>NW_020528076.1:67500-377500 GCF_003368295.1 Carassius auratus
GAAGCATGAATGTTTCCAAATAAGCAGGCAAGAAAAAAAATCTGTCTTAAATTATAGTCTTTTAAAAAAATATTTTTTTGATCAAATTATTCACATCTCTGTCACTTATTCTGTTCATCTCTCTTTCTCTTGTTTTGTTTGCTGTTTTGCATAGAATTCAGTTGTGCATGTTTGGTAAAGAACAAAGACATCATCAACTTCTAGGATTTTCTAGCCAGTCACCATTTAAATGAACAATTAATTGCATTAACATCACAATTATTAACAATGATTATTATTATAAAAGTACCATAAATTACTTAAAAATAGTATTTATTTTTAAACCTTATTATTGTTGTTGTGGTTTTTAAATCAGTGTTATTTTTAAGTAATTTTTGGTACAATTAAAATATATATTCATAGTATTTGTGTAAGCAGTTAATCATTAATTTAAATGATGACTGACAATATACATTTCTTACCTTTTATTTTATTTTGTATTAATATTTATTATATTTAAAAATATTGATAATAATACATTCTAAATTTAATAAATCAACTTTCAACTTTTCTTAGTCATTCATAATTCAAATTAACAACTAATTGCTTACATTAATGCAACTATTATTAGCAATATACCATTGTACCCAATGTAAGCATGCAATTGGTCAGTGAATGTATTTGTAGTATCTATTTCATTAGACATGGCCTTCAGACAGAGGTAAGTCAATGGAGAATGCATTACAATTAAAATGCAAGGCGTGAAATGCTCTGGCACAGAAAGACCTTTAAGTAGCAGCCTCACTGTAATTTTCACTTAATTAGTTGAACACATCCCGGAGTCAAACACCAGGATGACTAAACTGAGAGTGCCTCTTGATGAAATTTTTCTGGCGTGCGAAAGTCTGCTGTGTTAATTCTTTCACCCTTGGGCCATAAAGGGGGTCATGCCCAGTTTCGGTTATTAGCAGATGCATTGTGATGTGGTTGAGGTTGCCATCTCAAGTCTGGATGCTCAAAACTAAAAATCAGACAAGAAACACATGCACACAAGCAAATGTGTGGCTAAAAGTTCTCAATAACGTCTTAATTAGGAAAGTTAAGACATATACCTCCTGTCAGGTTGTTATAAATCAGGACAAGACTCTGAGGAGCATCTGCAAGGTGAAGAGCCGGTGAAATCTGCCCACAGGAGGCGATATTACAAATCTTGGCAGCGGATCAATACAGTCCTGCCTGGTAGACCCTAGCCATCGAGTTTTCAGTGTAGCATCCACCCAGCAAAGGCCACTGTAATGAGCTGAACCATCTATTGGGCTCCACCAAATTATCCTGCTGAGGTTCGTCTGGGGAATTAAACGGGAGAAGGAAGGTGCCCCAAGGCAGAATTATGCTCGTTGGAGCTCTCAGTCATCACACATTACCATCTAATAATGCAACCTCTGTCTCCTGAGTGCCACAGAAATGTGCCATTGCTCAACAATTAAGCTCTGAGTTGTATGCTGTTGACACACAGCTTTTGTTTTGTTTTGCCACCTCATTCCCAAAATCCCCCTTTTCCCCTTCCACTCCATTTCAAGACCTCAAGGTAAACTCTGAATGGGACGTCTTAGACTGTTCCGTTCTCATAAAATAAACAAATAAATAAAATAAAGTAGCGATTTTGACTTTTCACTTTATTTGAATCAATCTCCAGCATGCAGAGAGAGTATCAAGTTAGTTTGTAATATAGAGGAGCCTGTGAAGTCTCAGGTTTGCCCAGAAGGTCAGTTTAAGGTGTTTCAAATCTCTACCACACCAAAGCAAAAAAATAATATTTCAACAAATTTACTCCCAAAATAATGCTTCAATCATTCACTTAAGAACTCAAATCGCTACATAAAGAAACACAGTGGACTGTAGAGAATTTCTGCATTTCTGTTCTCTTCAGATCCCATCAGAGCAGATGGATTTTTAGCAAATGCTATTGACTATATAACACCTAAGATTTGACCTTATGACCTATGGTCAATTGTACAAGACCTTTTAATTGGCTAATGCACTGGTCATGCATACAGGGATTTCAAGTCCAATTTGTATGCATTGGCAGTAAACAAAGGGCACATTTTGATGACAAAACAGCTAATAATGTACATTGTGAAAGTGTTTGTATATAAATTGCGGCAGTGCATAATGCTTCATATCATAAACAAGATGAATTGGATTAGTCAAACTTGCTTAGAATCTCTACAGTTTTTAACATGATTTTTAGTGCACGTTTGTATTATTAAATCTATTTATGTTGGCTAAAACCAAACCACAGAACAGCAAAATCATTCACAGTCACATTACAGCGTTACAGCAGGCATGGCCTAATGGTTAGAGAGTCAGACTCGTAACCCGAAGGTTGCAGATTCGAGTCACAGGTCCGGCAGGAATTGTCGGTGGGGGGAGTAAATAACCAGCACTCTCTTCTACCTTCAATACCATGACTGAGGTGAAACCCTTGAGCAAAGACCCGAACACCCAACTGCTCCCTGGGAGCTGCAGCAATATGGCACAGGTGTGTGTGTGTGTGTGCGCATGCACTTGGATGGGTTAATTGCAGAGCACAAATTATGAGTATGGGATTGCGCCTCAACTTCCCTTGCATTTGTGTGTGTTCGGAAACACAATGAAAAACACAATATGGCAGCATTTAAAGCATATATTATTTATGTATGCACCATTTTAGGGGCCATTCACATATTGCGTCTTTTGTGCGCACAAGTTAGTTATTTCCAATGTAGGTGCGCGCGCTCATATTGGAAGCGACGCGGTCGCCCATTTTTTCCAGGCGCGTCCGCACCGCATCGAGTTAAAAACATCTCAACTTTTCAGAATGCCGCAAGCGCACCGCGTGTCATGTGACAAGAACTAACCAATCAGTTTCATCCTTTCCCGTAACAACGTTGAAAACTCAGCCAAGATGAAGGAACAGCTGTTCATAGCTGTATATGGATTGCCATTTTGAAATAAATTTAGTAGCAGAGCTACTGCGAGAGATTTTTAGAGCTGCAAATCCATTTATCCTTTGCTGAAATTTCCGCGTCTTCATGGAGAGAGCACGTCATGGTTGCTTAGCAAAGGCAGGTGCCTCAGGAGCACTTCTGCCCGATCGCTTTGGAAAGAAGGAAAAAGTTTTCCACGCGTTTTTAGGCGCGATATGTGAACGGCCCCTTAAAGAGCTCAAACAACTACCACCAATCAACTATCCATCTAGACCATCAATTGTATTCATCTCTCTGTGCTATTATGTAGTTTGTTATATTGTATAATACACAGAGAAATGCACGTCACATAGATCATTGCTGATATTTAAGACAACAACACAAATAACTAAAGTAACATAACATTTATTTAATAAAATATTATGCAATAGCATATTATATTCAATGATAAATTAAGACAATGATAAATTTAAATGGTGACTGCATTCTTTCACATTTCTGAACGTCTACTGTACCTCACAGACACAGACTGACTGGAAGTACAATCAATGCATTTATATAGCTTGTAGGCCTACTTCCGTAACTGGTACTTTAGGTTTATTTCATTATTTTATTAATTTCTTATCTTTTTTATTATTATTTTGTATTGAATGATTAAAACAATGTTTCTTAGTTATTAATGTCATTTTGATGTAATATTTTTAATCAACTTTATATAGCCTGTAAATTTATAGAAAATAAGTAAAAGCAACATTTATATTACTTTTGTTGTTGTCCAATAAAAACCCAGGCACCCAGACATCTACAAGATGTGTTTTGAAGAGTACTTCATCAGGAAAACATCTGTTGTGTAGAAACATAAACCTCTTTTAAAAAGCAGTTTTACATACATTCTAAATCTTCTAAATGATGACATCTGTGACATCTGGTAGGAAACATTATGCAGATGTAAATGCAGACATCAAATTGACATCTCGCTATCAGGGAACCATTATTTGTATGTATTTATTTTCTGTTTTGTTGTTTCACAAATAATAATAATAATAATAATCATGGCACCAGATGTGGAACTTCATGCCGATATCTTATACTGATTTGAGTAGAGGGCATGGGGGCCCACATCAGAATTCCCCAGCTATGGTCCTTTTTAGACAGTATTTATTTATCCTGAGTTGTTCAAAACATGGTAATCAAATACGGTGTTAATGATGATTAAAATATAAAATGTAATGCTAACTGTGGGGTATTTTATCATGATTTATCATTAAACCAGTAATTGTTTTATCCCTATAAGCAGTTAATCTAGTTGTTAATTTAAAGTATGATTAAATATACAAAAACCTGAAAGTCAACGTAGGAATTATTATTAGTATTATATTTAAAACATGCCTTATTATTTTTAACATATGTATGGTGCATTTAAAATAATAATAACTAGGTATAATTGTGTTAATGTAAGCAATTAATTGTAAATAGCAATTGACTGGGAAATCCTAAGTTGGTTTATCTCATTTTATTAGTAGTAGTAGTAATATAGAATAATTGTTTTATTATTAGTAGTAGCATTATAGAAATGTATTGATTCATTAATTTATGTAACAAGAGTAATTTGTAATTTGTCTGACAGTAAATATAAAAATTGGTTTGTGAAGGACAAAAGGGTTCAAATGGGCTTTCGAGTTAGAAGCAAGCATTCAGTGAGTATACAGTAAGTGCTTTTTGTCAATCTCCCCTGGGAAGATCACTATGTAGTGTTCTGGACTTGTTTGGAAGAATGGGAGAATGCACTATAAGTTGACCTTGGTCTGTACACTGAAACAAAGTGTGTTGGCTTTTCATGTAACAACAACCCAAACTAGTTTAAGAGCTTTTGAGCTTTTCTTTGATGAATATTGTGCAGGCTGTGGCTGAAAAGGTTGGCTGTATTAATAAAAATTACATATGTTTTGAATGGTTTGGCATATGGCCCCATTTTTAAGATGGCATAAAAAGGGCAGCTCGTTATTCCATGATGAATCATCAATGAAGAGCCCGTCCCCACCCCAATGAAAGGTTATTTTTACTTGCGTAAGACTGATGTGTCTGCATTTGCATTGAACCGCTAATGTGCAACCCTGCAATTCAGAGATACTGTTTCAAACAACAGTGCAATTCTTACCAAGGATAAATTTGTGAATAATTTGTATTGTTCTGGTTGTGACAACAGTATCCATTTACAGCAGAAAAAGCGATATAAATGCATAGAAGACTCTAGAGACTTTCACAGGTCATCACAAATTCCCCACAGACGGTCATCTTTTAGGCAGACAAAGCAGAAAAAACTAGATAAAAGTTTCTTAATCTGTATTCAAATCCGTCATCACTGAGTTTTTGCTGGGGAGTCTCTTTTGCACAAAATTGAAAGTAGTTTTATTTTAGGATTGGTTGTATTGATGCACACAATCAAATATGATTAGACATGCACTTTAAGTCTGCTTTACTTCTCAGTAGTTTAGGGCACAGCCTCTTTTGCACAGCAAACAGACACAACCTGAAACAGATATTTGTGTCATTAGTTTCACTACCGCTGAGTCACAGTTAAGAACTTCTAGAGAACTTTTACAGACTTAGGATTGCTATGTTAATAATAAGAATGTATAAAAAATTATAATACAAATAATAATGATAATATGTTAATAAATAGTATTAGTACAGTTGAAGTATTATTTATTGTTTATTATTTCTTAAGATTTAAAGTGTTTTCATTTGTTGTAGATAACTAATATTTGTATTGTTGCTGATGATGCTAATAATAATAATATTTTTTTAGTAAAAGTAGTCATATTAGTTATATTCTTAATTATTATTATTATTATTATTATTATTATTATTATTATTATTATTATTTTAAAATAATAAACAAAATGATTAGTAAGTGTGGTATTACTGCAGGCAATTCATTATTAATTTAAATGATGGTTGACTATGCAAATTACTAAGAGTTGAATTATTATTATTAGAATTATTATTAAATAATAATAATAAAATGCTATAATAAATATATATATTATATAATAAATATAACAACAATTCACATTTCTGAAGTATTATTATTATTTTGGCATATTCTTCAGGCAATCCTTCAAAAAGGTTTGTGCTTGCCACTGCCTTGCCAGCTACTGTAATAGCTGTTTATCAGGAACTCAGAGGTTTTAACTCATTTGAGAGCTGTTGAGTTTTGCAGGGAGGGCCAGCAGTACAAGCTACAGTTGTGCCTACACAACTCCAGCTCTCTTTCCTGATATCTCTCTCAAACAGATGTCAATAAAAAAAAAATAAAAAAAATAGACTTAACATAGACCATGTGAAATTTGGTGGGGGAAAAGTGTTAAAATACACCAACGGAAAGACAGCATTGGAAAGGTGAAGTTGAGTTGCTCTGTCTCCCCAGTTAAGTCAAGCCCTAAAGTGCTTGGACGACTGTGTCAGAACTCTCGCAGGATTTAAATATGATATGCATGAGGTAGCTATGGGTAAATAATGTCATCCTTGCTCTCTGGATCACTGCAGTGCAGACAGAACTTCTGTCCTGAGAAAATATTGGTGGTTCAGGTCAGAAATTACTGTCTAAGTGCATTTCCATCAGACAGGCTCATTGATTCGTGAGCAGTTTCTCAGTCGGGGTTTATTGTCCATCATTCATTCAGAGTCATCTAGGTGTAGATGTAATATGAGCAAAGTCAGATTTAGGATAAAGTCATTTTTTGTGATAGGAAACTATTATTGTGAGGGTATCAGTCCATGTATTTAAACTCTTGACGTGCACAAGAACAGAACCTGCAACTCAGACTCATTGGAAAAACTTCAAAAGGATATCACATTGCTTCTGGTCAGTTTTGCAACACTTTCAAAGTGAAATGTGCAGTGAGTGGCCCTAAATTAAACATTAAGTGGTGTTAAAAAAACCTTGAAACGCTCTTTTGTGAAAATAACATAACACCTACACTATCTAAACCTACCTGATAATGTTTAACAATAGCAAACGTGCTAGGAAATATGCAAAATAAGTTGTTATTAATTAATAATCTGCTTATAGAGGCTGGTTCCACCTTGAGAAATTTTTTTTTTATACATACATACATATATATACTTTTTCTCACAACTTATTTATCCCAATTCTGACTTCTGAGAATTATGATTTTATGTTTTGCAATTGCTAGTTAGCATCTTGCAATTCTGAATTGTATGTATAGGTACATTTTTTGGAGTTGCAAAAAACATAGGTAGACACACGTTATTTCACTGAGGTTACATGCATGCCATTTCCTCACAGCGGTGTTGTGTTAAGAGTAAGTCCAGAAGACTGTTGGCTACATGATGCAAGTGTTTCAGCACTTCCTCCTAATCATCTATGACCATATGGCTTTGACAAGGCCTGACTCGTGGTTCAAAAAAACTGAAGTTGCTCCAGTGGCTGTGAGCTGCCATCTAGGAGCTAAAAGCAACAGCCTTCCTCCAGCCTGTCTGCCTGTGCCTGAAAGCCCCGCATCAGTCAAGCCTTTTTTGTTTTAATATGTGGAAGAAGAAACCCTAGAGTGTATCTCACTGTACGAAGGGTGATTTCAAACCACACTTGGCTCCTGTAGTCTCCTTATTGATCTCCTCCTGCTGAACAAACTTGCTCTATACCTGAGCCGCAATATTCACCATTAGTAATCATTATGTTACCATTGCACTGCTCTTTGAGTGACTTTAGTATTTACTGTTTCACCTAAAGTTTAAGTGCAGGCTAGTTAAAATGCAGTTGGTTTCCCTTGCCATGAAATTCTTCAAGATAAAATACTATGAATTTGGGCAAGCTGTAACCTGTTTATTTATTTCCATCCGAAACTTTAATTAAAAGATATCATCTCTCCCTGAAGCCCTTCTAAACTTTACAGCTCTATGTCTACGGGTTATCTTCCACGGTAGCCACTGGAAGGCCATGCTGATGAGCGTAACTGGAAACGGGAGGACTTTTGCATGACTGTTACAAGTTAAGGGCCGTGACCCACATCAGTTTCCCCCCTGCTGTTTTTATCACCTTTGACCTTTTCTTGCTCAAATGCAAATGGAGTCATTTCTTCATGGTGTGTTGCTGAAAAGTTTTGCTTGCAGTGCTAGAGGATATTGTGCTACTTTTTTTTCAGAGTAATGAGAAGAGTAACTTTTTCTGTTATTTTTACTATTCTTTGAAAAAAGAAAAACAAAACCTAAGTAGATAAACCTGTATTCATAAAGGCTGCATTTATGTAATTAAAAGAGTTAAAAAATATATGATAAAATACCTATTTATTTTTATCTTTTATTATTTCCAGTGATCACATAGCTGAATTTCCAGCGGGTATTACACCAGTCTTCAATGTTACATGATCCTTCAGAAATGATTGTAATATGCTGATTTGATGTTAAGGAATGTTGAAAACAGTTGTGCTGCTCAGTATTTTTTTGCAGAAACCTTGATGCTATTTCAGAATTCTTTAATTAATAGAAGAAGAAAAAAAACCTGCATACTTTTTGTATAAATATTATGTCACAGTAAGTTTTCAATGTCATTAAAAAAAATGCATCATTGCAAGACAAAACATTTAATTAAAAAACCCTGAAACTTATTGTTGTTCAATAAGATTAACCTTTTGAATCTTTTGAAGGTATCAAGCAGCATTGTTGATTTTCTTAGCATATGATATTTATCTGTTGTTCAACTTAGCCATTTTAAGCCAACTGAATGCACATATGACCTTTTAAATCAATCTTAACTAAATCGCCTCAATACACAGATACAAAATGCCACGGCTACTGATTCTAAAGAGTCTCATTTCTGCAAAGTCATAAATGGCGTCTGAGAGAGGAAGATCAAGCAAGAGTTTCATCAACATGCCCATTTGCATGAGATCCAGTTCAATATCTGGCCAAGAGCCACAGTCCACCAGACAAGACAAGGTTATGGGAAGGATTTATGTTAAGAAACCTTGTAATTACCTTCGTAAATGATGATTTGTGCTCAAGGTAAACAGTATTGATCTGTTGTTGATTTATAGCTTTCTTAAAATTCACTGCTTCTGATGTGTATCACTCTCTGCGGTCCTGAACATCTCAGTATTTCTGTAGAGAGCTACAATAGTTTTCTGCAAGTAATTTAATTTATAAATCAGACTTATTTTGCAATATTATGCACTTCTGGAAAAGACACAAATCACAGAAGTTACTGTTCCTAAGGAAATGTTTTAATCTATTAGCATATGTTTTTATTGATATATATATATATATATATATATATATATATATATATATATATATATATATATATATATATATATATATATATATATATATATATATATATATATATATATATATATATATATATATATATATTTAAAGCTTTATGAGTAATATAGTTAATTGATTTGACTATTTAGGATTACATTGAATTTTAAAATAATGTAATATAAATTAATAAGTACACTCATGCAACATTTTCAAATACTTTTTAAAACCAAAGTTTGCAATGTTGTGATTAATCTCTAAGTAGATTTGTTACTCCTTTATTGAATTATAAAAAAAAAAAAAAAAAAAAAAAAAAAATTCAGAGGGAAATTTACTCTCAGCAGAAAGGTTGCAGAAAAGTGGAGGTCATTTTTATGTCTATTTTTTTCTTCCACTGATCAGTGTTTCCAGTGACATGTTGGTCTTAAGGGGCAACATGTGAAATGTTATTTTGACTCAATCTGCATTGTAAATAATATAATCAATAGCCAGCTGTAGCATTATGATAGATGTTTCTTTAATTTAGATGTTATTTTGGTTTAGTTTGTGAACTTTTAAATTCATTCATTCAGTCTTTTACAATATGGACACTCTTAAACAGAGCAACTAGAATAACTAGCAAGATATATGATTTGACTAACTTCATTTGGAATTTGAAAAGGCTCACAGATGCATTGATAACTCTTACAGAGCTATGTTTGTGGTTTCTAAATGAACAGTGTCCATTTTATGACTGTTTAACTGGATGCAATATTGTGCTGGTTGGATCTCATATTGCTTCATACGCACATTAATTATTTATTATTTTTCTGACATTTCAGCTGCCCTTTACTGAGACACTATTTTGCCAGTACCAGTGTATCTCCCTCGACACACATCAAAGAAACTTATCTTGCATCATGATACTAAATGTATTTCTAGATATTAATTTTAATATCATGTTTGGGATTGTGGGAGTTTTACATTTTGAGGCTCAGGGCTTCAGGCGAATCCCTGGTTAAAAGTTTAATGCGATGCAGTGCAACGCAATGGAATCAGATTTAATTAACAGATATACAAACATCTCCTCAATAACCATGGTTTGATATTTTGGATCCTCGCCATAAATAAATGAATCAGTGCTTTATTGACAAGCTGAGAACATGATGCATCGGAGGCTTCACAAAGATGATTAACTTTAGAAGTTGCTGTAAAAACATGTTACTCTCTAGAGAGCATTAGCATTGCTGTTTTGCATGGTTTGATGCTCAAATACCAAAGCGCAGTGCTTCTATTTGCTGCCTGTTTTCCATTCACTCAGATTGAGTGTTGCGTTAATGACCCATGTGCTGAGTTTATGTCATCAGATGTATTAGACTCACAATAATGCAAAAGCAGTAAGGATCTGAAACAACTTCGAGTGCGTGTGAACTTGTAACCTAAATAATATGAGACACAGCTCATAGACAGGTTAGTGAGGATATGAGGAAGTCAGATCCCTTTAGGTTACTGCTTGTGGCTTTTGCTTTACATGTTGCTTGTTTTCCCAGCCAGTGAGCAGAATTTTCAGTATGTCTGCATTTCCATTCCACCCGTCAGATATCATTCACTCATTAAAAAATGAAATAAAATGAACATCCATGGATGCTTTTCATTGCACAAGGTTATTTATATAGGAAAGGGGTTCTTTAAATTGTTAAAGAGTTGTTGTTCACACTAAGAAAAAAAAAAGATTCTGTTCACTAAAAGGTTCCATTTTTTTTTCTTTTATGGCATCTTGGTTCTTCCTCCTTTGGAACCTTATCATTTTTAAGCGTGTACAACATAATTCTGAAATATTTGAAATATTTTGTTGACATTTAACTGAATCCAGGCAGTGGATATTTCCACCATGCATGCCTTGTGTTGGACTGGTTAGGGTAAATATCAATATGTAAGTGACACTGGGTAAATGCAAATATTCAGTGGAATTACAGGAATACATTTTATTTTTAAATAAATGTTGGTTAGTAATAGGGTCAAGTGACGACAAGTGATTTTCAAGCATCAGAATTGTTGTTGTTGTTTTCCAATACACTAGAATGTGTCCTGCTTAATTTAATTGTTTTTATTTGAGCAGAAATTTGATATCATACAGTTTTACCATGAATCTAAAATGTCATTCAGTGTAACAATGTTTTCAGCGACATTTACAACAAGAATCAATGTATAACAAATTAAAAAAACATATTATTTTTACCCAAAAATACTAATTCCTCATCTTAAACTTTGCCACTATCCTAGGTTTTGCCCATTTGTCAGCAATAATTTTTAATTGAGTAATTTAGTATGCTCACCATATTTTAAAACTTTCAGGTCAGAATAAGTATGTTTTAATATAAATACAAGTGTTACACTGAATGACGATGGAATATTATTTCAATCAGATTTTGACATTTAATTCTCCCAAAATTGAATCTTCTTTCCATGTTAATCACTTTTGTACATTTCTTTTGATGATTTAAATGTCTTTGACCCAATACTATTTCACAATATTTCAGTTTTTACTGTATTTTTGATCAAATAAATTACAAACTTAGTGAGGCAAAGAGACTCCTTTTTAAAAACCTGACCCCAAACTTTTGAATGGTGGTGTAAATAGTATATTGTAAATGGGTATATTTAGTATATATTGGAACATCACAGCTGATGTTTCAGGAAATGCCAGCAATGTGCATTAGTTTCATGCCCCCACTCATAGTTGTTTGATTCTCTAGGGTTACAGGGTGTTCAGATCTATGAAACTATTATTCATTTTGGGAATGGTTTTAAGCAGACAGCATGTCAGTGCAGTTTCCCAAACCAGGTGATATTGTTTTTGAGAAAGTATTTGCACAATATATATATATATATATATATATATGTCAAATTCTTGCTTGGTCAAGTAATCTTACACTTCACTTTAAGAATTATTTAAAAAACTTAGTCCAAAGCAGAACTAAAACTTCAGTTGAGACTGAAGCTGGAAATAATTGCATCTCATCAGGAAAAATATGGTCTTCTGAATTTACTGACAAAACTTTACTACGACAGACCATTTTTCTATTGCAAGATCTCTTAAGACATCTGTAAGATATATATAATATACATTTTGCTGTTGTGGCACCCATTCACTGCAGAGGATCTATTAATGAACTAGTGATGCAATGCTTTATTTCTCCAAATCTATAATAAACACTATTCTCATGCAATATTTTTTAATTCTTTCAAAACCTTTATTGTTTAGCATGTGAATAGATGCAGATAATTTGTGCATCCTCATTTTGTGAAGGTATATTTTGTTATTTTTATGTTTATTTTGAGTATATTTCTGACTAATGTCGCATAGGAGGTGTTTGGGAGATAACAGTCGAAAATAAACTTGTAGTGATCCAAGAAGTATCAGAGCTGCTGCCTAGAGGATGGGCTGTTTGGCTCTGCGATGTGACAGGGGTTAAGATGTCGAATTTGCAGCAGATATCAGCAGAACCTTGCTGCAGTAAAACAGCTCTGATCTGTCTGCACAGGCAAAGCCGTGTCTCACCTTCTCAAACCATAAAACACTTCTCTCAGGGTGGAAAGCGGAGAGAACGCAGGCCTTGTGAATGATGGCAGGGGAAAGACGAAGCTGGAGCAATTCATAGATAAGTCACTTATGAAGAGAGAGAGGTAAAAATAGTTAGCAGCAAACCCTTGTGGAAGAGAGATGCCTGTTCATGTTGTTCACAAATCACCTTGAGAAATGAGAGGTAAGAAATTGTTTTTCAGATATTTGACAAGATGTGAAGGAAAGTTTGTGGTGGAATGTTTTGTTTGTAATGATTGTAATTCTGCAAAACAGCAACAACATTTTTTTTTTCTTTACTTCATCTAATTAAATGTTAATTAAATTGTCTAAGTCTCTTTGGAGAGGATATTACCTTGACCACTTTACTAATCGTTAATTGCATGTGTGAAATGTTTCAAAAAGTGGATTTCGAATGCAAATTCCAAATAAAGTTCCAAAAAGAACTACCGTTCAACAGTTTGGGATCAGTAGTAAGTGCTTCATCATGGCTGCATTTATTTGACCAAAAACACACAAAAAAATAAAATAAAACATTTTTGATTTGATTTTGATTTCTGTGATGCAAAGAATTTTCAACATTATTACTCCAGTCTTCAGGGTCACATGATCCTTCAGAAATCATTCTAATATGCTGATTTATTATCAATGTGGGAAACAGTTGTGCTGCTTTCTTTCTTTCCTTCTTTTTATTTATTTTTTATTTTTTTGAACTTTAATACTTTTTCTGGGATTATTTGATGAACAAAGTAAAAAATAACAGTGTTATAGTGTTATATACATTTCCTTTTCCCTTCTTTATTTTTTTCAATATGTGAAATCTGGCACTGAATCACACCAGGCTTAACGTGCATCCATCTTTCCATTCAGATTTCTTATTCCTAAAAAAGCGAGACCTGAGGCATGGGCCCTGGATTTAATCTGCCTAATCCTCCCACTCAGCTTCCCTTCTGCAGTGTGTTTGTCTATGCATACAAACGAATGTGTAGGCAAGGTGAAAGAGTACTTTCTTATTGCTTTGTATAAGAAACCCTCATCATCCACTGAGACCTCACAAAATATGAAATAACATTTTAGAGGGTTCAAAATTATTTCATGGAGCATGCTTTGAATTGAGCTCTTTTATATATGTCATCAGATGTGCCACTTTGTAACATATTTTATAGGCATTGCTCATGGTTTTCTATCTTTTTGGCAATTACAAGAGCAGATCACATTTTTAATAAAGCATGAGCATATAATTCAACTTGCATGCTTGAATAGGGATTGAAGTCATTTGTTCCTTAAAAAAAAAAAAAAAAATAGGGAAATGAAAACAACTTGTATACTTGTCAGAGCTAATTTCATTAGGACAGAGAGGAGAGATGAGGAGACACTTATTTCATCCGAAAGGATGTCCACATCTCTGGGGGTTTCTCCAGAGCATGAACTCATTCAGTTATTGATCATCTTATATTCATCACCTCTTACATTCATCATTTTAAATCTGTATTTATTTATTTTTAATATTATATATATTTTGCATGATGCTGACATTGTTTGAAATGAAGTCTGTATGTTAATTGCAGAATTATATTTACAGAAGTTTCATACTGGAGGTTAGATGTTTAAAACCAAACCTCTTAGCAGAAAGTACTCAAAAAACTAAAAGTGAACCCAGGTATTTTTTGGTCACATGCTGCTTTCACAATATAATTAAGTCCCATGGTCGTCAACATCGAGATTAGACTCGGATAAGTGCGACACCTGCGCCGTTAGCAGAATGCTTATGAACACAGCACTGTCAGCATCTTGTAAAAGAAAGAAACAATAAAACAAACACAGCACAGACACCTCTTATGGGGAGATGGGCTGCTCAGTATAAACTGTCTCCCCAAGGACAAAGTGTGGCAGTAACATCTGCAGCAAAGATGATTGATGATAGTGTATAATTCCACACGTTGACTCTCACCTCAGAAGCAGACTTTTCCTTCAACTAACATAAAGTTGGCCCCACTCATAGTAAGCTTTTTAATTTCCTCTGCTGGCAAGGGTTATCCTGAAAGATGAGTGTGAAAGACATTTCAAGGTCACATTGATGCTGTTTCTCAGGCAGGGATTCAGTCTTTGGTGTTAAAGCAGTGTGGGATTGTGTTTCGCCATGTAACGATAGAGAAATTGCAGTGTGTCTGGTTAATACACTATGAAAACACTGTCTGAAAGTATGAATCATTTGTATTTTTTGTTTTTACATGAAGGACAAACACAAAATCTGTTTGAGCAACGCCAGTTTACCAATCCAGCATGTTGATTGTTCATTATTAGAAAGAATTAAATTCATTGTTAAGGGAACTTTGAAGTTTGAGGCCCAAAGGTGCTGAGACTTTCATCAATATCTCATCTCCAACATAAAAATAGTGTGAATAATAAACATGCGTCTTGGCAGATTGTCATTATAAAAGTTATTTTAACTTTATTGAATATAGTAGGAAGATTACATTCAGTTATTCTTATCAAAGCAGACCTACATAATCTTATTAAATCATGTAACACACAAAAAACTAAAGATGATTTTAAGCTCATTTTAATTATGTATATATTATTATGTGTTATTAAGTTCCATTAAATTTTTGGAAGAACTATTCCTTTAAGTATTAAGTGTGATAACAGTAATGCTCTAGGAAATCCTCACCTTACATTTTTCTTTTGCAAACAAGAGTTTTATTGTGGGGACACTTCCACACTCCTAAACATGATGTGGCACAAAACGAAACGTGATTTGTTGCTTCACCTGTCAGTAGTTCTGCCATCAGTCTGAAGGTCTGTCTATGTGAAACCAGGAGAACACAGGTATTGATCGTATGGTGTGATGGTGTTGTGTATGGGTGTTTCCTTTCAGTCCACTTGATAGGTGTTGCTGTAGGTGACACACTTGTGTTTTCCTTCACTTCGCTTGTTCATCCTGACTGCATGAGCAGTTGATTTTGAAAGTCAAAGAATAAGGCCTCCATAACAGCCTAGCATATTAATTGAGAGGTGGATTATTTATATATTTCTTTTCCAAAAAGATGTAGTACATAAGGGGGGGAAGGGGGTCCTGACAGGATTAGCTCCAGTGTAACATAATCTTTGACATTTGGGATCGAAATATATTATGAAATACATAACTCAAAACTAAGTCTACACAATACCAGGACAAACCTAATGAGGCAAATAATGTAATAACCCTGCTCACTCAGAACTGTCTGCCTTGTCAAATATAATTTGTTATTAGTATAAAGAAATCAAATGGCATAATAAATCAAATAAATTATTTGTACTGAAGTTGGTCAGGATTTTTTTTTTTTTTTTTGGTACATCCTTCATGCTTTAGAATCTTAAACAGCACATTATTACAACGGATGGTGGTCAGCAATACAACTTGCAGCTACATCTTCAGTTCTAAGTTTGTGTCAGTTAGCTTAATATATCTATGAACTCCCTATAAATGTAAAGGATGATTCTTGATATTATTTAGAACTTTTTCTTTGATTCAGCTTAATAAAGTTGAATAGTGATGTTTATCAAGTTTAATGGTGTTATATTGTAAATCGAGTATATCAGCTGATCTGATCAGATTTGATAGTTTGTTTATTAACTGTGTGGGTTCCTGAAGTCTGAGACCACATTGAAAATCTAGGCTTCTAAATCTTAAATTTAAACTTTGGCTGTTAATTTGAAAAACATATATATTATTTATTACATTATAGATGTCTTTATTGTCACTGTTGATCAGTTTAATGCCTTGTTGAATAAATAAATCTACTTTTGAACATGTGCATGCACAAATATAAATGATTCTGCACTATTTCTAGGCCATTAATCAAATAGTCAAACTTCTTGTCATCTTTCACGTGATTTCGTTGTACATAAGTAAATGCATTTTAACTTTTCATTCAAGTAAGGCTGTTAATAAAATTGATAACAAAAATAAGTTTGCTGCAGTAAATTAGTCAAAACAACATTTGGATCACAAAAGCTCCCATCCTCTGCCCTCTCTCAACCAATACTTACTCTTAATTGTGCTGTGTGGAGATGGTAAGGCCCCTCAGGCCTAAATAATGATTTTGAGAACATGACAGAGTGCTGACTGGGGCTTTCAGCAGACACTGTAACCTCAGCTGGTGTTGGGAAAGAGGGACTGTCAGGGACAAGCAGCGGCAGACGGCCTGTCTGGAGCCTTTGGCAATTGCCCTCATTGATTGAGACAGATGCAAGGGTGTGCTGAGGGACACTTTACAAATTGAAGCTGATACCCGGCTCACAGAAGCACAGAAAGTGTGCCAGATTCACACCACTGATATCAGCTGGGGGTGCCGTGGATGGACTGAGCTGCGCTGCTTCTGACAGATTGTCTTTTTAAAGGGTTTGTTTGGATGGATGGTTAGTTTCCTGCTTAGGAAATGGGACTCTCTTGCTTAAGTTTTCTTTTGAAAATAAAAAATAAAAACGTAACTGCACAGATAGAGCCTCCAGAGAGAGGCATTCTGGGAAAGGTCCTTGTACGAGTGACTTGCTCTTCTCCACTGCTGAACAATTACATCTATATAAATATCACGTGACCTTGCACAGCCGTCCGTATTTCTGTGTTACTGTAACTGAGTGCTCGGTACCGGCCCAGCAAACTGGATGCAAACTCCATCAGGAATTCGGCTGACCCGCTTCAGTAGCTGCACTCGATCCTGCAGAAGTGACCCTGGCATCTCCCTCCAATTTTTTATTTTTTTTTTACCCCCACTCAATCATTGGCAGGGACTGACCGTCCGACCGTCCGACCGTCACCCTCAAAGGGCCTGTACGTATCTTTTATGGGTCCCAGGCTTTAACGAAAACCTTTGTCTTTTGAGCGTGCTTTTTCTATGGTGTGGATACTGTAGGTTAAAATGTGTCGGAGAATTAAATTCTTTAAAGTTTTACTTTACAATGGCAAATCAATCATTTGTAGAGTCTTGGCTTTGAAACGTTAGCAGCTTACAGTGCCCACACAGCGGTAAAATTATTGACTGTATATTGTCACCAGATGGTTGCATTACTGAAGAAAATAATAGAGACAGTACTGGGGATTGCAACAAAAGAGGTTTAAAACTATTCATTTTGTACACTTTGTATAGTGACATGTCCAAATATATTACTTACGATCTGTCAGGATTTAAAGTTACTATTTACTTATTATTATTATTTTTTTTTTATGACACTTTACATTTTGAAGCACTTTTGAACCAGTTGTAGTTATTTAAATCTAATAATATCTGATCTATATCTATATCTAGTTAATATAATAGTTATTATCAACTGTTTGGTTACCAACATTCTTCAAATATCTTCTTTTGTGAAAATATTTCAACAGAAGAAAGAAACTCATACAGGATTGGAACAACTTGAGCGTGAGTCATTTTTATTTTTGGGTGACCAAATTTAAGTGCTATTTATTTCTGTGATGGCAGAGCTAAAACTTTTCTTATTATCAGCATTGTGCTGCGTAATATTTTGTGGAAACATACTTTTTGTACATGATATATGGTATATGTTATAATGATACACATTAAAGTCTGACACTTTTGATCAAAATAATGTTGTTGTTTTTTTCTATTTCTTTCAGAAAAAAAAAAGTTGTGTACATACCTGAAGTATTCTTTTTAAGTATTCTTACTGTACTTGTTTGCATAATTGGTTACAAAAAATCAGCCAATATATTCTTACATTTTAACATTAAAATGGCTGCACTTTTTGGTGTAAAAGTGTTTTATGTAAAGGCAAACATCTGGAAAAAATAATCATTCTGTTTCTCAGTACAAACCGTTTTACTGCAGTGATATCGGGACATAAGCCAGCAACTCTGAAAGCTGCAAAAGGAAATTGAAGACAAGTTGCGGTTTATTTGAGCAACAGTAACAATTCCTTGTCACCGTTTGCTTCTGTGTCCCAGTCATACTCTCACCCCAACTTTGATAGCGACTGTACGATATAACAACAGCACTCAGCTGATTGGAACTCATCTAGCGGCTGAAGATCTTGCAGGAGATTAGCTGCTGAAACCTTTGCTGTTATAAGACACAGTCAGATTAGTTTCTAGGATTACTGAATGGCACTCGGTAGAGTTCCTGTGGTCTTATAACAATACTTTTAATTAAGGTTTAAAACCGCATGACCTATGTGTCGCCTGTTCTCATAATGGTATTTTATTATTTTTTATATGAGACTAAAGTTTGTTTTTAGCTGCATGCCCTTTCTGTTTCTCATCAGAAAAGGGCATTTCGCATCAGAGAGCAGAATTGTGCCATGCCATAATACTGCTTTAATTTACAAGATTTGTGCACTTGCCATGCCTAGAGAGACAACCTATGAATCTCCGCCTCGCCGTTTAGTATAGACACAGCTGGTGGCAGGAGGTTCGCATTCTCATTCAGCTCAGAAGTGAACGAAGATCCCTCTAGCGCCAATCGATATGGTACAGGAATCTGATAAACACACGTATCTCGCTGAAAACCCTGGTCTGGCAAGCTACATTAAATAATGAGAGGACTCATTATTTCCAGAGGGAAATTAGGGGGCTCTTTGATGGATGGCATATTTCAGTATCTGAGTGAATTATTATGCAGCTGGAACATAAAGCAGTCATTTGACACCTTAGAGTGGTTGGAGGCACAGAATCAATCACCTGTTCTTTCACACAAATTTAAGAACCTCAGGTGCTCTCGCGTTCTTTTAGAGTTGTCGGAGCAAATGAGAATCGTAATAGCATTTACCTGACTGAAATGAGGTATCTGTCTGCTAAAATGTTTCTGACATGATTGTGAAGAAAAGATGTGACTCGTGTAAGTGGAATGTCACTGGAATGGCCTTTGCGAATGTTGAAATGCTGAACTTTGTGATTTTTACATCTCTAGTTATAAAAGCCGGCTCTATCGAAAATGTATGAATAATATATAACAACAAAAGGTTCTCGTGGGATTTAATATAGTTTCATACATTACCAAGAAGCAAGAATAGCCCTTTAATTTGATTCCACTGATGAATAAAAAATATGAAGACAAACATGCAAAGGACATACCAGCAAGTCAGTGTCTTACTCATGAGAAAGTGTCTTACAGATTTGAAAAGCTAAGTCTGTTTGCATAGTTTATACAATTTACAGTATGGCAACAAATCTAATTAATCTACTGTAACTTTTTTTTTTTAACTAATACTTTTGTTAACCTGCTGTTTTATTATCAACCACAATTCTTATTAGTTGCAAACATTTAAAACTGCTTTTATTGTTATCTGTGGTCTGCATATGTCAGTTTTAACCCATTACTTTACCCAAGTATAAACCTTTAATTATTTATTGTTTGTTTCAAGCTATAACATGGCTTCAGACTTATAGTGCAAGTTGTATAGACTGCTTTTGTGTAATTTTTTTAATAATTAATTAATATTTGGGGGGGGGGGTTATACTGTTATTTGTTATTTATATTGTTATATGCTGCATTTAAGGCTGCATTTATTTGATCAGATATACAGTAATTATACAAAATATTAAATATTAAAGAAGAAAAAAGTTTGGGGTCATATTTTTTTTATGTTTGTGTATTTATTTGATAAAAAATATAGTAAAAAAACAGTACTATTGTGATATTTATGATTTATATATTTTTTTTATTTCTTTTATTTTTTTTATGTAATTTATTCCAGTGATGGCAAATCTATAATAAATAGGAGTAATTACTCCAGTCTCAAGAAACATTTATCAATGTTGACAATGGTTGTGCTGCTTCATTTTTTTTTTTTATTTTTTTTTTTTTTCAGGATTCTTTTGATAAATAGTTAAAAAGAACATCATTTTTTTTTATATAATTTTATTTTGAAATGCCTTTACTGTCACATTTGATCAATTTAATACTACCTTGCCGAATAGAAGTTTGAATGGTGCATATAAAGTATGTATTATTAATGGGAGCACATTTTGTTTCACATTGCTGGGCTTTGTGTTTTATTAGTTTAATTTTGCATTTCATTGAAGTTGCCTGAAACCATGATACTTGCTCTCTATTTTATGCTGTCTCGAAGGCAATCCACCATGACAAATGTAATCCACTTATTGTCAATGCAAACCTGTTTCTTCTTCTTTTACTTCTTCCCAATAAACACTCTATGATACTCTACACTCTATTCTTAGTCCGGTAGAAATTCAGGCTTGATTATTAATCATATGCCACCACCTTAACATTTGCTGCAGGGTAATGATAAAGAAATAGCACTTTTGCCTTTGCCTTTCTAAAATGAGCCCTCAAAGACAGTGAGCTATGTAGCCATTGTTCGATCTCCTGTTGAAGATACCTCGAAGCATCATTACATATCAATTCTGCTAAGAGTTACATACAATTTGCAAGGGGGAGACTCCAGGGAAATTAACTCCGAGATGACAGTTCACAAGACCAGGAGTTCTGAAAGCAAAAGTCAATTTTGCAGCCAGCTAGTATAATTATATAACACCATCTCTTATGGAGGAAGATATTTGCACTTAATTTCCTGAGGATGAATGTCCAGGGTGGAATATTCATATGTCCTAGATATATCAGATTTATGAAATAATAATAAAATACTAATAACACCAAACAAGAAAGCGAGAAAAATCTCTTTTCAATCATCTGGTCGTAATTACAAATGCAACTTTGTGAAAGACCATGCTTTGCATAACCCATGTTTTGCTTTTTAAAAGTCTGAATACATTTCCGTCGGCTTTTATGTGATTATGATATGCTTGAGGCTGGGATTTGCCATGCAATTTTAATATGCTGTGCTTGTTGGATAGCTAGATGTTGGTTGTGGTAAGCATTCAGATGAATATATAAGAGGGAGGCCACATCTTAAAAGAAGCCGTGTCCCTCAAGTGTTGGATCTTTGCGGTGAATAGACTTTAATCTCTCATGGCTCAGTGCTCGAGTGTGTGGTGTAATTCAGTGCTGCGGGCGCACATGTGATTCTGTGAATCATATCTCGAAGCAATCACTTAAGAACTGCAAATACATACACAATATATATAATCAAAGCCCCGAGCTCAAATGCTGTTGTGAGATGCAAAGAAATCAGGTAGAAGAAAAGGTGTGACTCAATGTGCCACTCAAACGTACAAACTTTGACTTTTGTTGCTATTATAGATTGTTTCATTTCCTGTGTGACCTCTAGGGGCACATCTTCTTTCTTTCCTTTTCTGGTTTATCCTCCTCGCCACTTATTCACACGGGGAACGTTGCTCCAGTTTTACGCGCAGAACTCGACAGAACGTGTTGTTTGTTTTCCTACCGATGGGTTTGAGAACTGTGATAAATGTTTGGATTTGATCACAAGATGAGAGCATACGTCTGTGCGGGTCCAATGGAGTTCTCTGATTTTTCACCCTCTTGATTTAAACAGGGTCGTCGCTGTCAGCTGTAGATGGCTCATCCTATCTGTTCTGCTCAGATACTTGCCTGTTCTAAACACGACAGGCATGTCTCGCAAAATCAAACACAGCTGCGCAAAGCTGAGATAAGACGAGTGGCCAAAAAGTGTCACGCAGGCAAATGTTCCACATGAAACAAAGCCTTAACTGCCCTTTATCCTGTGCTGATGTGCTAGCCAAAGATTATTCTGAATGCAGTGCCTGGCAGCAGTTCACTTGGAGTTTTAATTTTTGAGCAATATTGTATCCATTTGTAATCTTGACAATTTGTTTTCGATCAAACCATGTTTAAATTTGAAGGGATAGTTCACCCACAAATCATTTTCTGAAATTCTGTAATCATTCACTCAAAGCTTATGGCTTTCCAAACCACTCCTTAAACCACTCCTTTAAATTAAAATTGTTCTGATAATTTTAGCATGCACACTACCGTTCAAGAGTTTGGAGTTAATAATATTTATTGATTGATTTGTTTGTTCGGTAATGGAAAGACATTAATACTTTTATTAAGCAAAGATGCATTAAAGTGGCCAATAGTGACAGTAAAGCCATTTTTTTATGTTACAAAAGATTTTGATTTCAAATAAATGCTGTACTTTTGAAGCTTCTATTCATGAAGGAATCGTAGGGAAAAAAATATATTATACAGCACAACACTGATGATAATCAGAAATGATTCTTCAGCATATTAGAATGGATTCTGAAGGATCATGTGGCATTGAAAACTGGAGTAATGATGCTCAAAAATTCAGCTTTGCTATTAAAGAAATAAATAACTTTTGGACTTCTGTATACTTTTCGTGTTTTTAGACTGTGCAGCCATTATTCAGGGCACAAGGGTGACAGTTAAGCATGATTTGATTTGCAGTGCATTAGTTTATTTCCTAGTTTTCTATAACCCTAGGGAGAGACAACAAACCTAACCTCCCACCCAAATAAACCCCAGAGGAGCCGGTCAGCTACCACACACACAACACCACCAATTTACTACTTAATGTCTCCTGACACAGGCAAGGAGTTCCTGAGGCAAGCAAACATTACACAAACGAGGTGTTTTGGAGCAATCCACTGCAAATTTATTTGCAGACTAACCACAGTGGAATTCATAATGGCACAACCGTCACTGTCAAGCCCAAGATACATGATAAACAAACATCTAGCTTGCAAACATCGACTATGATGCTAGATGTGTGCAAACACCAAATGTGTGCGCCCTTACTTATTAAAAACATGTGTATATTTCAAATATATATTGCCTACCTATTTATTTTTCATGATGAATAAAAGCCACATCTGTCCAGCTCATCATCTGTTTTTCCCAACTGGAGTTCGGAATGAAAAAAAAAAAAAAAAAGAAGAAAAAAAAAATCTGAGGATTTATAGTCTACAGCAAAATTTAATTTATTTTGTGTAAAGAATCCATCTGAATTTTACTGTGAAATTGCACTCTGAGTTTGCTGAGATGAAGGTTTGGCACTACTGTAAAACACATATTTTTTAAGCAATGTGACAGGCTGCATAAGCATTTTAAAATCACACAGCTGATCTCAGATGTAGCTGTTCGTCTGTTCCTGTAGCCCCTGTAAGCGGTAATCAGATTGGGAAGATTACACAAACATATTTATCAGCCTTTCATTTAAAGCAAACACACACACACAAACACATGGCTGAGCACCGCATCCCTGTCTAGAAAAAAACTATGATATTTTTCTTTAGCTCGTAACATCTTATATTTTCTATGAATAATTAATGGAAGGTTAGCTTACTATTACAGTTGTTCTTTTTGTTGCCCAGAGCCACATGTACAAACATGAGCTGTGTCTACAGTGTTTTGTACTGAATCCTGTTTTAAGTTGGCACATGTGGCCCCAAGATGTGTTTGGACACTTTATATTTGCCTGACCCATGCTTAAATTGGTTTAGTTACTACTTTATTACCATAACTATGAACAAGTATGCACCTTAACTCTTAATGCAACTAAATAATATTATTTGTGCTATTATTATTTTTTATTTATTTTTTATTTTGTGCTTTTCCCTGCTGTCCACGACAAGAACAGAGCTTCTAAAACGAGAAATCTGTCCAAAGTTTATTGTTGTTGATGTTCATTTATTGATTGTTTTTCTTTGCTTTTTTACAATTTAACATGTTTTCCTTCTGTGTTGTGTTAGTCACAGCACCTGATAAATAAATAAATAAAATAAATAAACAGGATTTTTTTGTTCTGCAAACAAATGTTACACATGCATATATATGTGTGTGTGCCTGTGTGTGTGTGTGTGCGTGCGTGCATGTGTGTGTGCTTTTTCACTTGTGCCAACTTATTTCCATATAAGTTTTTATTTAGAATCTGTAAAATCTTACACAGATTAATTGTTAATTATTTTCACTAATTCTTCTGTGTATTTTTTTTTTTCTTCAGTTTCTGCACTTTAAGCACCACTGATTACAGACTGTTGTAACTGATTGCTTCCATTTGCTTCAAGACTGGCCTCAGTTCAACAGTTGTGGACTTGTCTGTGATCAACTAATCATGAGCTTTGATTGCACAGCAGAGACTATTATTTGTGCCCTCTTTCTCTCTCTCTCTCTCTCTCTCTCTCTCTCTCTCTCTCCATATCAAGTTCTGTTTTTCCTCTAGCCTTCCTTTCTCTCTCACTTTACATTTAAGCCACACTTCCTCCCTGTTTAATTCTTCCCAAGCAGTTTGGGTGCTGAGTTTCAATCAATTCCCATTATTAAGATTAATCCCCAGCTTTCTTAATTCAGTATAGTTGTGGTTTAAAATTGTGGGTTTAAAGTTATCCTTGAATCCACTTGAAGTGGTGTATATTTCAGCTCAAGTGTAGTCAACAGCTCATGTTATTGGTGGCTCTCCTAAGGAAATGGGATGTTGAGTCACAACAAATTGAGTCAGTAACACCGAGAGCAAGTGAAACAAACACTACAGAAAATCTTCAAGGTGCGGTGTGTAACAGAATTACAATCTGTTCATGTCAGCAGATCAAAATAACATTGGTTCATCTAACTAGAAGAAAAAATAATCTGTTTATTTTCAGTTCTGTTTGGTCAACTAGTGGTACAAAATTACACACTGCACCAATTATGTAATCATTGTAAAGTTCAGGTAACTTGATCTAGTTCAGTTCTGTTCACAAAATATTAAAGGAGTATAGCTGCATCTTATTATGAAGGCTACACTCTCCAAAGGTCACATTTGTTGACTCCACCAGTTATTGAGGATGTTTCATTTCAGAAAAGTAACTAGAAAATTGACTGTTATGCCTTGTGAGGTGTAAATATTGTAATTTAGAAAGTAAAATGGATGAATACATCCTACTTACCTAATACCTACTGCCTGCAGTTCTATTGTAGTCACAATACACTACATTAGCTCTCATTGCTTGATTATTGTGTTCAGGTAAGAATTTGTAACATAAATTGTTGGAAAGAGTTTTGTGTCTAATATTTGCCTTGTAAGCCAGCTACAGGGAAATGTAATTACTGATAATTCCACAACTGCCCATTAAAATTGAAATATGAGAATCTGCACACAAATGCATGAGCCACATGCATGTTTGAGTTCATTCAGCAGGTCATAGAGGCAAAAGAGACCCATCCTAATAATCCCCAGAAAATAACATGGCAGATACGCTTTAGATCAATCAAAAATATGTAATTTTCTTGCAGATCTATCAAACAGGGTTGTCTAATGAAGAGAGCAAGTGCTGCATGGTGCACATTAGGAGAAATCAGTCCAGCTATTCATTCAGGTGATGCTTTGCCTGGAGGCAAGTACGCACCCCTGTTGCATAATTTAGTGGGCGCTCTTAGACATCATTATTTGTAACTCAGATTCTGAAAAATCGAAATGTCCAACAAATTCTCCTTTGATTTGGTTATCATGTCATGTGTGGCATGTCATTTCCATAGCAAACCTAAAAGTTGTAAAACAGCAGTACCTTTTCACATTTTATGATACATTAACATTTTAATTTGTAGCCACATTTCAAATGAGATTATGGAGCTCACAGTTGACGTGTTATTACTTGGGATTATGCAGCAAATACCAGTTCATTCTGTTTATATTGGCTCTTAAACAAAAGCTCATTCCTTTGAATAATTGGAAAGACGATTTTATACAACTAAATCATGGTTTATTTGAAACACCCACATTCCTAAAGAATAAATTGTTTTATTTGGGCTAATTAATATCTCACTGTTGTTAATTTATTGTTTTGTAAATGCTGAAAGCTCTTAAAGACTCTTAAAATCCTTGTGTTGTTTTGATACTGAGTTTTGCTGTTTTCATGTTCTCCAATATTTACCAGATACATTACAATTGGCTCCCATTCAGCACTACCATATGGAAAAATATCCCTTTAGTTTATTTTTATTAAATTTTTTGGTAACCTTAAACTCAACTTCCTTTATTCATTGAGAATTCACTTCAATATTTAATGGTTTATGAGAATGTTTCAGTCAGTATGTGTGTAGAATATTTGTGTTTGAATATGGCTTCCCATGTTATTAGTAACAAGCCATGGATTTCATGACCCCCTGTGAATCAGATGTAATGATCAGAGGTCAGGAAATCAGAAACCATTG
This sequence comes from Carassius auratus, assembly GCF_003368295.1. NCBI lineage: Eukaryota > Metazoa > Chordata > Actinopteri > Cypriniformes > Cyprinidae > Carassius > Carassius auratus. The sequence goes on from NW_020528076.1 coordinate 94,350, forward strand.
CAATAAGTGTGAAAAATTAGCACATCCTGCTGTTTAAAACTTTTGTTTTTATGATCACTTATTTTTAACCTAGCTTTTTATTCACAAGCTGTACTGCAGACACAAACCCTTACTGCAAAAGTATGACACTTGTGTAAGTGGATAGGAAACATTTATGGAGTGGGTTTTGGTTCCTCAAGCTATTCTGATGCTGCACAGCTTTGCACAATAGGGTAGGTGGGTAATTTGTTAAGAAGACTTGGTTTCCACTATCAGTAAGCGTTATGCTGTGTTTATTCAATTCATTCCTACACACCATTCCAACTGTTTCTTTCAATTTAGGGTGCAACTCAAGGCCCATTGTGACAGATCAGGACTGCTAGAACCCTCCTGCATGCTGAAAATAATATCCCAGGCTGCCACCTATGTCCGTCTGCCATCACAGCGTGCCTCAATCCATGTCCATGCCTGTCTCAGTGAGATTATGTTGTTTAATGACCTCGGTTACACCAGAGGTCATAAACTTTTTTAGGGAATAATCTAGGTCGAATTCCATTTAATCTCCAATAACAAGCATTTGTGGAATAATGTTGATTACCAATATATATATTGGCCTGTCATATTCATTTTTTAAAAAAACAAACAAACAAACAAAAGTCCAGGTTATTTTAAATTAAAAAAGTATACATTATACACAAAAGTATACAGGGACTTAAAAGTAGAAAAGTGAGACACTTACATTATACACAAGTTTAAATAAATTACATTTAAGTTAAAGTGTGTTTAGGACATTTTAGGTTTTTAGCCATTATGCTGTTCTTTATATCTTCTGGGTTTACTTTGGAAACCATGATAATTGTAAAATGTACAGACTGATATATTTTTTTCTTTTTTCTTTAAAAAAAAAACAAAAAAAAAAACATCCACATTATGCCATAAGTGCTATCAAATCATTGTAACCCCTTAGCATTCATTTAAAATGTGCCTAAAACACCTAAACTGCCATTGCAGGCTGTTCTTGAACCATTTGGACTATATGAGTATACTGTATGTATTGAGTAATGGAACTTTGAGCACAATGACAAAAAAACAAAAAACCAAAGCATTCTATAAACAGATGCCTGCATATGACTATAGCTGGAAAACAATGGGATCACAACATGAAGGCTTGTTGGTGGTCTGATAAAGACACTGATTGTACTTGCTGTGTTGATTGCATAATTCTAATCACAAGGATTTCAGCTTTCCAAAGATAACTTTAGCTTTTTTTTCCCCACCAGCTTGTAGTGAAGAGAGTAGCTTTCTGATACTGGTGTATGGACACTGGCAATAATAATGGAATTGCTGTATGAATTGACTGTAATGAAGCGTGCAGTCAGATGGTTCTCTCCAATATTTATTTATGATTATAAATTGGTGCTGCTCTGAACCCAGTGACTGAACTCATAAAGCAGCCTAGCGCTCCTAGCCTTTCCCTGGGTCTCTGCGGTAGGACAGAAAGAGGTAAAGAATGAGGGTTTATTCTCTAGCTCATTTAGAGTTGACCACACAGCCGGAGGGCCCAGATGTACCGATTTAATGGCTAATTACTGTATCTCACACACACTGCCTGATGGGAGTGAAAGGTCATGCTGAGGAGCTCGGGGTGTGAGTTTATTGTGTTATTTATGCATGTAAATTATTAGCCACAAAATTGCACTACTCAGATACTGTGAAGCCAAACTAATGATGCAATCCATCAAAAAAGAACCTAGTTCTATCCATATATGATGTAATTGTAAACCCCTTTTAGAAAAGAAAGAAAGAAAGAAAGAAAGAAAGAAAGAAAGAAAGAAAGAAAGAAAGAAAGAAAGAAAGAAAAATTTAAACTTGAAAACTTTTTCTTTCATTCTGCATGATATTTGATTATCCATGAATATTGGGGGGTAGTTTCAAGACACTTGCATGATATTACTTTGTAGGCAACACTGTAGGATGAGCTTCATTTTGTTGACAATTAGTAATTGCATGGCTCTCTGGAATGCTTGAATCTGATTGGACAGGGGTCTGATATTTCCATACATTTATTGTTGTCTATGGCGAAGCTATAACTGCACATCTGTCATATCACACCAGGGACTCGTATCATGAACGAACAATGAACAACACTTTTGGCATTTCAAATTATATACATTTACATTTAATCCTGCCTTAATCCTTCTTATCTATCTATCTATCTATCTATCTATCTATCTATCTATCTATCTATCTATCTATCTATCTATCTATCTATCTATCTATCTATCTATCTATCTATCTATCTATCTATCTATCTATCTATTTATTTTTTTAGCTAAGGAAAAGATGTTTGATAACATGAGTGATCAATCACACGCATTGCCCTTTGACCACTGAGCCAATCATTTTGTGAGTTATGGGTACTACTAAATAATACATTTCATAAATGTTATAAGCACTTGAGCCATGATATAAAAAGGCAGAACTGCGTGTATAGCATCATATGTTCATGTAGAATGGTTCGGATATGGAAAACAGACCAGATCAGGTGAAGAATTATCGTAAAATTGGTCAGTGGTGGTATTAACTCTGGAGGCTTTTTTTTTTTTTTCATTGTCGTGCTATGGCTCATTGACACCTGCTCAGAGCTCCGAGAAGGTCTCATTTCAAAGCCATAATAAAGCTGCTATCTTCACTTGCTGCTGGGGAGTGTACTGGGTGTGCAGCTAAGACGGAAACAAAAAGTTTCTGCATAACTGTGTTATGTTAACTTGAGCAAAATGTCAAAATATTTGTAGGTATCAAAAGAACATATTTAAAAGTTTTTTTTAGTTCTGATTATTAAAACCGTAACAGCATTTAACAATTAAGTTGAATAATGTTATAGCATACAGGCACATATAGCATATTGGTTATTTCCCAACAATCATAGAATGTTCCCTTAACATTAGTGCATGGTTTTCTTTTCTTTCTTTTTTTTTTTTGTGTGTGTGTTTGTGTGTGTGTGTGTGTTTTGAACCAGTTCCTACTGTTCGAAAACAATATTTTTAGTTGTTTAACTGTAACTTAACAATGAAACCAGCTCTTTAAAAACCTCAAGCTGGGTTTAGTTATTCTCCCTTCAACTTAAATGTGTAAAACATAGAGCAGAGCCCTAAAGTCAGTCGATTAAAGTGAAACTGTAACATGTTGACTTAAGTATATAAATAAAGATCTTCTTTCTAACTAAAATTATTGCAGTTCACAAGCAAATGCCAAACATGTAGCCTCTGTATATCCTCTATCTTGAATGCAATTCTTATGCATATCTTTAATAACAGCATTAAATAATGTTGAGATATTCTATGGTGAAGATACTTTTCTCATCGAAGCAGATCTACTGCAGTGTGAGAAAACAGTTAGGACATTTTATGTCTCTGTACAGGAGGACAGTAAAGGAAATCAGCTCTGACGCTGAATTTTCTAATATAATTCCAGTCCTGCAACCAAGGTTTGTTTTCAGCTGTTTGGCAGGAAGTGTTTGCTTTCAGTCTTTGTGAACTGAGCTGTTAAGTAAAGATGTAAGATGCTGAATCAAAGAGAATAGCTTGAGGTCTCAAATTAATAGTGGTGATGAGAACAGACGCCACCTTGTGGTGCTCACTTTCCTTACTCCTCTTTAAACAGACACACAGTGTCCTTCCATTCCTTCCTTCATTTCTTACTTTGAACTCACAAATATATATTGTAAAAAAAAAAAGAAAAAAAAAAATTAGGAAAGAAAAAAGGGGCACTTGACATTGAGATCCACTTACTAAATCATCATGAGCTTAAATCCTAGTAATAAACAGAAACTAAATAAATCATAAAATATTTTAGTTTTACTAAGCAATACAAAAGGAAGGAGATATTGTTCAGAATATAAATTACATAATGTACAGTTTGTCTTTTGAAATACAGTGGGTTTGAGAGCCAGATCTAAATACAAAAGAAATTAGCAGTTTAAAATGATCATTTATGGCATGTATCAGACTCTGGAACACTGTTTTTGCAGTACGCTGTGCTATTGTTTCTCCTTTCAGAGTCTCCGAATCCAACACCTCCATTAGGGGTGTAAATCGGTAGGATGCTAAAGTCCCCCTTGAGCAGCTGTTCATTATTCAAAGAAACTATTTGAAAACTAGTTTCAGTCATTTCCAGAATAGAGTTATCCTTTTTAGTTCCTGCTTCACAATAGTCCTCTTTTCTTCTGCCCCGACTGTATTTCCATTTTGATGAATCTGACCTTCCCTTCTTGTGCATGTGCCAGCAGAATATGCTCAACAGGACCACAAGGACCACAAGCACCGCCCCGCCAATCAGGCCAGCCAGTAGGAAAGGCGAGCTGGGGTCCTGCTGGGTCGCTTGCTTTGGGCCAGTGGCATTATCGCCGGAGTGAAAGGAAGCAGACTTTGTCGTCACCTCTGAGCAAATTGTATCGTCTCCCTTGTGGTAATTATTGAACACATCCAGTGGATCCACACAAATATGATAAGTGGACTTAGGCTCCAGGTTTGTCAGTGTGATTCCCTCACGATCACCCTGCACAAGCGACTCCTGCATGGGGCGGGTTATCAAACTGTGACCCTGTTTGACCCAGGTTACCTTATACGCTGTAACGGTGAACGTCGATACCCAGCTTACCTGAATGCACGAACCATTTAGCACCACAAAGGAAACTCGCAATGATTCCTGCATCGGGCCGACAGGGTCATTTGTCCTCTGCTCCCATTTTTTGCTTGCAGTCGGTGGTGGAAGGGTGATACGTGGAGGGTTAGGTGTAGGCTGGGAGTGTGCGGGTGTGAAAACCGTTTGAGTGGCTGACTCAGCAGTGGAGGAAGAGAGCAGTGTGGGCTGTGGGACTGTGGCGGTGCCGTTAGGACACTGGATGAGCTCCAGGGTTAGCTCTCTGATTACCATGCCACGTACCCTCTCTGGTTTCTGGCACATGAAGCCACGGACATTGAGGGTAGCTGGCAGGGACTTTAACCACAGTATGACCCATTTAATGCTGCAGTCACAGAGCCAAAGGTTGTTTCGAACAGTGAGCTGTCTCAGACCGTAGAGGCCGTCAAAGACCCCCTGTGTGAGAGACTGCAGCTGGTTGTTTGAAATATCCAGTCTCTCCAAGCGATGGAGGCCGCGAAAGGCTGTCAAAGGAATCTCATTCATTTGATTATCCTGCAAGTTGAGCTTGACTAGAAACTCAGCTGGCAGGTTAGGAGGAGGAACCGTTAGGGAGTTACGTGCCAACGACAATGTTTTGAGATTTACAAGAGTCTGGAGAGCCCCGGGGGAGATGCCCTCATCCATGAGCAAGTTCCCATCTAGGAGGAGGAGTTCGAGGCCCGTCACATTCTCGAATGCATCCTCGGCTATAAGTGCAATGCGGTTCTCGTCTAGCCGCAGCTCTCTCAGCTCCTCTGGGAGCCCGATGGGGACGCTGCTCAGGTGGTTCTTGGTAAGGAATAGGGTCTTGAGACTGATGGCCTCCCTGAAAGCCCCCTCCTCGACACCTACAGTGGAGATGGAGTTGTCATCCAGATAGAGCTCCTCCAGGCGTAGCAGCTGCGCGAGGGCGGCCCGGGACACCATCTGAATGTTATTCTCCTGCAGGTGGAGCACCCGCACATTTTTGGGAAGATTGACAGGGAATTCATCAAGCTGGTTGCCATAGAGATACACCGTCTCCACAGAGGCAACGTTGTGCATTTCTAAAGGAAATCCAGCATTGTTGATTTGATTGTTGTGGAGGTAGAGGGTCTTATAACCCTCTCCTAGCCCCAGAGGCACTGACGTTAGACTCCTCTCATTACAGTAAACAAAGGTCCTGTCGCAGCGGCACTCCTCTGGACAGGTTGTGGCCCAGGAGAAATGCATGTGAAGACCCAGAAGTATCAGTATCCATGGACTGATCAAAGTAGGCAGGTCTTTATTCCACATTCGGATCTGTACCTCCATTTTGTAAAAAAAAATTGAGAACAACAGCAGTGCATGTAATAAAAAAAATACAAATAAAATCCACCACACTGGAGTTCTGAGCAGATCCAGAAGTTTGCCCTGTTGGAGAGTATGTGATGTTGAAGTTGCTGGGTAATCCTCCTGTAATTGCCTGTCCTAAGCTCCCCAACACAAGAGCAATAGTCTCATTAACTTGTGCGACTCCCTCTCATCCCTCCGTCCACGCTTGGGCTGGAAATGATAGGAGAGCTCATCACATTGTCAGTCTGAGTTTAGGGAGGGAAGATTTCAAAGTGTGAGGGCCTGAGCAGGAAATATGGAGGACTCATCGAAGACGACCCCCTCTCTCGTCACAGCTGGACGATTCTCATATGGCACAACCTTCCAAACAAGTAGCATTGTCAGCCACTTACCTATTTTAACAGAAAATAAAAATAGATTAGATGTTATTTCAGTGTCAAAACTCGTAGTATCTGAATCTGGATGTTTATATACATACATTTGATTTTACCATACCAAACTCCTTTACTTGTGGTAAAATTACTGTAACAGATGCAAGTGTACTATTGCCAACCCGATCTCATGGTAATTCATACATACTTTACAAGGTGGCTTATTCGTACGAATTTCGTACAACCACACTCGTACAAATTCATACGATTTTTGCCAAATTGTACATATTTTACGGGTTGCACAACTTGTATTAATTTGTGCGAATTACCTACACCTAACCCCGCCCCTAAACCTAACTGTCACTGGGGTTTAGACAAATCGTATAAAATCGTATGAGTGAGGTCGTACAAATCTGTACGAATAAGCCACCTCGTAAAATACGTACGAATTGGTTGTGAGATAGCGTTGTTATTGCGTTATAATGAAAGAAATGGTTTAAATCTTTGTTGTCCAATATTTATTCTACTAGGAAAACTATTCTGCTCATCTAAGTATCAAATAAAGTGCATTATCTTCACCCAGGGATGTTTACAGTTACCAAGTAACATGGCAACTTACTGCATTAATAATAATATTGAATGTGTAAACATGGCTCATTCATAATTTACATTTGATTGGTCTGTTTTCATAAAATTGATTTTAATTAATTTTACAGAAAGAAAGAAAGAAAGAAAGAAAGAAAGAAAGAAAGAAAGAAAGAAAGAAAGAAAGAAAGAAAGAAAGAACAGCAAGCAGTAAAGCAGGACACTGCTCCACACTCTGTGAGGAGAAAGTGGTGACTGGTGAAATCAGCATCTCTGTGCTCTCAGACTTGTAAAGGGCACTGAGGTGTTTAATCTGTCAAATGCCATGATGATGGGCAGGTCTGTTCTCCAATGTTCTGGCACAGAGTTCTCCTCTCAGTAATAATGATTCTGAACCTGGGAGCAGTGAGAGCTGCTCTATTAAATCAGTGTGGAGTGCCTGAGTTTGAATGGGAAAGAAACACAGAACTTTCCATGATACAGAACATATGATAGTCAACAAGACACTGATATCTCTTAATCCTCTCATGAGATGCATCTGCCATTTTAGCAGCTGTCTCCTTCATCGCAGATTTTAGCCATGCAGATCAATTAAAGGTTGGGTCATTGGACATTTTACATGGTAGAGAATAAAGGTTGCAAGTTATGTAATCATGTCAGATTACAAGATCTAATGAATGTCAGCCTGATTACCTGAATATTGGATGTGCATATTTCACAAATGAATTTTTTGTAGCCATTTTGAATATCATCTTTGCATCTCAATATGTCAGTCTTCATCAAGGCCTCACATGGCCTCACCTATGATCACCATTTTGTACTATTGTTCTTTATTGCTTTTGCACTATATTGTTTAGTGTATATTGTATTGTTTGCACTGTGCAATTTCCACTGGTCTTGCTGTATGGATATAACAATAATATTTTATTCTGTTCTATTCTATTCTGAAAATGTGCATTCCTTTGTAAGAAAATATTGCTTTCAATGATCTTGAAGGATTTGTTTTCTTTCTCATTGTATATTTGGATTGAACAAACCAAGGTCCAGCCTAGTAGAGAAGGCCATTTGTGCACTCCAGCCTTTTACTTATTGTTTGGCTACATGGATACAGGAGTTTATCTGCCTTTATACAATGGTTTTCAGGTTTTAGTCATAGAATTTCTCTTAGAAAACGACTTGAATATAGCATACTCCTGATTTGATGATTGAGCTGATGGTTATGCACACATGGAAAATCAAGTGCTTGTCATCTCACTGCTATAAACACACTTCTGAAATATTCTCTTTTACCCCCTTTTTTTCTATTTGTGAGAGAATTTATGTTTGACCAATCTATAAAACTAAAACCTTAAAACTTTTTTTTTATACTACATTAAAAACCTGCACACTGGTTAAACAAAAGGTACCCTATACATTAACAATTATGCTAGATTTAAGAGAAAATATAATTTTACTGTTAAAAATGTTTTGTTTTGTCTTTGAAATTTAAAAGAATGACAGTGTACTCTGTTATAGGTTACACTGAGGCTGAGCACAATCCATGCATGTTTATTAGACAGTTTATTGAAGCCAATTTTGATTAACTTTAATTTTCATGTGGCTTTCTATTTTTCCACCTTTTTATTGTTGTGCTCAGTGTACTATAGAAGTTTCTCCCAAGAGCGCAATTAATTGAATTTGTAAATTAATTTGGAATCACAAACAGTTCCGAGTATCTTTACTGTCTAGGTTTTTTTTTTTTTTTTTCTCACCTTTTCTGAAGAGGTTTCGACCCATCTAGGCAGCATTTTAAAGTCGTTTAGTAGGCTATCTTCTCTGGGGCGAGTTCTCAGAATAAATATCCCCCAGAAAAACTACAATATAATTCCAGACCGCAAACAGAGTCAGCCCGACGATCCTTTAGTCCGGATGGTTTAAAAAGCGTCATTTTGTCGAACGGTTGACCGTTGGGAAGATTTGAAGTGTCTGCGCAACATGATGCGCCCGAGAGCCGCTGCTTCAATCCCGCTGATGCGCTCCCGAGTTCCGCGCTTCCTTCACCAATTGCCCAGAGCGTGTTGGACTCCGCACTCTCTTTCACTCTCCCCCCTCTCACACACATTTACACACTCCTCTCACTTTCTCGCAACCAAAGATGTTACACTTCTTTTTGATTGTGGTCCGAATCCTCTACCATAATTGGTTTCATCTGATTGTTTATTCCAAAAGCACTGAGCTCCGTATCCTTTTGGAAGCTGTGGGAGGAATTGCAGTAATGAATTCGTTTGATAGCTCTCTCTCTCTCTCTCTCTCTCTCTCTCTCTCTCTCTCTCTCTCTCTCACTCACTCACTCACTCACACTGTTCTTTTATTATATGTTGTGCTTTAGATGCATTTAGTGTTTGCTCTGTGTAGCAATAATTAATTTTAGTTTATGTTTATATGCTGTACATAAGTATATAGAATGCTTTTAGCTGGAAAAGGATGGGTGCTTCTTAAAATAGGAAATCTTCATCCTAGTCCAAGGTTCCATATCTTGGCTGCCATGTCAATGAATGAAGACCATCTCAATTTAAATTAGCAGAAAATGAGCCTGCACTGAGCTCATCAAATTTTGTTGTGAAAAAAAAAAATGGATTATAACCTTAGTTTATGTTTTCTTATGTTTAGTTGTAAAATCATCATAGAAAGCTAAACTGCCCATTATATAAACACTGGGAGACCACAGACGGCTCACTGTTATTCACTGTATTGCATTAAAGGAAAGTCAGATTAAAAAAACATTTTCATGAATTAATTATGAAATATTAGCATTATGCCATAACCACAGGAATGAAAACATTTATGACGTTGCCATGTGGACTTTCTAGACCGTCTTATTCTAGTATTTAATGCTGAGTAGATACTCTCTTACTCCACTTATATGCTATTCCAGATTGGCTTTTAGTCTGTGCATGTCCAGTAATACAGCTGTTAATCTTTTATGGATTATTTCATTAACATCTGGTAATCTGTTGGTTACAAACTCAGTTAATAGCCTTTTGTGTAATAAATGGGGAAATCATGCTATTTTATAGTGATATTGAAGTGAGGAGTGTTCTCAAGTTCTCTTCAAGTGCGTAAGAGTTGGAAAAAGCAAAGGCCACAAGCTGAGATGAAACACTCATATAATAAGGGTTCAGCTTTCATCGGCTATCATGATTTATTCAAATGGTGCAATAAGATGAAAAAAAAAAGATGAAAATCTAAAGATATTTTACACAAAAGTTAATTTGTTTCTGACTGAAATCCGTTTGCAAAGAAAAGTTTGTTCGAAATGGGTCATGGAAGGCCAGAGTGATCACGATCTAGTGAGCAATGAAAGATCAGTAACTCATTTCCTCCTGTGGCTCAAACCCGAACTGCCTCTTTCCTCAGAGAAAAAGTGAAAGGATACAACCCTTTAATGAACCATCAAACCAATGCTGATTTGTTCTACAGGACACAAGGCACTCAGAAATGAATCTGCTCTCTTGAATCTTAAGATCAGTCCTTTAATCTTTTGATGCTTTCTGCCTCACATGAAACATTAGTCAAATTCAGTGCTAAGATTATAGGGTTACTGTTATTTAGCTACAGTTACGTTCACCCAATCAATGAAGGATATGAGAAAACCTATAAATGACAGGAGGATAGCATAATTGATAGCTTATGGATAAGAATCGCAACAGTCTAGTTACAGCAAGTGTGATCAGTTTCTTATCAATTTAAATTCATTAGTCACAGATGAGAACGGAGACTATGGGACTTCAAACCAATCATGGTAATCATAGACAGCGTCCTTTTGGACACAAATTAGATATCAAAGAATGTACACAACCCTCACACTCCACATTATTTGTATTATGTTGCTTTATTATCTTCCATCTTTCTTTTCTATTTGAAGTTGCGTTTGGTTTCTTAGTTCTGATCTGACCAAAAGCTGTTGATTTTTCTGACAGGAGCTCAGTCTACAGAATGCTAAATTTGAATATTTTTTTGAAGCAGGCTGTTGGACATTATAATTAAATGATGTGTCATGATATGCATTCACAAATGAATGTATTGTGAATTTGCTATTTAATTGGCAATGCCAGTGTGGAAAGTGCTTATATCAGACTGGATTATGCCGATGAAAGCTTGAAACAGACGTCAAACCCACTGGAGAGAGGAAAACAAACAGATAAATACGTATAAAAATAACATATTAACTATTTTGCAGATTAGTGAATATGTTAGATTATATAATATAATATGGCAGATTTCTGGTGTTTCACTAATGTACACTTGTATGTGTCTATCTGTTAAGAAACAAAAAGAACACTCAGAACATTAAGTTACTCGAGTCAGGTAGAAAAACAAACATGTTTGTCAAAGCAGGGGAGCTGGGGAAATGGCCAAATGCGCGTTCAATCACCGGCCGACTTATTTAATCAGCACTTCTCCCAGCTTGAAGCAAATTAGCTGGACAACAGAAAAAGCAAACTCTGTGGTGTGTTGTAGCAGATAGCTAACCCTCTTTATGCAGCTGTGGCTGCATTAGTTCTGAATGACAAACAGATAGTCCTAGTCAAAGGAAGACTTGTCATAGGCAGTAGTGGGAGGTCAAGGGGCCACACTGCCTTTGCTTGTTTCCTCAGTTTAGCCTCAGGAACCTCTTTGCTCACTTTAAAATATATACAGTAAGTTTGGGTCCAAGAGTTGGGGAATGGAGCGAGAACAGTGATAATGAGCGACACTGCGCCATACACCAGTCTCGAGTCCCACAGAAGGGCTCCGGAAGGATAAAAGGAGGAGCAGGCCTGTACTACTTAGCTTGTGGTTTTATTATTTTTTTATGTGGCAGTCGTCTGTGAGGGGCTACCGCTTTTACTTTTGTTTTGTGTTTGTTGATTTCATATGATTACATTTCTGTTAAATGTTTGCCGGTTCCTGTCTTCTCCTTCCCTGAACTATGAACTTTGTTACATTGGTGCTGAAGCCCAGGAGGAAGGAGATCAGGCAGCATGAAGGAGCAGACACCGCTAGTAGCAGCCTGAGGAAGTGATGATGGAATGATGGAAGATTAGGTGAGAGGGAGAGCTCGCTGCTGTCCTCCTGGGTTGATGAGGGGTAGCTGCTGTCCCAGAGGGAGTGGAGGAGTTGGCGTTGTTTGCCAAGAGGCTGGATGCCTTAACAGGAGGAGCCAATGCCGTTCGCCAGGAATCAAGGAGCATTGAGCTGTCCACTAAAGTTTGTCCAGAGCCATGGCATGGTACCATGAGTGAGAACCTCTCAGCTAGCTAAGGACCAAGTGGCAGTGTGTCTGGGTAGCACACTGAGAATTTTGTATTTTTTTAAAATTTAAACGTAAAATTAATACATAACATAATCAAATAAACCAAACCAAAACGAAAGTGTAAGCAGTAGCACTTCACAGACGACAGCCTCATATAACGTAATAAAACAACAACATAAGTAGTCCAGACCTGGTCCACTCTTGTCCTTCACTGTTGTCACTCATGCTTTCATCCTTCTGGAGCTCCTCCCTGGGACTCAAGACCGGAGAGTGGTGAAGGTGTCACTCATTATCATGTTCCCCACCGGCATCGCTCAGTTCCCATGGCTCTCGGTCCCCAACTCTTCGCAACTATGATTATACTGTATATACAGTAGCATGTTTTTTTTTTTTTTTTTTTGATATACAAAAATGATTTCAATACATCTATGATGAACATGTTTTACTTTTTGTGCTGTAATTGTCATTAAAAGGTCAAAACAAGAAGACATTTTATGTTACAATGAAAACCATAAAACTGAAATAACATAATTAGTCTCTCTGGACTAAGGGCTGTTTTTTATTTTTATTATATATATATATATATATATATATATATATATATATATATATATATATATATATATATATATATATATATATATATATATATATATATCTCAAGTCATTTGACCTTGTGGAAAATTGTCAAATATTAAAATCTTCTGTTTTTCATAGTTTTTTTTTTTTATTACTATAAATTTAACATTACTATAATTACTGTAATACAATATTACAAATAACAATAATTACACAAATATTATTACAATTTAACATTTTGTATAATGTATGTATATATAGTATAACCTAATTATATATATATATATATATATATATGTGTGTGTGTGTGTGTGTGTGTGTGTGTGTGTGTGTGTGTGTGTGTAGAATCTTTACATAAGAATATCAGAAAGCAAATAGCTTATTACAGGAGCAAGGACAGCGACCAGGCTCCCTGACGCCTAGCTTGTGAAAGTGAGAGTGAGATGTGCGACTCACAGTCCGAGTCGACCATTTGTCATGTTGAGCCCTGGCATTATCATTGAGTTCATTCTGGAAGGCTGACCCAGATGGCCAGTGCCAGTACTTGCTACACTCAAGTGAATCTGAGACATCCCTGGTTCAGAAGGGGACTCAAGCTGGTGATGGAAGGGGGGGTCACGCGCTCTCCATCTCATCCGAGTCATGCCTGGGAGCCTGGCTGTTCTCATCCGACATTACCACACAGACAGGCAGAGACTATTAATGACTACATATGCCATTGTGAAACCAAGGCCACCTTGCAAATATTTTAACACACTCTCTGTTCAATCACTCCCCCAATGGGGATACCACTGAACAAGACCTAATGAGTGTCCTTGAGGTATTTAATTATTTTTAAAGAGACTGTATGATGAGACTTTTTTTTATTTATTTTTAGGTCCAGTTGTGAAATACCCTAATATTTACCACCCCCATAATTGGGATCATCTGTCATCATTATCCGTACTTAGCTCTGATGAGTCAGTGTGCAATGAGAGGGGTAGTTTCACTTAATAATCAGTGTCAAAGAGCCACCAAAACCTGTTAGATTTCGTGTAACTTTTTCATTATTCCATATGGCATCAATGAGGCAGAAAAGACCTCTCATTCTGCAGGTCCATTTGCCAATTTTCAGTCCTCAGGATTCTTTGTTCCCCTTCCATGCTGCTGCAGCCATTGAGAAAAAGGAAATCAGTTCCACCTCTGTCAGACAACCACTCTGCCAAATGTAGCTTAGCCTCAAAATCCACAGCGGTGGTGGAAGAAACTTGCTATTTTCTTTGCCAGATGTGAATCTTTTCAATCGGCCCATTGCTCTTCTTTGCACACCTCTGGCTGCCAGAGTAACTAGGCCAATGAATGATGTTAATGTAAGCTATATTAATGAGGGGGAATGGTTTCTGCTCTAATTATTTACCATTGGGTCAGGCTAGAGGAGATAATTCTTTCTCAGATGGCATGAGGCCGAATGCCAGCGTCTGCCACCCTGGCTATGATTAATTGAAACATACCCGTGCAAATGAATCACATATGGTCAATATCTTCCCAAGCAAGTTCACCATTGGGCAAAGAACCTGGATGCTTGTTATTAGCGTCTTAATTTATGGCCTTTTGCTGTTTTCCACAAGGTTTGGAGTTGTTAAAGTGAAATTTAATGTGTTGTATTATTCATGTCTTCTCAGGACTGAGTCTCATCCGAGTTCATCACATGACACATTAGATTAATTGCTGTGATCTGAACAACCAAAAGCTGCAGCACCCATCCTGTTGTGGAGATATATCAACATTAAGGAACAGAGAGAGGTGACCATTATTTATCCTGACTGTTAAACACTACTGAAACTCCCATAGCCATGCTGAAGTGTTGGAGGAAGGCTGGTGTACTCATAAATGTGTGAAGCATTAGCTTTGGGCCTTGGGCCATCACGGGTACTCAGAGCTTTGATTGGAGATTTCGACCCCTTTGGATTGTTTAAACACTGATGTGATTTGTCTCCCTCGTTACATTTACTGTATTCTAATGTTGCTTCATTTATAGTAACCACCTGCCTTGCCATCATTTGGGAGCCTGTAACAAGGAACTGAATCTACACACATGAATTGAAAGTCATAAAATATAGGAGTCCTATTTTTTTAATGGGTATAATTTCCTTTTGGTGAATTACTGTAATTCACTCAGTCAAATCACTCAGTGTGTTTAATAAATTCAAGACAACCAAATTACACTTATGTAACTAATTTTTCACCTCAGTGGACAGAAAATAAGAAAATCCATAAAAGAGAATCTTAAATCATCTTAATTGGGTTCAGAAATGTTCAAAGAGAAAATTTAAAAACAAAACAGTGGTTTCAAGGGACAGTTAACTCTTTGATTGCTTACCTTCATATGGTTCTAGACCTGTATGATTAAATTTCTTCATAACACGGAAGTAAAATCTTTTGTTTGACAAAATGTTTTCATTTTTCCATACAAAGTCAACTTTCCAGAACTTTCAAGCTCCAAAAACAGCATAAAGGTATTATGAATCCAAATGTCAAATGGTATATACTGTTTTCTGAATGGATGCAATCACAACAGATCACAATGTATTCTCTTCTAAATCAAATCAACTGCTTGATTGACATGCTTGATTGACACACATATACACAAACTAAATCAAATATGATAAAAATGTCAAACTAAATGATTCTTAAACAATTAACATGAGAAGCAATGAGGTAATTGATTTTTAAAGTTCATGTCGCCATGTTTAATTCAGTCTTTTCAAAGTCTCGTTGTTTTAAAATACTTTTTATATACTTGTAGAGTCACTGTCTAATTTTTTGTTACATTTATGTGCCTTTTGGAGCTTGAAAATTCTGGACCCCACTGACTTTTAGGAAAGAAAATAAAAAATAAAAACACCGAAAACATTTTAGCTGATGTCTTCTTTTGTGTTCTGCAACAATACAAAAGACAAATTTGAATATGTTTGTATTTGAGGTCAGTAAATTATTCCAATTTTTTTTTTTTTTTTTGTGATTTTAAATGAAGAATCTAGCCTAAGGGGAACCAATCATAGCAAAACAGTGCAGATATTTCATTTCAAGTAGGACAACACTTGTACCACCATATAAATCAAAGCGCACCGATTTATTGTATCCTATTATGTGTGGTGCTATCCAGCAAACCGACCATGGATATGTTAGTGGGCCTAGTGCTGCTTATCAATCACTGAATCTGTGTGTTCCTCATGCCGGTTAAATTCTGAGGTGAGGTGAAACATCTCAAGGCCAGCGTCTTTTTTCGTGACTGCCGAATACACCGGAGCAATGCTTGGCTTGCATCAAGTCAAACTGATACTTTCACAACAACCTCTTGTTTTAATGAATGCTGTCTTTCTTGCATACATGCAGAGCAAGAGCTCACAGCTTGTGTTCCCTGACAGCTGGCCTCAAACATATACTCTGACCTGGAGCAACTGGGTCCAATGTCCTCATCTCAAGACTCTACGTGTGTTGTTATTATTCTAGGCAATGGAATCTGAATGTGTCAGACAAGGGTATGTATGGGAAGCAAATGAGAGAAGCTGACCACACTAGTAATGGGGGACTTTAAGGACAGGATGTGGAAAATATACCAATTTTCATTATCTTTCATCGGTTCATCATTTCTAATGATAAAAAAAAAGGAAAATACATTTAGGACTGTGCAATGAAAACACCCATTGTATGTGTATTTTTTGTTTCTTTGCAAAAACATTCTAAGAACACCTGGTAATGTGCTGCATTTATTTCTCTTGGCATTGATTCCCACAGACGTCATGGTTTTGGCTTAAACAAATGGCTATTTAACTTCCTTGTGCTGAATAACCCTCTTAGCAAAACGCTAAAGAGGATGAATCCTTTTTTTAAGGACAGGAGAGTTCTGGCAAATCTTTTTGGATTTTTTTCATTTCTCTGAATTCTGTCTGTATTATTTCATTTAACTGTATTCAAGAGCTTTAGTGTAGCTTCCCATTTGTTAGTGTTATGTTCTAATACTCCATGGTTTTGACAGTGGCTTGGTAATCACAGTGTTTGCAGAATGCCAGTGAATTTCTAATGACTCTGCACTAGGGGAGATTTCAGAGCAGATCATGGCCTGCCCGCAGACACAGTCTGTACACATGCCATCCTCCCAGCACAGACCAAATGGACACTTTATTCAGTGATTGTTGTTTAAAATAATATATATATATATGTGTGTGTATATATATATATATATATATATATATATATATATATATATATATATATACTGTATATATATGACATAATTTTGGATACCTCTTTATAAAAGTTTGCTATCATACTGGAATAAATAATCTTATTAATGCATGAATACAGAAAGATATAAATAAAATGTTTAAAAATATAAGGTTTTCCCTTGTTGAATACAATGCAAATGCACATCTGTGTCATTCAGCAGTTTTTGTATTTTATTTTATTTTTCATTTTAGCAGTCAGCACGGAGCAAGTGCAAAAAGTTTGACTATGTTCACCCAAGGCTGTTGATGTTCTTTTCAGATCTCTTTTATTTCCTTCAGCATGTGGATGCACGGGAATCGGATTCACAGGCTCATTTGTGTGAGTGTACATTACCTGTTTATAAATTTCGAGTGCCTAACCCCTGTGTCATAATTTATGATACCGTCTGTAAAGTCTGGTTAATGGGCTTTCTCGCTGAAAAGTGCACGGTTTAAAGGTTCGCCCGTATATCATGTCACAGGGACTCTGACATGTCCACTTATTCCATCAAGTCAGAAGAGACACTGCCAAAAAAAGCACCAAATGTCATTAGCAAGATTACTTTCCTTTTGTTACATAAAACGCTTCCTTTTCACCAGGCCTTAGCTCATCAGTGTATCCAATAGCTTAACATCCAACGAGGGAAACATCTGACAGATGTTGTAAGCACACTTTTAAATACATGCAGCTAAATCTATGGATTATTTTCTGGCCATGTCTCTCAACATGGTTGGCAATGACATGGGTATTAAAATCCTGATGGTGAATATTATTATTAATATTATTATTATATATATATTTTTTTATGCCAGATAACATGAACGAAAACAACAAATAACCTAACGTCAGGCATTGGTCTTCAGCCTAAAGGCGGTGACAAGCATTTGGCAATGAAACCTTAACGTTCTCCAGCCTCGACTCTGATTTATCACCAGTCTCCTCCAGCACAGAGAGTTCTGCCCAGATAATAATCACTACTGTGCTCAGATATGCCAATGGTATAAACTCAGCTGTGACTCTAGCCGTTTCACAATACATGCTGAATTCAAGCAATGGTGAGGCACTTCCAATGAGAGTGAATGGAGTGAATGGAAAGTGAATGGCACTTACATTAATTTTTCTTTTAAATCCTGTATTATTTTTTATAATTTTTACAGTTGTTTTAGAATTTAGGCATGTTGTCATGGCAACAATAGTGCACATTTCAATACAACTTTACACATAAAAAGTATGTTAGTGGTGTAACAATATATTGTATCACAATATTTGTCTATAAACTATATGTAGACAGTTTAGACATTTAATTTATGCTTTTATTCACATTATAAACAGTGATCTATTGACAAAGACCAAATCAAATATGGAAACACGAAAGCTCACACATTTGAGCTTGCATATTTATTAGTTAGTTATTTTAAATTAAAAATGAAATACATTATTTGCTCAAATAACCTTTTAAATGTAAGTAGTCTGACAGAGTGCAAGCATACGTGTCTAACACAAATCTTTTCTTTTTATTTTTTTTTTACTGATCTGATCTTTTTTTAAGTAAATGTTTTACTCTTTTTATGTTGAGAGTATTGAATCGTGTCAACAGTGTCATGTATCGGATTAATCAAGACATAAGTGTATTGTTACACCTCCATTAGTTATTCAATTTAGTATCATACGTGAAGTTGTTGTAATGAAGTTGTTTTCTCCCATTATCATCATATAGCACATACTGTATTGTTTTTGTGTTGTGAGTATTTTAATGTTTATGCATTGGCCCCATTCACTTACTGTACATTGTAAGTTTCTCACTGTAATTCAGATTTTTGTTTGTTGTAAAGATAAGGATTTTGTGGTAATCACTGTAATGAACCTGTACTATTCCTTCTAAGACCCAACATGCATATTAATTAATATTGTTTTAGTAGCAGTATCCCTCTACAAGCTTAAAGGTGAGATGAATCTAGGCAAAAGTCTTGCCCTGCCTACATAAATGGACTCCCTCATCGAAATTTTTCAATTTACTATATAAATCAAGGCATGGAGTAAATTTCTGGCTGATCTGCTGCTGCCCTGAAACCAGAGCCGTCCCGGCAGCAGAGGCAGGGCCAGAGGACACAGAGAGCGGTGGGCTCTCAAAGGAAGGTGGTTCTCTGGAATATTTCCCTACCACTTAATCATGCCTCCCGTCAGCTGTAAAAATGGAGATAAATATTGTCCCCCACTTTTCTGGGAGAAAGTTGATAACAGACAGAGATGACAAATTCCAACATGTATTTCAGAAGACATACAAGGTGACGGAAGTACAGTTTTTGAATTCTGGAATGAGCTTAACAGCTCCGACCGCATGGCTCAGCAAGGCTCGGAGAGGTAGAGAGCTTAAACCCGCTTTTGGAAGACTTCATAAAAGGGCCGAGGCTATTTCTTTGCACTTTCTCACATTAAATGTAATGTATTTTCTTAGTGCAGAATTGCATGCTGTATAATGCTGAACATTCACAGTATAATATTTAATGGTTTATTAAGAAGCATTTGGCTGAGATACGATGGCAAAACACATGGCTCTGAAATTATCCAGCTATAATACAACTGAACTGGGAGCCATTACTCAAACTTCTATTGACTGAATGCTTTGATGAAGGACAAAGTCTTTGCTGGTTAAACAATAATATCCTGAGATGTTTAGATGGATTGGCCAGTCAAAGTTGGAGTCACATGTTTGTGATAAATCTTAATTAAGCCTTTGTTTGCTATTGTAAAAGCAGACTAAGGACAGTCTGAGATAATTACATTTGGACCAAAGCACAAAGATGTGTACATTTTTTTGCATGAAAGCTGGGTGGGATTTTTGCCATCACTGAAAATAGGTTAATAAACATTATAATTATATTTAAATAATAATATATTCATGAAAAATCTTTAAAAACGATTAAACATTAATTAGAATGCTCCTTTAAACAAAAAAATGTTTTGACCCTTATGTGTGTTATACTGAATGAGTGATGTGAATAAAATTGCACTTTTCCCTAAAGGATATCAACCTATATGCTTCATCCCATGGATCTCTGTGACAGCGATAGTCTCCCTATACGACAAAATAAAAATTGACCATGAACTGCCTTCAGATTTTTGTTTAGCCAATCTGCTTTTGAGGTCCTTTATGCATGCCAATCATTTTTGTTAATTTTCCCAGTGGGCAGTCCACATATGGGGAGCTGGAAGCTACAAAAGCGATAGATGAAACTTAAGCATTCCTTGTGAGTTTGTAGGGTGTGAAATGTTCATGATTTCTCATCTGCAAAAAAGTAGCTTAAGCAGCCAAAAGCTAAAGGAATAGAAAGACAAGAAAATAAAGAGACCAAAAAAGAAGAAACTCTAAGGCTCAAAGGGAGTTGAAGGCTTTAAAATAAATGTCGAACTGGCTTTGCTTCTTGATAGGCAAAAATGCCATGGTTATACCAAAAAGGTGTGATTGTAGAAAATGGGGTCATGTCTGATTTGTTTTAAATCTTGAAGTAGTTCTAGACAGTTAACATTGCATTGTTCAAAAATATTTTATTGTGTTGTTCAAAAAGATCTATAACTTGAACTTTAACAACTTTAAACCAAAGAAAAAGAGGCTTTGTAAAACAATGGTTAAATAAACAATGATTTGCATGTTGCAAAGCCATTAAATTAAGGTATCCAGGTCTATAAATATGTAATATGGTATCCGTGTTGTCATTATCCTTGCTCTATTAGGGGGTCCTTGACCTAAGAAAGGTGATAGAAAATATAATTAGCTCAGTACAAAAACAATACAAGTCAGTGGAAAGTCCTCATCATGATAGAAAAACACGTTTGTGTTACGTATGTTAAAAGAAGTCAGTTTAATGGAAAACCATAATCATGGATATAGGCCATCACAAACACATCCACAACACAGACACATTAAGAAAATAATTAACAAGCACAAAAAAATAAAGAAATACAAATTAAACAGCCAGACAGTGTGTTCCACAGGTGCTGTGGCTTTACTGTTCCTTGTCTAAATTTCCTGACTTCTTTTTTTTAGTGGCTGTTAGAAGGGGAATTCTGCCTCTTACAAGAGTTTTTCAATGCTGTATGTAACCAATGTAACATCTAGCCATTTCCTTTCTGAAATCTACACCAGTGAGATGGTGTTGTGCCATATCAGTTTTTTCATTCTACAGACATTTGGCAAGACAGTTGGCCAGTACTTTACATTTTAAAGTTCCTGCGTCTGGTTATAGTGACCCAACACCATATTGGAGGCCATTTTCTGTTCCAACGGTTCACTTAGTAGTTGTCAAGTCCAGCGGAGCGCAGCAAAGTTAAGAACAATCACACAGCACATTGTTTACCAAAGATCAGTGTAAGTGTGAATTTACAAATTGGGCTTTTCTCATCTCTCATTACGCTCATCAGTGCTGGGCAAGCTCATGAGTTTCCATCAACCCTGCCAAGACTTGTTAGGTGGAAATATTCCATGATGACTTCAAGAGACTTCATGCATGTGTGTGTGAGAGAGTGTGTGTGTTTGTGAGGGAGAGCAAGACGGGGGCTTTATCTCCAGCGAAGCTTGCAGGTAACCGAATTTCAGCTCAGGTTCATCCAGGGCCTGTCTGCTGGTGACCACAGAGCACAAAGCCTCTTAATATGACAGACAGGAGGTTAGTGGGTTTAGTCTCCTCACAGCAGCCTTCTCAGACAGGTAATTAACGAAACGTGGCACAGCAATTTGACCCGGGCTGTCTTCTTTCTAAAACAGGATGCATGATTACTTACACTTTCATCAGAAGTTCATCCTCCTTCCTCCTGGTCTTTCTCATCTTCCTCTTGTCTTCACAGCTGGTTTCTTCTCTGGCTTTTTGATTACTTTTGCAGAGTTTAGTTGCACCTGAGATGAATGCAGTCAATGAAAATTTTTAGGAAGAGATGACATAGAAATGGAAATTCTGTCATTGTTTACTTGTATTTATTTTATTATTTAAATATAATGCTTTCTTTCTTTCTTTCTTTCTTTCTTTATATTATTATTTACCATTATGTTGTTTCAACATTATTTTTTTGTTAACAACTGTTTATTGAATTTTCTTCTGTGAACAATATAGTATAAAGCAAAAAGAAACTGTGCAAATGTAGACCCCATCCCAATCCATCCCACCCCCTGGTAGACTAAAGAGTAGAGAAGAAAATAATAAATACATACATAAAAGTAAAATAAATAATAATAATAATAATAATAATAATAATAATAAATTAAGTAATATGAATACATAAAATACAATAAAATAATATCTATAAAGATTTTAGAAAAGATGACACAACATTAAAAGAGGAATGTTGTGCCATAAATTAACAGTTTTCACATTAGATCCATGTATACGAGAAGTTGAGAGTTCCATCGAGATAATGTCCAACAAATATACTGCCCAGGTTCGTCTGTTCAGTGTGTGAGGAGGATCCCAATGACTGAATAGGAACTGTTTTGCCCCAGTGAGAGCAACAGTAAACATCTTTGTTGGGCGGTCAAGGTGAGATCCCAAAAGTCATTCATGAAAAAATTACGTGGAGTCAAACATATCTCAGTACCCAACAAATAAGAAAGGTCCTGTGAGAGCTGAGTCCAAAAAGTAGAGAGATGCACCAGATGCAAAAAATGTGCCTAAAGATCCTTCGTTGTTTCAACAATTTTAATAATTTTGAATAATTTGCTGGTTGCTCTTTTCATGCAATTGTATTGGAAACAAGGCTTTTAAACTTAAAACACACACACACACACTAAAAGCATCATACAATAATCCATATTCCTCTTCTGATGCCATAGAATAACTTTGTGTGAGAAACATCCAATAAAGGTCTTCTTTTGTACAATTACGTTCATGACAAAAGAGGAAATTTTTTTTTTTTTTGTATCAAACAAAACTGATTGAACAAATCAGAATCAGAAGAATCAGAATGAGCTTTATTGCCAGGTATGTTTACACATACAAGGAATTTGTTTTCGTGACAGAAGCTCCGCAGTACAACAGAATGACAGCGACAGAACATAAAACACATAATAAAAGAATAAAAAATACTAAATACAAATAAGTAGATAAACTGCTCAGCTCAGTGATTCAGTGCAGTCACATAATGTCAGACTGTTCTTTTCTTGGTAAGCCTTTCCTTAGAAATATACTGTGATCCGTATTAGTTTAATTGGGACATAATAGGGTTTCATTTCACTCTTTTGTTTTGGCAGTCCTGTGCTCTGTGCCGCTTTATTTCTGGGCTTCTGGGTTGAAAACAGCTTGCATTTACAGCTTGCAAATGTTTCCCTGACTTTTTGCAAGCTCATTAATTTAAAAATGATTTTGGTCATGCAGCGGAGATCCTTCTTTGCCTCTAAAATCATTTTAATATGTTTTCATTGCCAAGGTTAACATTCCTTTAGAGCAGCAAATGTTTACCACATTGAAGAGCTTTCTGCATGCACGCACATGGAAAATATGGCATGCATAAACGCTCATTAATGCCACAGAATCTTGGTGGCTTATTTATGTTCAACCTTACTACTGTCATGCTTTCTTTTCTTTCTCTCTGTGTAACTCCATGTGCATGAAGTTACTGTGATGCAGACACTGTGTCCCTATGGGGACACATATGAGCAGTTGATCCAGCAATTATTTGTGTTTTTGAATGAGTGAATACAGCCACTATTACATCCTACTGAGAAGCAATAAATCTTGTCTACCATCACCATGTTTGCATTTAAGCAGCTTAATATGAATTTTTAATAGCTGAAATATTTTGCCTCATTAAACAAATATACAATGCATTATTAGAGTAATTGATATGAGTTTCCCAGAATGCGATTGTGAATAACCAGCAAGTTCTAACTCCAAAGATGTTGGGGTGTTAATGTGTTGATTTCAGTAAAAAATATTACTGAATGGAATCAACCTTTTGCATCATGAGATTGTGATAATTTTATTCTGTATACCCTTGAAAATCATGTTCTTTGTTGGCACTGGTTCTATGAAGATCCTTTAACATCCATGGAGCATTTTCATTGCACAAAAGGTTCTGTATAGACCTTGAATCATTCAAATGTTCTTCACACTAAGAAAAAGTTGGTTCTTTTAAGATCTGTTCACTGAAATATTCTCTCCAATTCAATGTTTCCTTCTCATTCTCATTCAGTTTCAGTCTTTACCCACTATTCATCTTCGCTGATTAAGTCTTGCCATGCTATGTGGACACAATTGTAATCGTAAAGACTATTTGTTGTTGTTAAAACACCAAACAATTGAGCTGTTAAGGTCACAGACACTCCTGCTAAATATGCTTTCATGATTTGTCCTTTTTGGAAGTCTGACTGATCATCAATGTACAAAATATCAAATGAAAGCCATTTTCTAGATGTTCAGCAGCCAGAACAGCAAGTCCAAACACTACGGGCCTGTGTGCTCCACAACTGTTCAGTTATGATGACAGGGTTCACCCATCCCCCCGTGATATGTGCACAGTCACAGTGGTGAGAGCCACCTGTCATGTGTTGCTGGTACTGGGATTGTTATGTCAGCAGTCTCACGCCGGCCCACATCTCACCCTGAAGCACAACCAAATCTGACATGCTGCCTGCAAGCTTTTTTTCATGCCCGCAGGCTTATAATATCTAGCTGTACATTCAAATCTTTGTGCCACAGTATGAGTGTCACTCATGACCCTCAGTGCAGTAAACAAATTAGTCACACTGCCTTGACATGCATGTCTACGCCTTCTAGGGAATTTTGTGTAATGCTGTCAAAAAAGTTCAGCTGTGAAGTCACATTGCTATGCATGATTTTATTTCCTATTGATTCGGCATTTGTGGGTTTTACTGTTATACCGACCGCGTTTGCTGAAGGCTCAGTATATTGGAGTTGTGATATTTTAATTCAGTGGTCGATACATGTTAATGGAACATCATGGTAGCAGTCTAACTCAAGCAGAGTGTGGAGGAGGGCTGTACTTGCTGGAGTAGCTGGGGTTTTCACAGTAAATCAATACTCTAAAAACTGCTTGGCCTCTGAGACTTTAACTCGTAGAGGGTATATAGAGAAGATAATGGCATGGATATGTAAACGGGACAATAAGTTATAGCAGTTATTGCTAATAAGACTAAAACAATTGCAAATCACAATAGCATAAATAACAATTCTAAGAAGAAAAGTTGGAATTGAAAGAAAACAACAAAGCTCCTAAATATTTGTGGTCATACAATTATTAGTTTAAAAGGTTGCTTTAACCCTTTTTTTATCCTGTGGTGGAAATATATATATATATATCTTTCATAGTATCTTCCTTTTGTATTCCACAGAAGGAAATCATAAAGGTTCATCTTTGGTTGAACTATCCCTTTAAAATCATGTGCAATATCACAGAACTATTACATTTATAGGAAATGCTATAATCTCTCCACATTCTAGCTGGCAAAATTTAGCAGAAAGGGCACAAACATTTACAAACCCTTGGCGAATGAGAGAGCTAATAGCTTCGTTTATGCACTGAGACATCCAAATCCCTTTGCAGGAGCTGAGAGACTCTCTCAATAAACTTAGTTTCTCTCTCTCTCTCTGCCTCTCTGAAAGAACCCTTACCTTGCTTGTTCAGTTGTTCAGCCCGACACTTATAATCAACTCCTTTCAAAAGGAGACAAACCCTCAGGTACCATCGCATTTCGGCCTCTGGGGGCACATGAAGAACAAAGAGATGTCCAGCTGGCCATGACACAGTTCCGCAAGCCTGCTCTTATGCAAATACAGTATTGTGCAAGATTTATTACGTGCATGATTGGCAGATTTCCGTTTCCATGGTGAAAGGTGAGGGCTGTTTGATGGTTATGCTGAGAATCAAGTTCTTTTGTCTGTGTCGAAGAAATGCTTTTTACCGAACCTTGCTGCTGTAATGGCTGTGAATCATATCAAAATAAGGTCTTTAGGAGAGGGGAGTAATAATATTTATCTATCCGCATACCATTATGCGATACTAATACAATTAGACAATGCAGCCCTTCTTAAAGTGTGTGAATGTGGTTTTATGTGTGGCCTCTCATAAAATGAGGAATAGTATTTGTCACTCAGTTTTATCCTGGCCTTGCAGGTGGGTATTTCTCTCAGACAGTGTTTGTACTTATGAATAATGGATCTTTGAGAGGTGACAGATTAAGTATCAGCATGTATTCATTATTTAACAGGCACATGAAAGGACTTTGATAACCTCCACACAGGCAGCCATCTCTCCTCTCTTATTGAAATGTCTGTGGCTGTGAATCAGTGATATACAAACCTGTTTGTCTCCACGGACTGCTTTGTGCTGCAGCGTTGTATATTTTCCCTGCTCTTTTATTCCCCAAATTTGATTTAATGCACCTCACGGCTGGTTATGATTTAGGACTGATTGATGCATGTAAAAGTTAAGGTAATTTAGAGGGGCGAAAACTTTGTTGATTCATTCATGTTGAGTATTTTTACTCGAGCAAGCCTTTGTGTTTGGTCTTCTGGTGAGGTTGGCAATTTGAAAGCGCTCCAGCGTGGTTTGGATTTCTGACAGGAGGTAAGCTGCAAATGTAACGTTCTCTATGATGATTTCCTCTTGAGATTTGAGACCACGTATCCAAACATTGCAAAGACCAACTCGTTGCCAAATATGACATCTGATCACAGGTTACACACAGACAGAAATATGATGTTTGCTCAGAGGATTATGGGAAATGAGCCCCTTCACGGTTTTGTTGGCTCAGAAATAAAATGTTGCTTGCGTCTAGAAGCCGTATTGTTGGCTCTGCTCTCTGAAATGTTGACGTTGGTGCCCTAAACCTGATGATGCTGTAATGATCATTAATCCTGCTCTTGATTGAGTAGATTTGGATGGTGCAAAGGTGATTTTGTCACGCTGACTCAGGGAGTTCGAAACTGTTCCAAAATCACTCTCTATATTCCTCTTTTGTTTCAGGCAAAACGTGTCTTATTCAAATGCTGAAGCAGCTGTCTGAGCTCAGTTAAGACAGCTTTATTCATAAGCACGAGCCATAATAGACCCCCTAAATTCTGTCTGTTTTGTCACAGATCATTTGTCATGCAATGAGTGGGCGAGGATTAGAAATATCCTTGTGCACATTCCGTGACATTAGTCAAATGGATAATGAACGATTCAATTTTCATTATTCCACAACACTCTAAATAATGTTTGCCCTGTTTGAGGTCAATGAGGTTCCTTTTCAGCAAACAAGGACACCATGTCTGATTCATGACATCTGAATGAAAGGAAGCTCAAATGAAAGGTTGCATATCTGTCCCCCATCTGACCTTCAACTCAAAACTTTACATCAAAGTTTAATGAACTTTTAGCAATTAACTGTACCTGTATGCCAGCTGTTTATATTGTCACTGAGGTAAAACTTTCTTAATCTTATGAGAACCAATTCTAAATTTGTGATTTATAAGTTAGAAAATACACTTCAAACCATTCTCCATTTAAAAAAAAAAAAATGTCATGTAACTTTTTAATGGAGAATGGTTTGAAGTGTGGTTTCCCTGCGCACACACACACACTCGCACTCGCACTCACACACATGTGTGTGTCCCTCTGGTCTAAACAATTCCCAGCAGACTGTATTACTGGACATTGGATTATTAAAACTACAGTATATCCCTCTATTTTCTCAAAAAAAAATAGTTACATATATACTGTACTTCATAAGGGTAACTGTAAATGTGTCAATTTGGAGATAATACTATAAAATCTAAATAAACAACAGGTAGGAAAGTGTCTCTGTGCATGTTTTATATCCTATATTAAACAGTTGTGAGAACAAATTATAATTTGTGATTATAAATTAGAACTAAGAGTTTAATTTTGATTAAACTTTTATTATGTTTCCACATACATCACTGGGACCTATGGGGTCTCAACATAAAACAGTCACAACGTAACATGAAGGTTAAGGGTGATGTGTGTGCTTTTTCTCATTGTAAAATGCTCATGCAGTTTCACAGCTATAAAGGATGCAAAAGTTTTAATAAGTAAAGCTAGTTTTAATTCATATAAAATACATCGATTTTTTGCAGCGCTTTAAAGTGGCTCATTTATGAGATTTTGTTGCATGCTTCAGGCTTCCTTGTTCAAATGAAGGTATTTATATATTTGGAGTGTGTTGGTAATTAGATCATTTGGTTCTGATAAAAGTGAACTTTACAAGCACAAGATGATCATTTATTATACAAAGGCTGTGCAGTGAAATACAGCACCTGGGGAACAGAAGGCTGTAAAACAGGCTGTGCTCTTTTGCTAGATTGGTGCATTGCGGGCTGTAAGAAAAAAGTGTTCAACATATTATTATTGCATGTGCTTTGCATATATTATAAAAACAGTATACAGTTTCACACATATAGCGGCTAAAAAATGTATTAGCCTGTCTCATGTAATTTAATACATTGTTTTGTGCATGTTTTTGCTAGGGTCTGTGAGTTATTGCTCAGTAAATGATCTGAATTATTAGTTAAATGGTTCCACTTGTCACTCCGATCTCAGACTCCATGTCTGATCGCTTCTGTCTGGTGTTAAAAGGCCTGAATATTTTGCTGTTAAAGTTTCATGGCTTTTGGCGTGGCTTATTCATTGAAAAAAAGATCTGACTTCCTTTTTGAAAGTCTTCAAATAAAGATGTAGTGAGTTCACTGATTTTGTTTCAGGTATTTATTTCATTACATGAACTGATGTGCATCATTATGCATAAAACTTCCAATTAATAGCCTTAGCTACTTCCAAAATATGGCGTACTGGCTTCTAGTTAAAATAATGATTGAGATTATCCAGCAATTAATCAAGTAATCATAAACAAGTAATATGTAGATGTTTGTAGAAGTGCCTGAACCAGGGCTTTGTGAAGATCGGGTCTTGATGAGATATGTGATATGAGAGGCCATTAGACTGAATAAAACATTCATAAATGGAACATGACCCTGGTTATTATCTAGCGCCTACTAAACAGGTCATTGGGTGAAGCCCTTTCACTTCACTGATTGTAATGGTAAGAAAAAACATTCACTGTTTTTAATTTATGGTAGCTTGCAAAATGTAATTATCCCAGGCTTGGACTTTTTCATAACTATGGTGTAATTTATTTGACAGTATTGTCATACTGTCCTTTGTGTCACGTGAGACACAGAGCATTGTGTTATCAGTGCAAAAGATTGTGGGTTCGATTCCCAGGGAACACACAAACAGGTAAAAAAAAAAAAAGTATATCCTGAATGCTTGCTGAAAGTTGCTTTGGATAAAAGCGTCTGCAAAATGCATAAATGTTATTGCAGATCGTTTGATATGTACTGAGTATTTTTGTGTTTTTAACCTAAATCACTTCAGCATCTATCTGTATAGGATGTAGGCTGTCAAACATACACAACTGTTAGCCAATCATAGCAGTGAATCATCAATAATATTTCTCAAGACCTAACCTTCACCTTCCCCTAGACAGACAGGCTACATGTACCCAAGGCTATGTGGTATATGTTTATCTATGACCTATTAGCGCAGAGAGCTGCAAATGGAAAGAAACATCTCACATTTTGACTTCCACATCATTAATGAAAGCAATTTACTGTGTTAATATCTTGTCTCAACTGCAATTAACTCTAAATAATCTGTGACCTTGACCGTGCGACCTCACAAGCTCATGAAATTCAATGTGAAACTGTTGTGGCTTGCCTGTTGGCAATGTTATTTAGTGGTGTAACATGCAACGCTACAGCCTTTTCTTGATCTCTGTCCATGCAGAGCAATTCTCTTAGTTCTATTTTTCATCATCAGTACTGGAGCAATTATTATGAATATTAAAAGCAGAAACATTTCCTGTCAAGAGTTTTGTTTTGTTTTTTTTGTGAATGTGGAAATAAGAAGTGTGTTTCATCATAATTAGCACTTTGGGAAATTTGGGGATACATGTAAAGTATACTCCACAAAAAATGTTCCAGTTTTGGGAAAGTTTGAAGAGCTGGAAAAGTCTGCTGAGAGTCTCTAGGGGTGGTTGAAAGCCATTAATCTCTTGTTTAGCAAAGGTAGTGTTTCTACTTGGACTGGGGCCTGCATTTAATTTATATGAGTACTGTAGTTTACCGCGAGACAACATTATTTTAGCAAAAGATATGTTCCACTGAATCTGTGTGTTGACATAGATCCTCTCACAAATCTGGGGGTATCTCCTTAAAACTTTTCAGCGTTTAGTCAACCTCATGTTTGACGTATGTTTTTCTTTCTTTTGTAGAACACAAAAGGAGAACATTGCAAAATTCTTTCCAATGTTTTTACAGTAAATCTGGCTTTGAAGCTTAAAGGCCTGTTCACACCAAGCACGACAACTACAAAGATAACGATAAAGATACAGTTCTAAAAATCGTTCTCAATATAAAGAATAGCGGAGTCCACACCACAACTATAACGATAAAGGCACAGAGAAACGATATCGTTGGAATCACTTTCAGAACTATTTTTTTTTCTTTTTCTGATGAACGATAAATACATTGCCAACCAATCAGAATCAATCCTGCTGTAATGAGCTCGAGAATTTAAAGCAGCAGACGTGCGTACACTTAGAATACACAGACAATATTGTTCGCTGGTTTGGATGCTTATATCGTTATCTTTATAGTTATCTTTATAGTTATCGTTCCTGGTGTGAACGGGCCTTAAAAAGAATACTAAAGCTCTATGTAATTATCATAACAGTGATTCGTATGAATTGTGGACAATATTCAGGTTTGTGTGATGAACAGATTGAAATGTAAGTCAATATTTAAAAATATACATCTATCAGCCATTATCAACTATTTTAATTTGTGAACAATCTTTATTTGAATCACATCTTTTAAATGAATCAGATGATCCAGTTCACAAAACAATCCAATTTGTTTTTGTTCGTTTTTCTTGTCAAACAAATCTATCATAATTATCAGAAGACTTAAACATACATACAGTGGCACACAAATATTTGTACTGCGTTTATAATTTAATACTTTTATGGTGCTTTTGCCTCTCTCTTTTTTGACGCTTGAAAGCCTCAATTACCATTCACTGTAATTGCACTGAAAAACATAAAATTACCAGTATTAATCTGAATTTTTGTTTTGTTGTTGTTGTTCCTTGAAAGCAATCCACAAGTGTTTGGCACAACATGGGGGTATGCAAATGATGGCAACATTCTCATTTTTGGGTAAACAATGCCTTTAAGCTTTCCTCTGTACTTGGGAATGTTTCATGCTCTTGTAAGATGTTCTCCACAGGTTTTCCCACAGGTCTTTTCCTCCAGGTTATTGAATCGATGTGAACAATATCTTGACTTTGCAATGATGACACCGAAAGACTTCAGAGGAGAGATGAGAGCAATGATATATAAATGCATGTTCCTGCATGTGTTGGTGTGCAGGGTGAGACGAGCCCTGAGAGTGGCCAAGTTGGAAGAAAATTGGCACATTCTTGTTGGAACCAAGGCCCCAGTCATCAGAAAGAATTCTTGTTTTTTTTAAGGTTTTATTCTATGAATCACAGCAAATTACCAAGACTGCAAAAAAAAAAACTGCATTTTAGTCACCATTGAACAACTATAACCATTTATATAAAAGCCTCAAAATGCCTTTTTAAAAGTTTTACTATTTTTAACTTGACATGGTGTCTGAAAAGGCCACATTCATTGTGTGAGGAGCTGAAAAAATATTGCAAAATGGATTGCCTTGGACTATAGGCTAGGCTGCAGTAAAAACCGGTAGAAATAGGACACCAAATACTGTATATGAAGGAATTTTCAGCTGCTTTATGTGTATTTGAATTTTGCACTACATTGTGTTGTGTTTTAGGGTTAACAGAAATGCCTGTAAAATTACTTTTTTTCTCCAGTGTACTGTATATAATTGTAAGTGATATAAAAATCAAACAAACAATATATTAATTTCATATATTCATTTTTTTTGTCATATCTTTTTGATGATTTACACATCTGTCATGATGTTTTAGAATATTGTATAATTTCTGATTACTGTAACTTGATTAATCAGCATATTATGTAATTAATTTGATCAGATTTGTTGCATTTGACAGAACCTAGATATGCTATAAACAGTTTAATAGTTTGGAGTAGTTTGATCTTTGTAAGCTTATTTTATTTTCAAAATAAAGGTGAGTTTATATCTATGAATTCAGAATCAGAAAAGATATACACTTGTAATTTTTAGATATAAACTTGTAATGTTGAGATATAAACAATTCTATAATAATTAAGAAAAATCAGAATCATGAGATGTGCTGATCATTCTGAGAAAAAAACTATAAGATAAAAAACATGTTTTATTTTTACACCATGGTGGAAATAACCTTCCATAAATCAGAACAATAAAACAACAAAGTAACAACTTTAAACATCTGAGAGCCTGTGAGCCTATAAATCTATGAATCCCATTTTGGGATGTTGTGCCATTCCTGTAGTAGGATTTGATGAAGTTTCTGGTCATCGGCTGGCAGACGGTCACTTCTTAGTGTAGCCTAATTGTGTTGGTCACGCTCTCATGAGATCACAGAAGGTCAAAACAGTCAGCACTCAGTGGAGCGACTTACTCCGTGGTATCTGGCAACACATAATGTGCCTGCAGCATGCTGGTAGCTTTTTCCCTTGCTTCAGGTAACATTTAAGTCATAATGGAAGGCATTATGGAAAACCGGGGCCATTTTCTCATTGAGGCTTATAGGCTTTGAATTCCTATATGTGCCATTAGCCATTAGCATCATTCATGTGTATTGCATATTTGTAATTGCAAATTTTCAGTTCAATTTAACCCTCTTAATAATGTCAGACTATGAATTATGATTACATAGAATCACCACTTAGAGGAATCACCACTACGCCACCACACTTCATGAATCACCACTTAGAGGAAATGTATTGTTTGTGGGACATTATGAAGGAAATCATTAGGCAGCAACAAAATAGAATTAAGTTAACAGAAGCAGGAAATATTACTGTCGGCTTAATGATCTGTTTGCAAAGCAGGAATCGGAAAGTTGCTAATGTGGTATGTTTTATAAAAGTGCCATGGAAATGAAATATGCATTCATTATCAGAAGACTTCAAGCTGTCAACTAAAATATTTCAATCCAAATTTGCACAAGAAATGGGAAGTATGAGCAGCGTGGAATAAACAAAAATCCTTTGTAAGTCTTGAAGATAAATCCATAACTGCCGCTTCCTCTGAATGTCAAAAATTAGGTAAATTACATCTGTATTGACTCTGCCCACAGGTTTTATTATTTAAGCTAATGCATTATTGTACCTCAGTTTGTTTATTGACAGCATGTTTTATGTCCTGTTTTTTTATATCTGTTTCTGATTTATGGGACTTAATAATTAATTAATACAAAAAAAAATATTCATAAATACACAAATTGCTCTCTGCCCTTCGAGAAATGCACACAGATTATACAGTAGTTGTTTATTATTGTATTTAATAATTAAATAGAAACAAACATCCAGAGCTGTGCTTTTACTGCAGATGCTGTCAAATAATTAACTATTTTTCACTGGTGAGCATGTAAACAGCAACCTAAAAGTATGGTTTGCTGGGTTTCATGCAAACATTTAAATCAATTCAGGAGATAGAAGAAATCAGGCAGAATCGGTCGACATTAATCTGTGATCTGTATTTAATGGCTGACCATGAAACTACAGCAACATTTATCAAGCTGCCCATCCAGATGTTCTCAAGGTCAGGCTGTAGCACACAAAAGGCTACATACTGGCACAGCGCTAGGGGAAATGCTGCATAATATTACAGTTTAAGAAAAACACTCATCTGCGGAAGGGGATTGGAAGCTCATACTGATTTCTTTTTGTGAGACAGAATCTCTTCTTTGTGCAGGAGGAATTGCATTGAAACTTAGGAGACGTCCCTTCAATGAAAAGATTGTCAGGCTGATCACAGAGAAAATGTTTAGAGCAGAGACAAGTGCAGTACTCACTATCTATGATTTACAGTTTCAGTGAAAACTAAATTACAGCTACAATACTGCTGTGTCATCACAGAGCATTTGCTACAGTTAACATATATTTCCATTGTCTTGCCATACATAGCATATATTGTGTACAGAAAATACATACACAAAGTCTAAAGATTGACAAGGGGCAGGATAATCTACACTTAGCACCAATGCTGTAGCTGTGAATGTTTTTTTTCTTTTTTTTTCTGCATTGATAAATACCAATGGTTGGGCAATATAATAATAAAATAAAGTGTAATAAAATGAGAGAAAGAGCAATGTACTAAATTGCAATTAAATTAAATTCAGAACAGGAAATAATTCAATTCAAAATAGGAATGAAAATATAGAAACTCAATCTGAACCATATTCAATACTGTTAAACAAATGCTATCAAAATTTATCACCTGTATAATATAATGAGTAAATCAGAGCATTATAGCAAAGTTAATATATTTAATACTAAATACTAAACTAAATTAAAAGTTCATTTAAATAATATACTGTATTATTGTGTGTAAATTATTGCATGTATTTTAAATAGTTTGGATTATTAAAACTATACTGAACTAAATTGGTTATACATTTATTTCAATAAATTATTCATATTTATTATTAATTAATTAATTAATTTCTAGTAAATATCATAAACAATTGCAAGGAAAAAGCGAGTAAAATTTTTAGAAAATATGAAATGCTGAAGTAGAAAAACTAATATAGTTTAGTGTACAGATTTTAATTGTACAGATACAGCAGTCATATAAATTTGTTCAATTTACTTTATTTAATTCAAACCACAGTTCTGCATCCTGCATGCTTCTTCAGTTTCCTGAAGTAGCAATAAAGATTGTAACACATATTGTACTAGTAATCTCAAAGGACAAAGGCTGCATTCAAGCTTTACATGTGTTTGTACATCTACCTAAGAAATAAATCATGAATAAAGGTGACATACTCTTATAAGCAGACATCACTTGAGGGGACACACGATTGGTAAGTGTTTACAACGTGCTTGAGACTTCTGTCATGGTTTTCTTTCCTACACCGTTCTTCTCATCAGATTGAAATTGTATCTGTACAGGGCATTGAAACACAGGATGAGATCTCTTCAGAGGATTATACAACCTTATCTTCCTAATCAGCTGAAAAAGAGTTGGAGATGGTTTGATCTATGAAAGAATCATCTGGGCGAGCAGCCTGTTTTCAAGTAGTTGTGATCACCTTATAATCCTTTTATATGAATTTAGAACAGCTTGGAGGATTTAATGACTGCATTCATCGCCGCTGGCTGTCAATACTTCATGTGAGATGCACGGCAGAGTGACAAATCCATGCAAATTGGCGTGATTGTTCAAAAATGGTCCAAGAAAATAATACATGTGTAAACATTTTCTCTAAAAGAAAGTGTGAAAGTCCTCTGTGTCATGGTAGAATAAGCAGTCCTCAGTTTGATATGTGACCTGTCATATTAGCTCAGGGAGCCAAGTATGGACACATCAATCAGGTCAAAAGCTCCAAGTAAATCACTTTCTACCCAAGGCCCTGGTTACTGCTAAAGCACAGATTTGTCAGGAGGTTGTGTGAATGCTTTTTAATATGATCACTAGTAGAATCTTACTAGAGTATCGGCAGGTGTTTAATTTAATTTGATGTGTAGCCTAGTACTAGTAAAAAAGGAAATATTTTACTTAAATTGTGACCCTTTACAATCACTGAGTTGTCAGCGTGAGTTTACTTGTTAACACATTGTTGTAACGAGAAAATTTGCGACTATGTAGAACAGTCAGTTAGTGCAAGCTGAATGAAAACTCCAGCGTTTTGAACATAATGAGTGGACGCACCACTGACAACACCTCTGACTGGTCATTGTGTTAAGCAGACAAGTATGTGATTAGCTACAAAGTTCAATGCTGGTAAACACATTGCTATTACTCTTAAAGGGATAGTTCACCCAAAAATTAAATTATGTCATTAACAGTGTTTGGAATAACGGCGTTTAAAAGAATGGCGTTAGGTAACGATGTTATTTTTTCAGTAACGGGGTAATCTAACTAATTACTTTTCCCGTGGTTACAACGCCGTTACCATTACTGAAAGTTAAATGCGGTGCGTTACTATGCATTGATTTAATAAACTATGCAATCCAAACGCACCCCTGGCTCACACAGCGAGTGTGAAGGTGGGTTAATAACGAGATAAGCGATTATGATTGGCTAAGGCAGAGTCATGTGTTTCATGGTAGCCATTCATTGTGGTCAAAGGCAAGAACGTGCATGTAATGTGTACATGTAATGTGTGACACACGAATCTACAAAGCTAGTGGCCAAAAACACTTTTCTTACAAAAGATAATACTTGAAGTGTAGGATAAAACTCTTGCTGTCTTTTGACGTGCAATAAATATCGAAAGTTATGTACGAACACCTGTCTGTTCTACTCATTTCAACTGACTTGTGAAAACTGCTAAAAATATAGCATATAGCAACTTTTTTTTTTTTTTACAGTAACGCAAATAGTTACTTTCCCTGGTACTTTCCCCTCAGTTACTTTTTGTAACAAGTAGTGAGTAACTATAACTAATTACTTTTTTAAAGTAACGTTCCCAACAGTGGTCATTAATGAATCACCCTCATTTCGTTCCAAACCCGTAAGACCTCCGTTCATCTTCGGAACACAGTTTGACTAGAGTATACCGTACATACATTTTCAAAGGAGGGACAGAAAGTTCTCAGACTAAATCTAAAATATCTTAAACTGTGTTCCGAAGATGAATGGAGGTCTTACGGGTTTGGAACGACATGATGGTGAATCATAAATTACATCATTTGTGGGTGGACTAACCCTTTAACAGATATCACACAAATATGCAGGGGAGCATTTGAAACAGTCAGCTGTTATATTCATCATGAGAAGTGAGTAAAACTAACTTACTTTATAAGGTAAGCTTTTAACATTATAGCAATATACACATTATTTCCTATTCCTATTTCCTAATATAGATATTGCTATGCAAATAGTATCTTATTGTCTTTAGAAATGTCCCATGTGGCTAAAATTGCTACATTTAAGAAGCAAATTTTTAAAGCAAATAGGCCTAGACATAATTTGATTTTCAATATAAATGATTGAATTAAGTAAATGATTAATATATTAAATTGAATCTGACATAACCAAAACAGCAAAAGCCAGTTTATTAATCAATATAGCAATTAGCTTTTATAAGTGAAGCAGAATAGCCTCAGCCAATGTAATTAGAGAGCATTGCATGATTTCCCTTCATGTGGCATGATTTCTATTCAATCATTTACTCGTCTGACACAATAATGTCTTGAATTATCTCGGTGGCTTTTTGTAGCAAATATTTGTATGAGATTAAGTGTGATCAATTTGATGTGATTGACAGCTTAATATTTGTGAAACCTTGAAGTCGTAAGTTGATTTAAAAGGTGAATACATTAAACGGAAACTAATACAGTGGGGAGTAGATTAAATGTTGGTCATTATAAGGGTTGTATTTGTCTTTTTCTGCTTTGGAAGTGAGTGCATGACCAAAAAAATAAAATAAAATAAAAAAACAAACAAGACAATAGTGGGTCCAATCTGGATGCACTTGTCCCACTTGACAGGAGTCGGTTTGTTTAGTGTCCACATGCAGGTACGTTGATTTGATGCAGAGTTGAAAGCTCAGGTGTCAAAAGGAACCACCTTGTTTGTTTTGATGTAGTGCTTGAAGTGAAGTCATCCATCAACCCCTCTGACAGAGGATGAAATAGGGTCCATGTCATCAAGATCCCCTGGAGTCTCTCTACTGCCCCTTTGGGCCGAGGCAACAGGTACAGGAATGATAACATCAGTCTCAATGTCCGGCAGATCCAGTTAAAAGATCTAGATAATTTCTGACCATGACTTTAAAGTTTTCATGGTGAAGAAAGTTTATTAAGACAGCCTTGTGCCTCTATATAGTCATACACACTTTGTCAGCTCTCTAGATGAATGTTATAATTGGCAGTTGAAATGTTGCATGCTTCATTATTAATATTGTACCATTGGTTTTTGTGGAAGGCTGTTCGAAGGGAAAACATATTCCCTTAGGACTTCCCATGAACTGGGTGTGTTGCCACATGAGCAATTTGAAAACTCTATTTTTTGTTGACCGTCTACCAGAGGACGAACATCAAATGTGCGATAATGAAACCCCTAGAAAGGGAAAAGCTGCTCTCCGTTTTAATAGGCCCATCCATCGGACTGCTCTTTTTGTGTGTGTGTGTGTGTGTGGCCATTAGCGATGATGAACAGAAAACACAAGCTGGTAAAACAGCATTCGTCTTTTAGCAGTTTTGCTTTATTTGCTCATAGATGCTGTTAATATCTTAAAAATCAATGCCGTTTTCTGTCTGTACTTGGTGCCTTTCATCTATACTGAATCAAAGTGAATCTCAAAGCTTGTAATAGAATTCTTTCAGGGGTTTTTTGTTTGTGTTCCCTTATAGATGGTTCATTTAATATGAGTTACATATTTTTCCCGGTTTTCAGATATTCATAGAGCAGCTCCTCTCTACACAAGGTCATCATTTCAACACTCATTACCTGTTGTTCTCCTTGTGCACACACTATCTACCAGGTTTCACAGACATTTGCTGTAGCCGCATATATTCTTTAAATTAGTTCCCCTTCTTGACTCACTCATGTATGCTGTACTGACTTTGTGGCACTTTTACTTGTTTATTTTTCCAGGAGGGTTGTAAGAGTGTGGCCATTATCCATAAAACTTGAATGTATCAGGGTAAATTCCCCAGGACAGCTGTGGATGATGCTCGACTCGGAGTCAGAGCCGTCATTATAAATAATCTCAAAATTGCCCAGCACCTGTCACAGCTCACTGAATGCAAAACTTCCTAGAGGGATAATGATACCCTTGGAAACAGATAAGTGTGCCATGCGTAATCACAGGCTCATGGGTCCTGTAAGGCTCAAAAGTTTATTCTGGGAGGCATAAGGGAAAAAGAAAAGAAAAATGGAGGTAGGCTGTGACAGAAGCCAGGTATGAAACCAAGAGTGTTTCTTTTCCAACACTGCCAAAGGCTGGAGTCTGAATTCAGCGGTCAGACAGATGTGTGCCGTGCATTTAGAGTGCTAAAGATGCTGTAAAATGCATGAGAGGGGTAAAACACTGAGGTTGAGCTCCCCTGTTTGCACAACATCACAGCTCGGTAATGCCTCTGCTCTGTGGGCAAGAGGGCAATGGCCCTTAACCCTTTCATCGTCTCAATAAATGTGGGGTTGAAAGATCCCTGGGCTGTTTTAACAGCTTTATTCCTGGACCTGGCCTCGATGAGCATGAGAAGAATTATGGCAGTTGGCTGGCTTGATTCACATTAATATTTCATTCCTCACTTTTATCTCATTCCGACAATATGAGAGATACTGTAGGGCTTTGGATCCTGACTTTAGAGAGAAGCTAGTGTACCTTGCTAAGCCTTGAGCTGAGAGCAGAGTTGAAAGACCGGTGTGGAAATGGAAGAAGAGATCGATAATAGCCTCAGTTTGTTGGCGACCCCGCTGAGTATTTTTCATATACATTTGATTCACAGGTTATGCCTCTGTTATGCAGATGTGAGTATTCTGCAAACTGTTTATATTCTGTTTAAAATATAAACTGTTTAAAATGTTTATTTAATGTTTGTGTTTATTTAGTGTTTTAGTGCCTGTTATTTTGATTTTGCATTGAACATCCGAACATGGCACCGAAACTTGCAAGAGCAACAAAGATTTAGATTTATTTACATTGGAATTAATTATATTTGGAGATAATTTAATGTGACATGTACAGATCTCCAAAAGGCTTGTTTTTATAGTTTGAGTGTTTGGGTTTTAGCCATCGCTTTAATTTTGATGGTTTCAACCTCTTGGCAAACAATAACCCGCCACACGAAACACACTGTGGTGGACAAAAACCCACGTTGTTGCAAGTAAATCTGCATTTAAGGTATTCTTGGTCTATTTTTGTGTAAAATTTTTGAGGATGAGAGCATCTACCTAATATGACTCACTCTTTCAAGAGAAAGATGTATTTGCACTAAAAACTACCAACAACAAAAGTGTTTTCTTCTCGGTTTTAATGTTAAGCATATTAAATTTTCTGTCATACTGTACCTATGCATGATTACATTGTTGGTTATTTTTATTGAATTATTTCATTTTCATTTCCATTTAGATCATGACTGATCAGAATAGATATTTCTGGGTCAATAAGAAGAGAACTATAAACTGTCTATAAATGACAGGAATGCTACGAAAATAAATAAATAAATGGGGGCGATTATATCATTGGTGAAATATGTACAGAATTATAGGAAAATGCTGTTATTCAAAAT
Organism: Carassius auratus; assembly: GCF_003368295.1. Classification (NCBI taxonomy): domain Eukaryota; kingdom Metazoa; phylum Chordata; class Actinopteri; order Cypriniformes; family Cyprinidae; genus Carassius; species Carassius auratus. The sequence goes on from NW_020528076.1 coordinate 134,794, forward strand.
CAAAGTTCAATGCCCCCAGAGATTTCTGAGACCTAATATTTAACTTAATATAGTATACACATTTATCTGTGAAACCCATGTTTATTCTCCAAGGATGGCAGTGATCATAAGAGTAAGACTATAAGAGCTGATTTTCTCTGTGAGTTGTTTGTCTTTCACATAGAAAGGTTTTTTTTTGTTTGTTTGTTTTTGACAGGAAAATCATTTGAACCTTTGAACCTTGTGACCTGCCCGCTCATGATGTTTGGACTGCCAAGTGTGCAGTCAAATCTTGATTTTGGCCACTGTGTAAAATCCAGACTTTGTATGTACATGATATTCTGGTAATACTTTACAATAAGGTCTCCTGGGTTAACAGTAGATTAATGGTGACCGTGATTTCACCAAGTACACCATGTTCCAGACAGGGAGAGCCTCCAAGCAAGACTCAGGAAGCCATGGCAGATCTGAGAGCTCAACACAGGGAACACTATTTAAACACATGACACAATGGCACACACACATCTGGAACCAAATTAACTAAACAGGGAACACCTGGAACTAATATAACTGAGGACAGGAACAGGAAACATGACCAAATAAGGACAAACCGGAACAAACCTGTGACAAGTGTAAAGTGCTACCAATATTCTTTAGAACTGCTAAATTGGCAGCTATGAAAATCAAATGAAATTTTATATATAGTACAAAAAAAAAAAACAGTAGTTGACCACTGTGCCATACAAAACGACAAAGAATACATATCTAAAAAGGAGACCAAAAAAAGAATAAAAAGACTGCAAAGAAAATTACTTTTTGTTTACTTCAAAAACGCCAATCAGTTCACCTAAGTTCTTCAAAGAGTGTTTTATATAAGGGACAAAATCTCACATTTTGCCACCAAAAGTACCTGAAACACATGTGGGGGCCCAATAAAATAACCTCAGTTTTTCTCTCATTAATGAAATTAAAAAAAAATAAATAAATGAAAGAAAAACAAGACCTGATATCAGACAAGCTGATATCATTTTTCTTTAAGGGCAAGTAAATTTGTCTTCAGCGTAAAAGTGAAATGACCTGTACCCAAAGGAAGCATATATGAGAACAAAACAGGGGCCAGAATGGAGTCCTGAGGGACAGAAGAAAACCCATCAAGGCAAACAGAAAAACTTCATCATTCACAACCATTCTTATAAGACTTCACATATACACATACTCTTAAGAACACAACTCTCACAAGTCGTGAGATAAGAATTCAGAAAAATGATTATGCCTTTGTCACTATCAAACATTCACATTGTCCTTTGATTGTGATTCTTGTATTGTCTGCAGTATGTTTTTGCAGATTGATGTCAGATTGGCAGAACTGCTGTCTCAGTTACTATACTTTTGTCCCAACATACAGTACTGTATGTTACACTAGAGTTATGGCATGTTTAATGTACAGATAAGATTGTACTGATTTAAATTTTGGGAATATATCATTAATCAAACTGAAACTAGAATTAAATTGTGGCTTTTTAATGTGTTTTAGTCCATTTTGAAGTCATACAAATATATTTTATTTCTTCAGTTTTTGTTGTTCAAGGAAGTAGCAAAAGTCTATTTTTTGAGTGTTGTTAAACTATTCACCTTTTTAAGATTCAGACACTTGAATCTTTACAAAACCCATGACACATCTTAAGAGGGGAGATTTAACATTGTGACCTAGATATTTTACGAAATCATAGACTTTTCAAGTCAGGTCACAGACGAGAGAGGAAAGTCCATCATGAGGGATTATGGCTGCATAATATATTTACAGATTACTATTCTGTCTCAAATGCTGAAGCAAGGCAGTGCATGGAAATTCTTCAAATGTTATGCCAGTAATGACTTGAACATTTTTCCTAGCTCATCTCTTTACCAGTTCAGCTCAGAGAGATAAATGGAAATATTACTGAATGAAAAATAAAATCACACACAGGGTTTATTAGGGAAGAAAATTACTACATATCTTAATGGAACATTTTAAAGTATAAAATGTGATCAGTTATATAAATTCTGACAAAGACAGCTGGTTAATAGAACGGTTCTCAGACATTTATTTTCAGTATAGTCTAAATGGACTCTTGCAACAGAATTAGAGTTAAATCTCCACCTCCAACATCACCCCCCCCCCCCCCCCCCTTAAAAAAAAAAAAGGTGTGACCAATTGCCTGTCTATTTGATACATGTAGTCCTAGCATCGTAAAACTCTTCACAGAACACAGTGGACAGCAAAGCCACGTGAGAAAGCCTATACTTCAACAGTCCACCTGTAGTAAGGAGGGCCAATGCATCAAAATGGAAAACCAGAAAATAGGTTTGTTTCCTAGCAGCAGGGTTCAATCTCCACCTTTCTTTCTACATTAAAAATAAAGCCCTTGAGCTGCTGTTCTTTGCTTTTGAGTTTACTTTGTGCAAACACTGTGTGGAATAAGAGTAGAAAGCAGAGTATAATAAAACACATAATTTTTTTCAACTTGATCTGTTTTGCCAATTAATTATTTGTCTTTACCAGCAGTATAGAAATATGAATAAAGACAGAAGTACTGGTTATTAGTTTGTTTTCTTGACTGTGGACACTTGAATATTTTAGAGGTTGATATATATGTTATTATTATATTAAAATTAATAACAACGACAATAATAATTCTTGGGGTTGTTTTTGTTATACATTATGAAAGTCAAATTTGTTCAAACAATTATAGGCTACTTTTATAAATGCCTGTTTTAGATAAATGCTATTGTTTTAGCATAGCCTCAGACCTATTTAAAGTATTACAAGTGAAATAATCATAAACTTTCATTATTTATTGTTTCATTTATATACAATATTACCAAAATGATGAAAGTCCCTCAGTTCTGGCATCATTTACATCATGATCAACATTTTCTCATAGATAAAATTTGATTTAAAGGTTATGCAATCTGTCATTGAATAGCATATTCAAGATGGAATACGAGGCATAATCAAGATAATTAAGACTTGTGAATATTTTTATTGTGTTTCATGTTCTGAGTTATTTGGTTTTATAATATTTAAATTGTATTTATGATACATAAAATTCTAGATATAAAATAAGTCTTGTAAGACGAATAAATCTGTTCATTTTATTCTAGAAATGTTTATTCCAGTTATGTCCACCACATCATTCTATTAAACGAAATACATCATTTGGTATGTGATTTAAATTGAGTTTATTTCCATAGTTGAAGAAACACACTTTTGTGATCGCATTTCTGCCTTGCCTCTCAAAACACGATTAGAAGCACATCGAATTTGTTATGCTCTTACAGTGATTAGGTTCAGTCTTGGCTAAATGCTTCATTACACTGGGGATTTTCTGAGCTTGCCTCAATTATGTAGTACATATATTAAGACGCTTAATATATGTGCCACAGTTTTTATTAGATTAGACTGAATGATAATGGAAGTGCTAATGCGGTAACATGAATGTTCTTAAGATGCAAAGGTTAGGTCCAGGACGATTTCTTAATCGTCTTCAAATGTCAAGAGGCAAAGCCTGGGTGCAAATGCAGATCCCAACATTAGCATGCAGCTCTTCAAAACACCAGCACTTAACAGTTCACAGTGAATGCAGTCAAGTCAAGTCAAGCCGTAGAAATCAAACTTTCTTTGAAAACAGTATGCCCATGGCAAGAGCCAAAATGACAACAAAGGGTGAATTATTCAAACTGATATTTATCGTGGCACTCTAAAGCACAACAAAGACAGACGAACTACATATGACAAAGGATGAAAGGATTCCTGTCAATAAACAGAAAGAACGAAGAACGATTCCTGCACAGCCAAAATTTCATTCCTGTGACATTCTGGACTGTTTTTAACCACAATACGTTTTATTATTTGTGTAATAAATGTTTTAAAATAAGTCTCTTTTGCTGCCAAGGTTGCAATTACTTAACTTAATAAGAACAGTAAATATTAATTTTATGAAATATCACTACAATTTAAATTGTTTTCTATTTCAATACATTTTAAAAATGCAATTTATTCCTGTGTTGGCAAATCTGAATTTTCAGCAGCCATCACTCCAGTATTTAGTACCACAGGATCTTTCAGAAATCATTCTAATGTACAGATTTGGGGCTCAAGAAGGATTTGAAATTGTAATGTTTTATTCATCTGTAGCATTATAAATGTCTTAACTGTCACTTCTGATTATTTGAATGTATTATGAATCCGACACCACCTGAAAGTGACACCAGTTTATGGAATCTGAATGTTGTTTGAATGTGGTACAAAAGTGACATTTCAGTGGTGCAGAATTTCTTTATGACAGTGTGTTGGATATATTTAGAATGGTGTGTTTGTTGACGACAAACAGGCAAATGAGTCATACTTTCTCTTAGAATTCCCAAATAAACCTCTGACTGAGTCTGCATCACTCTGTGGGTTGAAGACCATATGGATTATTGTTCATAGCTGAAGCTGCCAGGCACATTTGTATGTGACTTTAATTAAGAATTCCAAGCATGTTACATAATCCATCAGCCCAGAGGTGAGGTGAGGAATGAGTCACTGCCTCCAAGATTGTTTCTATTAATAATTAATTAATCACAAATCTGTGATCGTGTGTCCTCTTGTTGGCATTATGAAACATGCTCATTACTGAACCCTCATTCTTTTGTTCCAACTGTCATGATGACATAATAATTTGTTTGCTCTAAAACAACCCCATCTTCAGCAGGTTTCAAAAGTCCAAATATTTGTGACATTTGTCATGTGACTTATTTTTACAGACAGTCAGAAGCTCTATGGATCACCATCACCTCAAATCATTCGGAAGAACATAATCATCAGGTTTTACAGCATGCATCTCGAGGGCTGTTGTTTTTAGAGCAACAATGAGGAAAAACCAAAAACTAAGACAGTGTGAAATTTATATTCCCTTTTCATTTCAGCTACTTACTCAAATTATGATTAGAATGTGCATTACCATTTAAAACTCTCTATGCTTTCCAAGGCTGTACGTATTTGTTCAACAATACAGAAAAAAAAATAATAATATTGTAAAATGTTATTACAATTTAAAATAACTGTTTTCTATTTTAGTACCATTTATTCCCGTGATGGGAAAGCAGAATTTTCAGCAGCCATTATTCCTGTGTTTAGTGTCACACGATCCTTCAGAATCAATTTAATACTGTATGCTAATTTGGTGTTTTAGAAACATTTGAAACAGTTATACAACTTTTTTTTTTTATTTTATTTTTTTTGTATGAATAGAAAATTCAAAAGAACTGAATTTATTTGAAAAAAATAATTATGTTGTAACATTATAAATGTTTTTAATCTCACATTTGATCAATGTAATGCATCCTTTCTAAATAAAGTTATTATTATTTATTTATTTTTACCCATTTTTTAATGGTTTTGAAATTTCTAAAGAAAAATAGAAGCATTTTCAGGTGGAATCATAATTTTGGACTCACTTTTTGAGGCAGAACCTTATTGGCATGCTCTGCCAGCAATTGTAATCGATTAATATCATCCACTGGCCACTCCCTCAACAGATTTAATGGAATGTTTGTTTATTTATTGAGTACAGTAAGTCCCTTAGTTGCAGTTTCTCTGAGAGGCTGGGAAATGTGAAACACTAGTCCTATCTCTCCTATCTAGTCCTATCTCAGCTTCTGGCACCATATCTATAAGATATGTGAGCTCTTTCAAAATGCAAACCTTGATAAGTCATAATCAGGAGGACCCAGGAGCAGAAAGGATGCCTGATCTACAGTTCTCAATAGTACAATTATTAGACATTAACCTTCCAGACAGTGTTACAGCTCACAAGCTCAATTTCTCTCTGCCTCTTAATGCAAAGTCATCTGACAATCTGAAGTGGTTTATAAAATAAACTCATTTTATGTCAGAGATTAAAACTGCAGTTGTTGATAGTAATGAACAGCTTGTTATTAGCTGTCATGAGTATATGAAGAGAGTTCTGCTGTGAACTGAATTGTTTTTTGATGTCCACTATGCTCTGACACAGTCTCATTAAATCTGACAACAGTATACAGTATGCTACAAATCAAATAAATACATTTGTATAAAATATATATTATAAATAGAAAGTAGCTGTTTATGAGCGTATTTTCACATATAAGCTAAATAAATAAATACAATTCTAAAGGGATATTTTGGAATAATTAAACAATATTAATATATAACAAAACATTTCTGCATGTCAGTAATACAAAACAAGGTGCCATTCAGCTGAAGGTTCATTTGATTTGTAGTTGATGCACTTTCATTCTAGAAAGATTACAAGCTGGGATTCTTTTTGAATCAACATTGAATTGACTCAAGCTTAATAACAATGTTATTGTCTTCTCTAAAGCTGCTTAAAGCTACATTGATCTTTGGTTATTGATGAGCTTTATCGTCATTAAACAGAACTGAACTGAATAATGACACTATTGTCTTTTTTAAGCTACAGGACAAGTTTTCTCACTTATAATCAGTCTTTCCATTGATTGTTATTTTCCTATTTCTTCCGCTTTTAATAAAAAAGTACTAAATAAAGATGACTTGACTTGACAAACCTACCTCACAACAGGTACGCAATATAATAAATATATGAATTATGCAATTTTAAGAATTTCATAGCCAACAAGATTACTAAATATTTACAATTACCAGTATTTCAATGAACAGGACTTATACTTACTTTCAGGGCCCTTGTAGTTGAATTATATTTACAAAAGTTGAGTAAAAAAAAAAAAAAGTTTCCTTTTTGAGTGGAAAAAAAAATATATACATAGGGAAATGCCAGTGATACATGTAAGCCAAGACAAGCACGGCTCAGCAGGCCCACTGTAATAACTCACCTTTGACCGAGAGAAGGAGCACGGCTTGACTAAACAGCCTTTTATCCCTTCCTCTCTTTTAATTCCATCATTTCCTCTGTGCCCTGATAACCTGACAAGTCTTGTAAATCAAAAGTCAGAAGTTCAAATGCCATGTCATTAATTTCCTGACTGAGGAAACTGTATACATCTATAAAGTATGGCTTGATCTCTCTCATTCTTTCTCAGCATGAACATATGCACATCCTTGAATATTTTTGCTGAGTTTATTGCATTTGAACAGGTGGCTTCCAAGCCTGTATGCTTACATTGTAAATGTATACCCATTATCTGTTCAGATCTTGTATACTTGTTATATGTTCTAATGTATTTCAATAATTATTTCATTATTACAGACGGACAGACAGACAGACAGACAGACAGACAGATAGATAGATAGATAGATAGATAGATAGATAGATAGATAGATAGATAGATAGATAGATAGATAGATAGATAGATAGATAGATAGATAGATAGATAGAATTACTTTTTCTGTTATTAACATATTGGGCAAAAAAGGTTGCATAATCTCATTGTATCTCTTTTTGAAAACATCAGTTCATTCCTCTGTCAAGTTGATATGCGAATTATGTTGTATATAACGTACGCTAAAAGTGGGTGGAGTGCACTAACCAATCACTCAGTCATGTTATGAGATTGAAAAAGGCTTTAGTGTTCCTCCACTCACTAGGGTCTCTGGGTTTCTCGAAAGTCCTTGTGTGGGTTTAAAAGCACTTTTGAGCAAATAGACTGTAATGCTTTATCATTTTCAAATGCTGTGATTGGTGGACAGTAATGTTGACCCTAATGCTTCCTTTTTAGATCATCAACACTACAATGTTATTACAATGTGTAACTCTATCACAGAAGAGGATTTTCATCGTGTTCCACATTCGATAAAGTTTCTGCTTCGAAAATAGATTTCAGTCAGTGCCAGTCACGTTTGGCTGGTGCTTTCAAATGCAGTTTATTAATTTGGTCACACTTTATTTTAGGGTCCAATTCTCGCTATTAACTAACCATTAACTATGACCTTTGCCTCAATTAACTCCTTATTTGCTGCTCATTAATAGTTTATAAGGTAGTTGTTAAGTTTATGGTATTGGGTAGGATTAGGGATGTCATGCGTTATTTTTACTTTATAAGCAATAATAAACAGCCAATATGTTAATAATAGACATGCTAATAAGCAGCTAGTTATTGGTGTGAATTGGACCCTATACTAAAGTGTTACCATTAATTTTTTTTAGGATTTTTGGTCATGCTTTCCTGCTCAGCACACTCAGTGACTCCTTTAAATTAAATCATATATCCAGGACCGGTAAAAGTGCTGCGAACATAATTGTGGAACCTCTGAATATATAATTATGTTGATACAGCTTTTTCTGTTGAGTTACTGCGGATCCAGTAGCCACAGGAGTCTGAGTTTTCTTTACAGACCTGACCCACACAGCAACCTTTTTACCGCCCAAGGGGGCTATCAGAGTTCTTACATGGTTTCTTGGCTTTTTAAGGCTACTTCCTCTGAAATCCTTTCATACTGCATTGAAGGTCTGCATATGTAAGTGTTTTCCTTTTAATATTGCCTCTATGCAACTATGGAACCTGATGTCCTAATGAAGCTCATGTCTATAGAGTACAGACTCATTTTTCATGACATTTTGTTATTCACATGCATGTTCGAACTAATGACTTTCACTGAATAATTGTAGATGGTGAAGGGGATTAATCAAAAAGCTTGCCTAAGTTAATAAACAATGACAAATTAACTTATGGGGATTATTTGAGGAAAAGAGATTCCTATGAAAGGGATGGTTCACCCAAAAATAAAAATTACGTCTTGATTTACTCACCCATCCTAGGTGTACATCACTTTCTTCTTTAGATTTAATACAATTGGAGTTAATTTAAAAATATTAAAGTGCATCCATCCATTATAAAAAGTGCTTTAAGGTGGGGACTGTTTAATAAAGGCTTTCTGAAGCAAACAAATGAGTTTGTGTAAAAAAAAAATATCCGTATGAAACACTTTTTTTGGCTTCAAAATTTCGACCTTCATTTACTGCCATAATAAACCTCAGCAGAGCCAGATCATTTTTAATTCAACTCTGATTAGGCCTAGAATGGCTTGAGGGTGAGTACATTATGGGGTAATTTTCATTTTTGGGTGAACTATTCCTTTAAAATACTAGAAATCGCAATAATCATTAATTAAACAAGCATTTATTTTACATATGTAGATTTTCCATATATTAATGACTTAATTCTCTTAACATTGGTGTTGTTATTGCAATTCATTAATTCAGAGGAAAGAGCTGCTATAGAAAGTTTCCTGAAGTGTGATAATACTAAATAAATTTCCACCGGTTCCCAAGGAAAAAATTAAGTGCAGTGTTCTAATTAAAGCAGAATTAGAAACATATTGATAGGATTAATAGTTTTGTCTGAGTAATTTGTAAAAATAGGAAATTGCTTCTTCAGCTTTATATTATATCAGCTTTATATTATATATTAGCATATATTATCATCAGATAGACCAGTGATTCTCAACCATGGTGCTGGGGCCCAGTAGGGGCCTCAGAAATGATTGGAAATATGAACAAATGTTGTAATAACAAAATGTTAACAACAAAAATTTTAGTTCATCGCCTAAACAGCTGTTGCTTTTTTTTCTCTCTTCAAAATCCAGGGGTCCTAGAAATATGAGGTTGCTTAAATTTGCTATTTCTAGACTTTGACATTTTTAGAATGAACATACATATGCATGTATTTACATTTTTAGCCAAACTCTGAAGTATTTTATAGCAAGAAATTCTGTTTGGTAGAAATGATTAGTAAAAAATATTTGTCCAAATCTTTATCCCTATCCATATAATAGCTGGCCTTTAAATATTGTTGTGGACAATGGATCAAACAGTTGAGAACCATTGACATGGACTACATCATGGTCTATTAATATGTGAGAGCCAGGGTTCTTCTTTATCTTCCTCGAGGTACTTTTAGAAGTGGAATTAATTAGTTAGACATAAGCACGCTCTCCCTTACCAAAACATGCTCTTTTAAGTTTTGAGTCAGCAGTTGTGTCTACCTAATAAATAATTCATCACTTTTGCAGGGAAATATGGTCTTTTTTGATTACAAAACACTCTGCTTTGCCTCGTCAGTCTATCATCAATGAGCAGAGAGCACAAAGGCCATTCAAATTGCAAACATGATTTGCAAATAGCCTCAAATAGAAATCCATCAGTTTTGGGTTTTTATGTACGCAAACACACATGCACACAAGCTTAAATAAACATCATACAGCCCTTCAAGGGTATCTGCTTTCACTAATCCATCTGATATAACAGATGCTCCAAAACTAGTGGGGAATCTACCAATTCAATACTTTACAACATCTGATCAGCCTCTAGGCTCAAATGATCACAGATGGGCTGTTTTAGTGACCTAGAATGCTCTTCAACATTTTGGATAATATTCACTGCAATATAGACCTTCAAGATCCAGGTCATTGATTAAAAATCTTCCCCATGAGGACTAAAAAGGCATTCAGTTAGTCACTTAATGCAGAACTGAGTCTGAAAACATTCGTTTTGATTACTCTCCAGAGTTCTGTACAGATGCCAAACGAGATCCGTAACGAATTCATCTCCCCTCTGCAGGGCTCAGTGAGAGTCAGGTCATGACCTCCATCTCATCTCAACAATTAACACATGCAAAGAAGCATTTTGTTTGTGTTTGTCTTGATGCGCTGTAAATGCATTATTCACCCCATCTAAGGTGTAACTGGTTGAACAGATTTGAACGTTACCAAGGTTACACGACTCATTAGGAATTCATGCTGCACCTCTGCAGAATTCAAACTGTTAAATTGATTGTCCACTATGATCACGAACATTGATACAATGATAAACATGCTTTAATAAAGTATCTTAATGCATTATTGCTATGTCATAGTCAGGAAGTGTGATAAAGGTTTATCGATATGCAAATAACACAAACACAAAAATAATTAAATAAACATTTTTGAAGAATCATTGCACAGCTCTTGGCATACAAACAAATGTACATAGTGACCAGTGGCAATCAAGCTCTAGAAGAGGAGAGATTGTTGGTAAATAATGTCCTACTTTTCAGTCTGTTCTTCATACAAAACATTTGTATAGCTTCAGAGAACTTTGGATATTGTCTTTCATTTAAACTATTTTTATGGTGCTTTTTTGGCAACCTCTGGTCACTGTTGTTTAATGGCATCTGCATATCTATTTTTCTTTTAAGAATAATAAATTATTGCTTAAGTTGCTGTAAAATGGAGTGATAATCATTCTACTCACGAAATAGCAAATGTCATAACTCATAATTCATTTCATTTAAAATAATGTATTTTATCGTTGTGATTAGTAGCATCTTTTGTGTCTTGTTATTACAAGTATGTACAGTTATTTGCATCAGTTTGAACAATGTGTTGATTAGTGTGCATTAATGTGGCAAAACCACATAATTTCTGGATTATGTTACCATATAAAAGTCAGAAAGAGCTTTATTGCCAAATACACATGCACACAAAGGATTTGTCTTGGCCAATGGAGCTTCCAGTGTAAAAGAAAGAACAGACATAGTACTTTATGTACTTTCTTCTGTGTTTTAGACTGTGATGTGTTTTTACTAAGTAAATAGTAAATATACAGTAAATATGGATTGTTCAGATGCATTTTAAAAGTGCTGGGTTGGTCTTTGTTCTTGCTCTGCCTTGGTCTTGGTCTTGGCTTGATCTCAAAGCAGTCTGGTCTTGGAGTAGTTGGTCTTGACTAAAACACTAATATATATGTATATGCAAGAGTTTTATTTTTATTTTTTTTAAATAATTTTTTTAGGAAATGTACTTGCATTAATGCATGGTCTGTTGAACTTAAGAAGACTAGCTCAGGAGTACACTATTCAAGTAGAATATGAATAAATGTTCCAGAAAGATCCGCTTGCCAGCACTTGGATCTTGCATTCTTGCAAAGTCATGAGGGTATTATGCTAAGTCTCGGTCCTGGTGCCGTGGAGGCTTGTCTGTGAAACGTAGATGAAAGTTTCCTCCCTCAGATGTTAATAACATCTCAGGATGCGTGTGTCTTACCGACACAAGGTTTTGGTGCATGCCAACTTAAATGTGTATGAAACGTTGGCCAGGATGTCTTAACCTTGGACCCACAGCCTTAGTTAAGTACATGAAGAGGACAGGGAGATCAGTGTCTGCATCTCCTGCATCCCAGGAGATAACACTGGCTTGCTAATACGCTTGGCCAGGAGTGGGGTTTGAGAATTCAATGTATACACCATCCAAAGCTGTGCTGATCTTTTTATGTGTATCTGGGGATACGCTAAAACATCTGCTTTGCAGCTGTTAAGAAAAGCTGGCAGCACCCTTGCGAGTTCCTTGCAAAAAACTCTCTAATCTGCATCCACAGTTAGGAACCCTTAACATTTTAAGGAATGACATCAGCCACAATTTAACACATGCATATTCTAGAACCTCCATCTTTGGTGTAACCCAAATTTTGACTTCTGTCGTGTGTGCATTTGCTACGTGCTCAAAAGTACAGGACAGCCTGTGCTGAAGGCCTCAGCTGAACTTTAGACTTAGAAGACTTCTATACCAATATGGAAATAAGAAAAGTTAAAGATAAAATATTTCCACGAAATGTTTATACTTCTAAAAACAGCATGATTCAGAGACGTTTATATTCCATCACACGTCTGTTATTTGGAGTCATTTGAACCCCCCCCCCCCCCCCCTGTGGGTTCTTAACAAAAGAGAACAAGACGATTAATCTTCTGAGGTAGGACAGTTGGACTTTGAACAAACAATCTGCTGACCTTACGAAATAGGGAACTGAAATTAGGCTACCAGGGCTAGTATGTATTTTCGGAGAAAGATGACGAAGGTTTTGATATCTGTCTGAGACGTGGCTGCAGAGACGTGGCATGAGTTTGATACAGATTTGCAGGACTATAAGAGGAGGCAACTCACCCCCCTTTGTTTAACTCAGACTGAGTTCAGACTAGACCCTTCTAGCTGGACTTAGTCTTTTCTCACCTTTTTCTTCCTATATTCCGGGGCTTACTTGAACTCTTTGATCATTTTACAGGTTTTTATTCATATCAGATACATAGTCTTTATTGTTGCTATTTTGAAATGCAGGTATTTAATATGCTTGTTATGTACTTTGTATTATTTTACTAATATTTTGAATTGCTTTTGCATATTGCAATCAAGGGTATTGCATTAATTTTGAATGAGTAAAATCCACTATATATGGATTGCTTTTAAAACTATATTAATTTTGGATTTGCATTTTCTATATTTGAAATTGATTTTAATACTTAATAATCTGTTTGCAAGGAATGAGTTGTTGTCATACTTCTTATTCTCTTTGAATAAATTTGCATACTAAAAACCACCACACCGTCTGACCAGGATTGAAGTCTCTTTTTTTGCATCAATCTGGGACGTCTGCAAGGCAATTTCTAATATACCTTTATTCTGATTATGGGTTATAAGGATGGAAGACATGGTACAGTATTTTCCTTTATCTGTCTAAAATATCAGTCATCTTTTTGCAGTATTGCAGATAACAGTTATCTGAAGTGCCAGCCTCACATTTGGTCTTGTAGTTTTAAAGGAAAACGCCACCATTTTTTTTTTCATATTCCACTATCTTCTTCCCTCAACTTAGGCGAGTTGATAGGTACCTCTCCCGTCTCATTGTGTGCACTCACTCACTGTATAGTGTGCAGCGCTACTATGCTAGCACTTAGCTTAGCACCATTCATTCCTTAAAATCCGGGAATTAATTTAGAAGCCACCAAACACTTACATATTTTCCCAATTTAAAGAGGGTTACATGAGTAGTTACACGAGTAAGTATGGTGACACAAAATAAAATGTTGCAATTTTCTAAGCGGATAAAAATGAAAACTATAATGTACGGTGGAAGAGAACATTGCAGCACTTATATAAAGAGAGCAAATACAAATCCACTTTTATTTCCTGAAATACAAACTTCCCTGTGACAGTTTTAATGTTATATCCAGCTCATCTTCATTTCCAGATCTAAAGACCATCCAGATCTTACTTTGAAACTTTGATTGAAAACTTTATGGTTAAACTTTTTAAACTCATGAAACTATGTAGCCATGACCTAGATCTTTTTTTTTTCTTTCTTTTTCCCTTTTTTGTGATCTATCTTGTATAATCTTTTCGTTTTAACATTTCCAGAATGACAGAGAGGAGATGACATTTTTGAGACAGAGCAGTAATGTCAGAGTAAGATCAAGATTGGGAAAGCAGCACTGAGTTCAATGCAGCTGGAATTGCTGTATTCTACTTCTGCAGCTCTCTGAACCTACGAGAAATGCAAATGTAAAAGTCACACTCACATAAAGTGATTTAAATCAAAATGTCTTAACTGGTTTAACTTAAGGACACAGTTTTTACTAACTGCAAAATTAGTTATTTTATATAGACTGGATATGAATTGTTAATATTTTTGTTCAGTTCATTTTGCTATGTCCATCTTAATAATAATAAAAAAAAAAAAAAAATATATATATATATATATATATATATATATATATATATATATATATATATATATATATATATATATATATACACAGTATATTGGATTCATAGCTTTTGATGTCAAAAAAAAAAAAATATGAAAAGTGGGTTTTTCTTGTTCTCTCCTCCATTTTACCACATTTTGTTTACATAAAGTTCTTTCTTTATTTCTTTCTTTACAATCATCCATCCATCCAACTAACAGGATGTATTTGCCTGCTCTCTACAACTTTTTTTAGTACAGCCCTGAAACTCAAATTCTTTTATTTCTTGAACCCGTAGTATATTGACATAATACTGGTATCTTGAAAGTTTTGATATCTTCCTTCCTTCTTTTTCTTTTTTTTTTAATCTCAGAATGCATTAAATTAATTGGTTGTAAACAACATTTACTTGCTGAAGCATTAAGAAATGCTGCAGCATTTCTCTTGACAGCTCACATCGAGATCTCTACTGCCAAGCCGATAAAGCCAATGCAGTTTGAAAGACTGAGCTAAAGAGAAATGTGCCAAATTCCTTAAATCCAACATAATATACATACCCTCATACTTGCACATTGAATACATACGTATCCCACTGTGAGCAGACGAGAGATGGTTGGCCATGGTCAGAGCAAGCACATGACAAATATTTTCTCAGTAACACGCTGTTCTCTGAACTACACTGTAGATCAGAACTTGTTTGTTTGTTTAAATGTTAATTTTTGCTTTCTTTACGGATGTATCCTTCCTCTAATTTTTATCCCTGCAGTGCTTTGCTTGGTTCACAGTGTTGACTTTGCAGGGAGAACAGCCGTCTTTGAGCCATAATGCCACGTCTGTCAGACTGATAAACGTGGCGAGCTGCTTAAAGTCCGGCATTGCAAGGAAATGAGACCCCTCAGCGAGACTCTGATCTATATTTCTTCTTTAGAGGCCTTTAATGCCCACAAAGCTCTTTTATCACTCCGTAAGGTTGACCAACTACAAATGACTGGCATTGATTACTCCCTGATTCACACTGGAAATTGTTATGCTTTTAAGCTTGTAAGAATGGATCCCTTGAAGTGAGGTCAATAGAATGGACTGAGAATTCTAATGATGCACATTTCCTATGGTTAAAGTCAGGCCATTTGGAGGGGCAGTGATCATTAATGCTAATGAAATTCTTTGTTTTGATCTCTCATTTTCTAGATGATTTAATTAAGATAGTACACCATAAATAATCACTTTTTAGCATCTAAAACAAGTCTGTTGATTTATCATTAGCATTATAATTTGCAAATGTTATGTGAAACCCTGAATGCCCTATTTTAGCCTGTGACTGAATGTGTTCTGCTGTAATCAATGCTGATTGGCAGTCTCTAGTGGTCATGGGCTAGTGCCCATTTTCTGTCAGTTGCTGCTATGTCTGCTATGTGGCCCCAGAGAAGTAAAATCTAGATAGATATAGCATTGTAATTTCCTAATTTATTCAATAAACAGTCAGACAGAAAACCACTGGAAACTTGACATTGCCTTGTCTCCATTGGGACCCTGTGAGTGAATTGAAACACTTAGTGAATTACAGTTAGAACATGTTGCCAGGTTGGTTGGTGTTATTTTTTTATTATTATTATTTTTATTTTTTAAGAATATGATAGAAAAAAGTTATGTTATGAAATTTATGAAAGAAAAGGTAAGTGCTAGTATTAGTTGGTTAAAGGGTTAGTTCACCCAATAATCAAAATTCTGTAATTAATAACTCACCCTCATGTCGTTCCAAACCCGTGAGACCTCCGTTTATCTTTGGAACACAGTTTAAGATATTTTAGATTTAGTCCGAGAGCTCTCAGTCCCTCCATTGAAGCTGTGTGTACGGTATATTGTCCATGTCCAGAAAGATAAGAAAAACATCATCAAAGTAGTCCATGTGACATCAGAGGGTTAGTTAGAATTTTTTTGAAGCATTTCAAAAATACATTTTGGTCCAAAATTAGCAAAAACTATGACTTTATTCAGCATTGTTTTCTCTTCCGTGTCTGTTGTGAGAGAGAGTTCAAAACAAAGCAGTTTGTGATATCCGGTTCGCGAATGAATCATTTGATGTTACCGGATCTTTTTGAACCAGTTCACCAAATCGAACTGAATCGCTTTAAACGGTTCGTTTACGATATGATACGATATGATATTTTTTTAAATACTGTGTGGTGTTTTTTTTTTTTTTTTTTTTTTTTTTTTACTTGTTGGCAGACACTTGAATTTTGAATATTTCCAACTGATATTCCCTTGATTCTGTATTACTGTTCTCTGTGTATATGCAGTTCATGAATATTTAACATTTGCACCCACTAATCTTCCTTATTAACTAGTGTTGGGAAGTTCTCTGTGCTGTAAATTCAAAGTGTAAAACTGTGTTTTGGGTGATTGTTTCTCAGATTTATTCTGAGTAATAGTGGTTGAACCCATTATAGCCTACAACATTAATGTGCGGGCCCTCATTCCCTACCCTCAATCCTTGTTTCTCTCCTGAAGATGTACTGTAATGTGTGAGAATCCATTAAACAGCTACACTTGATTTTAAACACTTTAAACTCAACTCTGCAGGGAAATGATCTAGAGATGCGGTCAACCCACGGTCAATCTAAATTTCAGATATGCTATATGGTGTCAGATTAATGACTACAGACAGGAATTTACCAGTTACCAGCCACATCAGTAACTTTTCTTAACCGTATTATCTTAATTTAATATTTGAATGTATTATCATGTTCCCACAAGTTAATATGTTATGGCCTCAACATACTGTGACGTTCCCACAACTAACTATGTTACTATGTGACAAAACCAAGTGAACTGAACAGGTCCTTTCCCAGTCTCCGTACATTTTCTCAAAGATCATGCTGTGCTGTCTTTTGGGCAGAGCTGATAATTGGTCGGTGTGGTCGGATTCAAATTTGTAGCCCTGTTTTGCTCTGCTTTTGAGTTGTTTGCCAATTAATGATTTTATACACAATAGAAATGTCAGAGCTTATCCGTTAGTAAAATTGGCACCAGCACTATTGGCACCAGTGTGACCTCTAACAAAACGTAGTTTCCCTAGCAGGAAAAAAGGTTGCAAATGGACCATTTAGTTGCAGTCGGAGCCCTGATAACAGTTTTTTTTTCTTTTTTTTTCAGTCTCAGCATATTTAGTTTTATCTTCACCACAGCTTAACATACTGTATGTGTAGGGTGCAGTTCAGTCTGTTGGTCATTTTTGACTGAGTGTGGGTGCGAAATATCTGAAACAGTTCACAGCAGATCATGGTTTATCATTTTTCACCCACCTCTGTTGTGTGGCAATGAAGGGGCAAAGGTGTGGGCTGTGGCTGCTCTGATGGATGGATCTATCTCTGTCATGTCTCTGGTATAAGTGTGTGCCAAACCGCATGATGATAGAAAACGTGTGATCAGCAAGACGTTAACTGTCTGAAGGGCATAGTCTCTTTGCCCTGTAGGCTGGGTGGTTTCTTCTCAGCTGCAGTGATCAGATTTTCCCTCAGTCTTGATGAGGTTAAATACAGTACATGGTCTGAAGGAACGCTGTGCTACTGGAAGTTTAAGGCAGAGCTTATGTGCCACAGACCCAGTGGGTTTTAAAGTTTCTCACAGCACAGAGTGACTTATGGGAAGAGCAATGTTTCTGTGTCAGGGGAGAGTGGGGTAAGATGTGCCACTTTTTAATTTAAGTTGTCCTGTACAAAAAAAAAAACAATGTAGATAATGCTAAAACTAATAAACATAATTATATGTGAAAATTCCTGCCATCTACTGAAATTAGAATTGTCTATGGCCATGAAAATATAAATACAAATACTAACTAAAATATAGCAAAAAGTTGAATCACGGAGGAATATAAAAATATTTTTTAAGGAAATCAAACACTAATTTATATATTTACAAAATAAATAATAATAATAAAAAAAATGTATATAAACAATACCATTTAAAAGTTTGAAAGAAATTAATAATTTTATTCAGCAAGGTTGCATTGAATGTTGAAGGTTACCCCTCTCTATTCCGTATGATAATTTGAACATTGTGATGATGTCTTGATTTATGTTTACATATAGAAATGTTTGTTTAATGGAGATCTAACATGCTGCTTGTCTTTACTATTTATAAAATGTAAAAGCATGTCTGCATCTATTTGGCATTGCAGGAGTGGACAGTAATGAGTTCTGCTTCACCTCGAGTTCTCGCACACATGCTAAAGAACAGCAGGATCCATCTCTAATGGAACTTTGAAATGAAATTAACTGAAAATAATGCGCATGACATTTTTGCACAGCTGGAGGATTTGAATAATTGAGGCGGTAATAAGACTCCATCAGAGGGCCGGCAGGTGAGGTTCACTTTTTAAGCACTGCCACGGCCTTCAGCAGATGGAGGTTTATTCACTAGAGATGGGCTGGTGCTTTTCAAGAGCAACAGAAGAGCACGATGGGAAAAACTTCAAGGTGCGCACATGTACTCAGAGCCAATAAACTCAATCTGAGAGGTCACTGCATTTGCCTGAGAACTGCTAATAGCCAGGTATAACTTGTCATTATCTGAATGGATTCATGGATAGCTTTTGGTTTCTCAAAGTGTAAGGACTCTGTCTCATTTGAGGAATAAAATGCATTTATTCTTGTTATGACAAAGCTGAATTTTCAGCATCATTACTCCAGGCTTCTGTGTCACATGATCCTTCAGAAATCATTCTACTAGGCTGATTTGGTATGCAAGAAACATTTCTTCTTCTGATCAGTGCTTAAAAAAAGTTCCAAGTTTAAATTTACTTTTCTGTGGCCTAATACATATATGCACACTTACATAATACATGTATATTTCCTGGAATAAGCCCGTTTTATACAGACTGTTGTTCCAGGTTTCATGTGGAAACAATCTATTTCTGAATGTTGTAACATCTTGTCTCTATGGGGGCCGAAAATGGCAAAGACATACGTTCAGACTGGTGATATTTTGCACCGGCAGATGGTTGATGGTGTCTGCTGTGCTTGCTTTCTGTACACCGAACAGCAGGTCACATCTGGCCTAGGCTGTATTCCCAAACTCCAGCAGATGCACATTCACATATACCTGTCAATCACAACAAAGATATACAAGATAAAAGCAGCATTTAGCCACATGGTGGTTTAAATGCTTCTCTGGGTAAAAGAAGGACACTGCAATGTGATTTAAAACATATTGCGGTAGATAAAAAATTACTACAGCTAGTGAAATAGTGGGATTTTGGTGCCTTACATCTGCGCACTGGGTTTTTATACTTTTCCCAAGAGTAAAAAAAATTGAGTTTATGTTGCCAGATTAAAGTAGAAATGGTCATGTTACAGAAGAGACAATACGACTTGTATTTGTAATGTAATACAAAATAGTGCCTTGGCTTATGCTGTTGCTTTGTGTAGTGTGATTTATCATATACACAGTATTTTAATGGTGTGGTTTCTGTGTTAAATGTTAAGGTCCTTGTCCGTCTGAATGGAACAAGTTGTGATATGCTCACTTTACCCTGAAAGTAAGCAGCGCGTCACAGTGCAATGAAGTGGACCCATATTCATTAAATATTATGGGACTGATCTATTTTAATTGCATTTCGCTGCCTGCTTCCAGTATAGACTGGATGAGAAATGTCCAAGTGTCTGAAGTTATGAGATGCTTGCATATTATAGATCATCTAATGGCCCCTCGGGCATGTCGGGACCATCTATAATGTCTATAGGACGAACCAACGCGCAATATAAACTTCACAGTCAATTCTGCTAGCTTTTTTGATCCGATAATTTACAGCTTTCAAATAACCTTTTGTCTGAGAAGTATATCGCAGTTGAGAGACATAAAAAATGTATCCAGGTCATTTTTATTTTTAAATTGTCATTGAGTTGAGTATAGATGCTAAGGGGCTAATTCTGAAGTTGAAAAATTCTCTGACTTGTGTCATCCATGGTATTACAGCTGCTGCTAATCCTACTGAGAGGCGATATAGAGTATGCTGTCTAGCATCTTGTCAGAATGAGAAGTGAGCCACCAGGAGCATTACAGCAGTTAGTCTGTGTGTGTGTGTGTGTGTGTGTGTGTGTGTGTGTGTGTGTGTGTGTGTGTGTGTGTGCATGTGCGTGTGTGTGTGTGTGTGTGTGGAAAGACATTCAGAGTGCCTCTATCTGTCATGCAAGTGATGACGTGTGGAGCTCACACTGGCACACACTATAGTCATTCTGAAGTATGTTGTTCAGTGGCTGTCATTGAGGTAAAGGGGCCAGGACAACATTCATGGTTGAACATTGTATCAAAATAACATTTTACATGAGGTGAAACTGCAGTGACAAATTACAGTTTGGAAAAACATTAGCTTCAAGGTTGTTGTAATCTCATTCTCTTTGTAATTAACTCATGGCAACGCTTTTGGCTATTAGCTGTTGACTCATTGATTGCGACATTCTGCTAAAAAGACATGATTATTCTTTCATGACTGACAATGAAATCAGGTCAAATTTAGTCTTGATCAGATGAGCAATATTTCATATAACTTACAGAAGGGTTCTTCATCACAACAGAGCTTAGTGAATCTATGTTATCAAATACATAAAACATGCACATGTACTGTATTGTTTTCAGAAAAAGTGATGTTTTTTTATAAACTATGCATGTGATTAGTTACAAGTGTATGATGTTTGATAAATAGCTTTCTCTTGCCTGAGTTTTTGTTTATTCTATTCATTGATATGTGGATTGAAATACTTCTGTTATTATGTTCCAACTGTGAGCTAGAATTAATTCATAAATGTATTTTGTGTGTGTGTGTGTATTCTTGGACCATTTACATTTTGTCAACACAGCAACTGATAAGATTGCATACAATCTTACATTCTGCATGATACTAAACAAAGACTAAACAAAGTAGTATTGTATATACATTTTTAATGTGTTGTTTATATGTATTTGCTTTCTACGTGATGTGTATATACCTCAATGCTTTTATTATATTTTATTTTCAAGTTTGGGGTTGGTATGATTGTAAATATTAATGTCATTTATTTAATTAGCATTATTTTGTAATTATTATTTGTGTGTACTGTCACTTTTGATCAATTAAGTCAACAAAAGTGTAAGTGGAGTTTACCAAATATTACCATTGCTTGGTAATATTAAAAACTCTGTTACAAGAGCAACTTTTATTGTACCCAATTAAACTGTAATTTCAGCTTTGCAGTTGTGACATCATCATGGACTATGCCTTCTCATAAGTGTGTCCTTCATTAGATGGAGGTGTCCTCAGTCATTAACAGTAAGGTGTAAGCATGTTGTTGCTATGGTAGTAAACATATAAATTGACAATGACAATATACACAAATTAAGATGCATTTTAAAAAAATTTGGCTCTTGTTCTGTTGGTAGGTAGGCTGCAGAGATGCTCAAGGCCGTGTGTTATTAAAGTATCTTAAATGAAAAGTAAGCCACTTAATAAATAGACTATACTTTACCCCACCTCCACTACAGCTTTCCATCTTTATTCACTCATTTGTGGGAACTCTGCAATTCACCTCAGGTTCAGGAACCTTAATTATGGACAATGAGTCACAACTGTCAACTTTATCCATTTGCTTTATAAACCTATGAATTCATAAAAATCAGCACAGAATACACCAATGGCTTAAGTGAGACAGTATTCAAATCTTGAGGAAGATAATTTTTTTGATAAATAATGTTCCAATGTCAAACAGAAAAGCTTTTACTTGAATGGATTTACTGTGGGGTCAGAAAAATATAATATTTCAAAGACTCTTTCAGCATGAACTATATGTCTGTGGGATAAAATAAAGCTGAATGCTATTTACAGGTTTAGGTACCCTAAAAGTGAAACATTTGTTATCATTTGTACACCCCGATATTGTAAAAAAAAAAAAAAAAAAAAAACCTTACCCCCCTATAGAATACACAAGGAGAAATCAGTCTGAATCAGAAAACTGATTCAGTCAACTCTCAAGGCAAGATGTTCAGGTAATAACAAATTAAATGTAGCTTCTTTTTTCAGTTTAAGTGTTTTTCTCACCTTAATAGTCATTTGGACTGCTTTAATGAACTGTTTAAATAAAATCATAAGGTTTTACAGGAGGGTTAGTAAATGTGTGATTATTTTATGCCACACCATTAATTTAAGTCCTATAACAACTCCAAAAATATTACTGCATTACTTTAACACAAATTAATTTGTGCAACTCTTGGTGTTCTAAAGAATTCAAGGATTGCTTTTCAGTTCAATGATGTAGGACTGCAGTGGTATAAATCCAGTACCCAGAGCTAATTGTGTTGCCAATAGTTGAACTGAGACGAAGGGGTTTCCTTTTGTTTGCACGCCTTACATAATGACCAGTCTTCACCACAAGCAACTCTTGTTCTTTTTAATGACTTCCAAGTTTTCCAGCGATTGTGGGGTTGGTTTCACACCTCATTTTGTTTAACCGTCAAATCTCTAAATTCCACCTTGTTTGGAGGAGTGACGGAGGACAGAGAGATTATGGAGGAGGGTTTTTGTAGGTTGAGCCGCAGCGTTCTGGCCTAGTGTAGGTGCAGAGCTGCTTGTGCCACTCCAATCATACAGGAGCACCTGGTGGATATTTGGCTGTAACTCTTTGTCTGTCTACCCTTTCTTTGTTGGCGTACGTGTGACAAGAATGTAAAAACAAACAAAGTTGTCAAGGAGTGCGGCAAAGTGATATTGAAGGCTGACGTTCACAGAAACTTCGAAAGTGAATAATGGCAAGTGCGTACGTAACTAATGCTCTGAGGCTTGACAGATCACAGCAATAAGAATGATGTTCGGTTTTAACTTACACACTCTCTTTGTTAATGATAATAATCTGATGTGGCAATTTCATAGTCTGAGTTTGGAAAGCTCTTTAAATACTGACACAAATCACAGCTGACAGTCAGAATGTTTCCAGGCAGACAAATAGAGTGTGATGGTCATAGATCTACATCATGTGCATGCTTTCGTATTCTCTTGAATACTCTGTTTTTATGTCTGAATGATTTAGCAAGTCCCGTTATGTGAAAACTAGCAGATTTGAATAATGTCATTTTGATAACATGGCGATGCATTTCTGAGAAGGGAGTCTTCCATGTTGAATAGCGAATGTGGGATGTTTGGCCATTGACAATGGTCTTCTAAATATCTGCTCTCTTTCCGCAGCTTTCCCACTATTCAAGGTTATTTCTTTAGATGGCCTTCAAACACATTTGTTGCCATATGAATATACCATGAAATTTTAACCTCAGGACGTTACCAGGTTGTATAGTGCTGCTTCAAACATATTTTCTGCACTGGTACTTTACAGACGACCCTAGGTGGATGCTTAGGATTTTGTCTGAAAGTTCCCAGAACATTGCTTTGTAGTTTTAGTGTGTTGCTGAGGGGTTGCTTGGACGTGGTTGTTTTGGATGGTTGTTGGATACTAGAGTGTTGTGGAGAATTTGTAAGAGGCTATGGCATTCTTTCAGGTTTTTCTTTTCTTTTCTTTTTTCTTCTTCTTTTTTTTCTTTTTTTTTTTTTTGAGTTTTAGAGTTTTTGAAAAACTGTAAGTAAGAGAAATAGTAATAGCAATGATTTATACCCTCTCTGATATTCATATATGGTTGTCCAGGGTTGTCACATTTCATCCCCAATTGTCTTTCTTTTATTTTTATTGGCAGATGCACATTATCCTCTACTTATTTATGGCAAATGTTTGAAAGAAAAGCATTGAGCATTTGGCTAATTAATTGAAATAATTATGTAATAACTGTAAAATAATAATGTCAGACATAATAATGCATGGCACATTTAGCATAAATAGTGCTTAAATATTAACTTTAAATATTTCAGTGCCTAAAATGGATCTGAAAACTTCACATACGCATATAATCTGAACTCTAAACAGCTTCTCTACTACTCTCTATTAGAAATGTCAGACAGTGAAAAGCTTTATCATAGCAAGCACCACTAATTATTGATTTATCTATCATAAGGAGGAAGTATGCTTCATAAAACCATTTCACACTGTTGATTGCAATTTTCTTTTATTGATTATCAGTCCTAAACTTGAAATTCGGTTTACATACATTTAGCTAACATACGGAAAGATATTATGCTGTGGACATTGTAAATACATACAAGTGATATTTGCTGAAGGGGGAAACTGGTTTGTTAATGATCCATTTTATTGAACTATCCTCGCACTGGCAAGTTTTCCCATTCGCCTTTCGTTCTCTTTCCACCCAGTGAATTTATGGACACTGGCCTGTTTTTAGTAAATGACCCGACGTCGTGGAATAATTTTACTCAGCCCAGAGCGTCATAGTTTTGACTTTAATGTATCTAAGCTGGCTACACTGAGAGAAAGTCTACGCAGTTCCAGTGGTTGATCATGCAACCAGCAGCAAAAAGGCATGACCATATGTCTTCCCCCGGCGTGTGGGAGTGAAGACCAGAGCAGGTGCTTGGCTGCCTTTTCTGGCTGCTGCAGGCCTGAGTGCAAGTCGACGGGAGGGAAAACATGATTACTCAAATAAAGATCCGCTGATAGGGAAGAAAACAAGTCCACTCAAACATCTGCAGCTAGTGCTTAAACCCACAGATTGTCTCAGTACAAATAGGAAAGGAGAAAAATCTAAGCCCTCTTTCTGGGCTGTTATGAGGAAGATTTCATTATAAGGTTTCCAGACCAGTGCTGTGATCAATTTTTAGGAGAAAAACTGATATCAGGAGATTCATTTTGCTCATTACCAGGAAGGAATAAATCAATATGCAGTATGAATTTTACATTATAAATCAATATTCATTATGAATTTTACATTAAGAATTGAATTTAAGTTAGATTTGTGCAACAGTTGAATTGCTGTAAAATGTGTGCTAATTGTTAAATATTAGCTGCCAACATTATTGCAGTCGTGTTAAAAGAAAAAAAAACAGCACTGAAGAAGGCACCACAAAAAAATGCCATTAAAAGGATAGTTAACCACAAAAAAAAAAAAAAAAAAAAAAATATTACATAATTTATTCATCTTCATTTATTTCCAAACCTGTATGACTCAAATGACTTTCATTGCATTTTGTGTTTTTTCTTACTTTTTTTCTACAAAAGAAAGTCATTGAAGTTTGAAACAACATAAGGGTGGATAATGACAACATGTTCATTTTTGGGTGAACTCTCGCTTTATTATAAAGCCATTTTGTAATAAACTGAGACAGTTCTTCATACATCTACATGCAGGCGGAACGTGTGTAAGGCTGAGGAAGACTTTACCTCCCCCTAGCCACGGGGACTTGGGGTAAAAATGCCACTAAATTGGACAAAAATGCCCCTGCACCAACAAATATAATATATATCATCTGTTGCTAACAAACTAAATATAAATAGACAGTGTCGATTGCAGCATTAAATTAAGATCTGCTCACGTTGCACCATTTTCATTTTAGCCGTTTTTACAATATTGCACATTTTAACCAATCACACACAATTCTGGTGAGCTTAGGAATGCAATGGTGAATTTCCTCACCATAAACAACAAAGGGCAGATGTGTGTAGTACAGTACTATGTAGGCCTACAATGTAAGTAAGAGATTCATTTCACAGTGTAAACAGCATCAGTGATTATAACAATAGTTTAGTTTTTTTGAGAGTGCCTAAACACATGATAAATCAATGTTAGTGATAATGTCACTTTAATGTATTTGCTATTTGAATAATCGTAGAAAGGACACGTTATATAATTATAGATTTCCAACATTTTTATTCAATTGTAATCACATTAAATACAAATTCAGTCCCATTA
Organism: Carassius auratus; assembly: GCF_003368295.1. Taxonomy (NCBI): domain Eukaryota; kingdom Metazoa; phylum Chordata; class Actinopteri; order Cypriniformes; family Cyprinidae; genus Carassius; species Carassius auratus. Next base: position 161,095 of record NW_020528076.1, read on the forward strand.
AACATTTTCTTTAGGCTATACAACACTCATGTCTGGTTCTTGCCTAAAAAAGACGGGTTTATGATGTTTAATACATTTGACTGTTTTTAGCCCTACCCTGGAGCTGGTTCACCCTCGGCCTATGTCTACATGTATCCAAAAGGATAAAAGCAACTAAACTTGTGCTATAGAGACACCTTAAATTTACTTGCATTGCCAGTTCTTGCTGCATATGCTTTGTACTGATGTGACATTCTCGTCCAAGTATTAAATCAGGCTAATAGTCTCTCTTTTCCATTTATATGATCTTTTAGAGACGTGACTCAGAGGTCTGACACACCGAGATTTCATTTCCTTGCAACACTTAATGCTACTACAAGTGAAACCCAATTATAATGGATTCTAAAAGAATTGCTGTTATGCAATGAAAATTCATAAACACATTTCTGAAGATTTTTACCCATTTCTGCTTGACACTTTTGTACAGACAGAGCACCATAATGCTTCTTTTGTGAGGTTGAAAGTTTTTCACGTTTTCTAAAGTTTTGCCTGTTGTGTCATTCTGTTAAATATGTATTCATTGTTTTGAAGTTATAACAATTTATAATTTTGACGTATACATATATAGGCTGATGTGTTACGTGGACTGTTGTTTTTTTAAAGGTTTTTTTTATATATATATATATATAGAACAAACTAATTACTTATATATATATATATATTAGTAATTAGTTTGTTCTGAAGTACTGATTCCACAAGTAATATGTAAAAAACCTAGTCTTTTAATTTAAATCTGTGTTTTATTTGTTATGTTGAAATTATATAAACTGGTTTCTCACATACAAATATTCTTTAAAGAAAAAAAAATCTAACATATAATGTATTGAGTGTGTGTTGCTGCTGTAGCTGAATGGTGTTTACTTTTGTTAGATTTGCTGTTTACTGCACCCTGTCACTCCGTCTGTAGTCTAAAGAAGTATGAATGGACGTTAAGAGGTGAGGTCAGAGACAGACATTGGTTAAAGCTCTGTCAGTCCTAAGAGATCTGCATTTGTTTCCTCTGGTAGAGCGAGAGAGGAACTTGAGCCCTCTGTGTTTTCTTGTAACACAGCTCTTTGTTGTTTTCCCTGCTGGAAGAAAGCTCATCTTCTTTTATCAGCTTTGCAAATCATAAGGTCCCCATCCCTTCACCAGCCTCAGATGTGTGAAATCTTTCTCCATTCAGAGCGCAAAAGGGCACCATTAGCTTCTCTTGAAGGTGATGTTATGAGAGTCCAGTAAAATGTCATTATCTAATCAGAAGAACATGCAATAGGCAGCTTTCTGGCGGTTTATATTCCCAAATTACACCATTTTTGTCTTTGTGTTTATAGCTTTGTAGTCTGTTATCAACTTGAAATTGGCATGTGGACACTCAAGAGTGTGCATACTATTTGAGAGAACTTCAACACTATTCAGAAAACACTAGTTTATTAATAATAAACCATTAAAATATCCCCTTGTTATTTTTTTACAGACACATTCCTAGTCATTCATCTTGCCAGTGCTTTGCGGCAAGCTCCATGCTTGATTGTGTACAAAATTAAATAAGAGGTTTCTAAGATGTTTATGTTCGGAGGACAATTGGCAGCAACAGCCATTTTAGGATGAATTTTGATTTGGTAGTTGCTCAAAATTGTTGCCATTCTTTTGATGCCAACTGCCATTAAGATAAATGGGAATTCTAACTGAAAGCTTAATCCAAGCATTAGACATGCTTGGTCTTGATGTTCAAACAGAGCGATGTTTTTAATAGCACCACAGAGTCACACTTTTCACCAGAATATTCATAGGTGGCTCACTGAGTTGTCTTATACTATCACTTTTATCACTTTTAAATTAAACTCCCTATTTAGCTACTCTGTGCTGAAAATCACAGGGGGATTCTTTTTTTCTTTTTGAAACCGTGGATGGAAGTAATTAGCAATGGCTAAGCTTCTTTGAGAGGTGCAGAGCTCCATTACGTTAACCAGCATTTTTCAGTATGTCAGAAAGGACGTATATGAAAGAGAGCCATCTGGTGGGGGCTAAAGATGGACGGTGATTTAAGACATCACATCTACTCGTCATTAAACACCCTCACGGCAAATGTCAAGAGGCATTAGTGTGGGAGCTGGTCATGGTGTATAATGATGAGACCTTTGTGAAATGTATGGAAAGCAGGCTCCGACAGTACAGTGTGGGCTACCTTAATTTACTCCAGGAAGGGGATGGAAAGGTAGAGAGATAGTCGTTGTGTTATAATGACTCCTCATCCATCTTCAGGCAGATCTGAAAATGAGATCATTCGCACTCTAAGTGGGAGTCTACCGCCGCTGCTCTGCTAGTGTGCGGGGTGAAGATCATGGGGATAATCGTTATTTTAGGGCGTTCTGAAGAGAATGAGGGGCTTCTGATATATTGATATCACTCTATCACAACAAAGTAGGAAATGTTTTTCAACCCGTGCTTGAGGACTTTGGATGCTTTGACTGCATCCGGATCAGTGATGCTGTAAATTGCATTCTTATCTCTGATCTGTGTGGCTCGGGCATTCCCTTGATTTTTATTCCCTGAATGAACGGCCGAGTGCTGCTTTTAATCGTAATATAAATGTTATCGTATAAATCGGCGTGCTTTTGGATAATTGGGGAAACTTGATTAATTCATTTGACATTGATGAGCCAGACTTTTAAATGCTGTTGAGCTCAGTTGCTAATATATGGGTCCACTGAGCCACAAAAAATAGGAGACGAATGATAATTATCTTCTGGAGCAATGAAAGCAATAAATCCTACAATGCTTGTTTTTTCTTTTAGGCCACTGCAAGGTGGCTTTGTTTCCTCTCTCTCTCTCTCTTTATTTATTTATTTATTGGCAAATACAAAGTATCAGAAGCTATTCAAGTAAGCATAGAGAAGTAAGACGTTAAGGTCAGTCAGTTTTTACTTTTTATTTTTATTGATTGTCAGGTTTAAGTGAAAGGACACATTCATTTTCATTAAAATTTTAAATGTTCTTTTCAAAAATTATGTACTATATATATTAGGGTCAGATATGGATGGATAGAAATGCATGTATTCAAATACATGCTGTTCCTTTAATCACAATAGCCTGAAAACGTTAATAATTATATATATATATATATATATATATATATATATATATATATATATATATATATATATATATATATATATATATTATTTATTTTTATTTTTTTTACAGTGAACCAACATATTAGATTAATTAAACTTTGATATCACAGAAATACATTACATTTTAAATCATATTTTAATTAAAAAGAGTTTACATAAAAAAAAATACATTGTTCTGACCTTTGGATGGTGGTGTATATATAGATTTCAAAAAATATATATATTTTAATTATAATTAATATATTATAGTATTATAATGAATGTTATTATGAAATATTAGACATTTGCCACACCATGCTGTCAGACTTTTAAATGTAATTTGTGGAAATAGCCTTCAGTTTGCTTTCTGATTTAGTTTATTTCCTGTTGCATATCATTTCATAAATCTCAAGTCAAGTTCTTGCATTTACAAACATTGATGACGTTCATCTGTATTCTCTGGTGGCACTTAATGATGCTTGTGAGGGCACAGTGCTTCTGACCTTTAGGACGGGGGAGCAGATGCTTCCTCCCTTTTGTGAAAAAGGTCACAAATGCTTTGAGGTGAACACCACTGACAAAAGGGTTTAAAAAGTTTAATAGGACCCGCTTTACACATACCTGTATAAGATAGCAGTATCTCGCTATCATTCTGTCTAGCTAGCTAACAATTTGCATCTAATCCCAGGCAATACAAGATTTGTCCACTTCTGAGCTGATGAAGATTTTTTATTTTTTATTTCTGTCATGTGCCACCGTGAGTAATCTCCAAAAGCCTAAACATTACAAAGTCTCATTCAAAAACCTGCCTCAACCTCAAACACAAGATTACAGCTGCATTAATGTTTCTTTAAGCTCCAGGCTGGAACTGATTTATGTAGGATGCCGTGTGCCATATTTCCATGACAGCGTCGGCTCACCAGAAAATTTCACCGACTGGTTGTGTGAACAGGCGTAATGGGAGAGGGAGAAATTGAGTGCTCTATAGATCGCTGATCAGCCTTGTTTCACACACTTCCTGTTTTATTGATTACAATGATTTGTGTGGTTCAAAATGGATATTAAAATCTTTCAAAAAGATTTTATCCAGTTACTGAATTGTTACCCAAGACAGTCAAGATTTTAAGTATTCTCTATCATGATTCACACTGCATAAATAGCATGTATCCAGTGTGTATTTATTTCTGGGCCTATATTATCAAGTTGCTGTAATTATATTAAACTAAAAATTAACATAAAAACCAATAAAACTCACACACACCAAAATTACTAAAACTTTCAAATGAAACAGATACAAATTAATTCAGAATATTTGCAAAAACAATATTAGTATCTCAGATAACACTGACTTGTATTGAACCCATAACATTCTCTCTAAAATTCCAGTAGATCCCCACTGTGAAAAAAATAAAGCCAGTGTCTTCATCGCAATAGCTGGAGCCCTTACCACTTTGATTCTATCTAAATGAGACAAGATGTCCTTTCATGTTGGGATCCTCTCTGGTGGTCAAAACAACCCAATTAAGCCTTTGATTAAAACTAGCATGGACACTAAAGAGAAATTGTTTTTTACAAAAGAAAAACCTTCAGCATATCTCTGCATTTTCCTTTCGTGGAAACCCTAATGAGCAGAGCCAGTCTTGCATACCCACAAGCACTAATTGGCTGAAGAACTGAAAGAAACACCTGTTGGTCATGGGAGGTCATGGCCATCAGAGGCCAAACTCCCGCACAGTCACTCAAACAGTCACAACTCCACACGAGGTCTCATGTGCTTCTGCACTTTTGCCCTTTTCTGGTTGGGTTCTGCAGTGAAGGTAATCACAAAATAAAGGTGTTACCCGATAACTATTTATATATGGCATTTTTGTAAGAAAGGCATCATATGCTTTGATCTAACACGAATGTACTTTATAATTCCCTCTTTCTGAAGAACTTGACAAACAATGTGTGAGTGAGCTGGCAAATCAATTTGAATTTCAAGCGCAGAACTGTATTCAGATTCAATCTCATAAATCTCTGAGATCACGTTTCAGAAAACTTTAAAGTCTTGCCAATGAAGCATCCTTATTGGATGTCTTTACTGAGGAGCCAGCACTACTGCTGTCTGTGTGATGCTTTGATGTTTTTGCCACATGGGGTATGTAGAACAGGGTGGAAATGAAAGCCCTTCGCATCACTGAATTCGCCCCTCAGTCTTCGGATTTAATCCCAATTGCTTCCCAACAATATAGTATCTGCTGGAGTTAAAAGAGAGGATTTTTTTTTTCCCAGCATGGAAAGCCACTGCAAAAACTGTTTCATTTTCCAGCTTATTATACACACACAATCACACTTTTAATTTATTAATTTATTTTTTGTTAATATTTAAGTGTAGCATGTTTTAATTGGGCTGCCTGCATTTAATATTTAAAGAGGTCATATGATGTGATTTCATTTTTTCTTTCTCTTTGTAGTGTTACAAGCTCTTGGTGCATAAAGAAGATCTGTAAACTTGCAAAGACTAAGTCTCAAATCCAAAGAGATATTCTTTATCAAAGTTAAGACTCTGCCACGCCCCCCTAAAACGGCTCATTCAAACGCGCCCTCACATGTCTACGTCACTATGTGGAAAAATTTGCAGAATGCCACTCAAATGTTCATGCAAAGAAAGAAGGCATGGTTTCAGTAACTGCAGTTGGTGTTAAAGCAGCCAAGTCAGGGAGATTCATCTAGGCAAAAGCAAAAGCATTGTATTTGTCTTTCCAAAAGTAGATGCATTTAGGAAACTTTATGATTACTTACAACAGTACAGCAACGCATTTTATGGACGACCGTTTCGAGGTCTATCTGACTTTGATACGACAATCTAGCCCTTCTGAATCAGCTACTGTAAGTACTGTATGTTTTGTTATTAGTTTAAGTATTTGCTCCTGTATGTGATCATCATTAGTTTAAAAACTGTTAGAACAGGTTTTGGGGGAAAATATTTATATGCATTACATTGCATTAATTGCAGTTATTAGTTATTATTAGTAGTAGTAAGGCAAGGCAAGTTTATTTATATAGCACATTTCATACACAATGGAAATGTAAAGTGCAAACAGTGCTCATTCAATAAATGCACAGCTATAATAAATGTTATTATTTTATTTAATCAAAATATTATAATATCACTATAATACAAATGAACTGTGAATTATTATTATTATTATTATTATTATTATTATTATTATTATTATTTTATATAATAACAGTAGAGTTACACTGCTAATATTTATATTTTGATGGAAAAATTGCAAGTCAGCCTTGCAATTTGAATATAAAACATATCACACTAAACCATTTTGCCTTCTTAGACCTTCTTAGAATTTACAAAAAAGACCACTGGCCAACTGGCAGGTCACAATGTTTTATATGCTCACCTACAATTATTTTTACAGTTATTTGGGCATGGTGAGTGTTAATTTGAGGCCCTGTGTGCAGTTGATTGTGATTCAATAATATGAAATCCATTCAAATGTTGAATTGTTTGAGAATCATACTTCTTTTTAATTGGCAGAGGAACTTTACTAAGGTGGTTCATTTCAGATGCTTGATCACTTCTGAAGATGGTATGTGGTTACCTGCCGGGTGTGTGTTGCATCTACACACTTTTATTTGGGTGTCTGAGGGTATTGTTTCTCATTGTGTCGCAGTTCTAATGTTATTGACTGACATGTTTCCATGATCTGGTCAAGATCCAACAGACTTCTGCAAGAAATTCAGGAAAAAAAAAACAGGCTTTCATAATTTCCCCTTGCTAATGGCTAATTCAGGAAAGAAGAATTAGCATCTTTCTGCTATGTGTTTCCCTTAGCTGAGAGTGAGTGGGGTGTGCTGGGAAACAACAGAGAGAACCTTTTCCACTGCAGTAATTCATTATTACTTGTTAGATTACCATCATAAAAACAGTTGTAAACAACTTTGTGAACTTAAAATTTTAATGAAAAAAGAAAAAATGGAAAACATTTAACAAAGGTACAATTTCCCCGTTGCTCATAAAAATAATATTTACCTTATCAGATTCATGCTTGAGATTTCCATGCACTTACACCACCAGATATTAAACATTTTTAACTTCAGAGCCTTAAAGTTGCTTTTAGAATTCAGATTATAGCTATTTGAATATCAGTTATTGTTGTTGTCTTTCTTTTTCATGCACCCTGCATGTCTCTGCCTTTCCCAGAATTCCTTGTTATTCTCAAAAGATCTGAATATGGAAACTTGTGATTTGTTTCGGGTGTGTTTGCCCGCTGAGGGCAAACAAAAGATATATAAATAAGCAGCAGTGTAAGGCTTGCCCCAACCAACCAGTTTAATTGGAACTAAGTAACAAAGCTACCTTTGCTGAAGGTGAATGCTGAATCTTAATTAAATCTCCTGGCTGCAACTGGGCTTTAATTTATCATAATATAAGGAGATCCCATCCACTGGACAAGGCCATTGCCTATGAAATTATAATGCAATGCATAACAGTGTGTGCATTTTACATACAAAATTATTTATATATTTGTTTTCATCACTGAATGTAATTAAAAGAATTCAATACAGCAGGTTTATTATTAGCACAATGTGTGCAGGGAAGAGAAAGATGAGATATTTGCTCCATAGAGGTCAAAACCAAATATGTTTTTGTGAGCTCTAATTTAAATGCTTGGCCACATATCATAAACACGTTAAATGGCTTTCTGGAATACTTAACTCTGATTAGTCAATTGCATCACTGAGCGGTAAATTTTATAATGACTACTAAAATACATGTTTCCAAAAGAATGTATGTGTGTAAAATGTATGTGTATGTGTTATATAATAAACTATTACATGTTCAGAAATAAAGATAAATATTAAATAAATATAAATACATAAATATAGTGTTGTCATGGAATTCAAATTTCAATATTAGATACCAATACCTGTGGAAATCCACGGATCTCTGTACTAATTTTGGTACCAACTAATCAGGACCCACTTTATATTAAGTGGCCTTAACTACTATGTACTTACATTTCAATTAATAATTTAGTACAATGTACTTATTGTGTACATACATGTTTTTACATTTTACTTATATTTAAAAAAAACTACATACATACTACATACTACATACTAAATATATACATAGTATTGTAATAAGCAATTGTCATAATATTCAAAATACATTTACACGCTTGCTGTGCATTATTCCTTTGTGTATCCTATAGAATTAGCAAGCTTTGATACATTATACCCAGCAGATTATTTAATATTGCTGATCACATATTGTTTCCAATGAAATATATCCCGAGGGGCAGATAAAGTAACTGTTTGGGCCATTAATTATCAGTATTGTTTAGTGATTTGAGTCATTTCATTAGTCTTAACACACTTAAGACTGCACAAGATACCTCTCAACCCTGTTCCAAAGGCATCATGGTTTGTTAGATAATTATGTGGGCCCTCAGCACACACATCTGTATTCTGTCTGAGACGCTGTCCTTTTGATTGTATTTCACTTGCTGCAGGTAGAACTGCATCTCCAAGTCCCTTGACAAGAGCACAGACAGGCATCAATGATTCGTATCAAGCCCCCATGGAATATGAGGAGACTATGTCTCTTAATCTCTTTTTGGTTCATTTGGAGAGTTTGCTGCACTCTTCTGTAGAGGTCTTCATGCAACTCTGTAGTGCGATGATCCCCATTAAGAGAAAAAGTACAGGAGGCACTCAAGGATAAGAGGGTGCTTCAGAATTTGATGCCACTTCTCTTTGGTAAGTGACCACACAGCTGAGATTCAGCATTTAAATGAGACCAAAGTCTTGATAGCACAGCTCTATTTTGCTCCCACCATACAAAATATATTAGAATGCAGAGAGTTATGTTGTTTGATAAGGTTTACTCTGTGCAAATGTATTGTCAAGGCTTTAATGTATCACACTGTCAAAATGTATCACACTGTCCATCCCCTTTATTAGGACAGCGATCATCCAACCATCTGTCCAAACCCTGCCGTACGAATTCGGTGCTCGCCGGGCGTGCTTATTCATCGGTGGGGCAAGCAGCCTAGTCTGGCCCGGACATCGCTAAGTTTTCCTCTCATACCACTCACGAGTGCTATGTGCTATTTGGCATCCGCACCCAGAGATGTGGTCTCTGCTCCTTTGGTCGCTCGACGGGAACCCACGGGACTCTCTGAGTGTGTGTTAAACACAATTTCACTGGCTAGAGCTCTATCTACACGACACCTCTATGCCTCCAAATGGTCTGTGTTCTCCACATGGTGCTCAGACCATGGCGTAAACCCGACCTCAGTGATACTGTCATTTTTACAAGAGCTCTTGGAGAAGAGACGATCCCCCTCCACGCACAAGGAATATGTAGTGATTATAGCAATGTCAATTTGTGCGGCAGCTGGTTGGAACTCGTTGTCCACATTTGCTAGATTTTATAATCTAGACGTCCCGGCACCTCATGCTAGGGTACTTTCTGTCGAAAGGTCACCTTTTCGTTCCTCATTCGCATGCTCTTGGCCATTCTTTGCCCAAGACTCAAACTCTGCTCGTATGCACTCGGTCCCCTTGACGTACTGAGGCGATATGAAAACGGGCGACCAAGCTTGGCCAGATGTAACCTCATTAAGTTTATTCTGCTCGTACTTGCTATTGTCATATCTTGGTATCACAGATCAAGTATGATTGTGTTAGTCATCCACCCTTCTTAGCACGGCGTGATTGAACTGGATTCCCATAGCGTCTTTTACGCAGTACGAGTGGAGTATCGAAAGGGAACGTATACTCGGTTATTAACGTAACCTGAAATACGGGAACGAGTACTGCGTTCCTTGCCGCCCTAAAAGGCTGCATCGCTGCAGTCAAAGTAACATGAATATAGCCAGATCCACCGCCCATTTTGGCGGGTTTAGGTGGGCTTCGCTGCCATAGGTTCATGCAGCACCACTGCCAAGCCATTTGTTTGTTTTAATAACACTGCACAAACCAATGGCTGTGCAGTTTCACTGCGTGATTGAATAAGGCTTCAGTTCAGGAGAAGCAGTACTCGTTCCCGTATTTCAGGGAACTGAGGTTACGTTAGTAACCGAGTACATTTTGGTTATTTCAGCCATACACAGACTTGTTGGGATAAATTGAGGCTCCTCACTGATGTTGTGAATCATAGAAAATCTCAGCAGACAAGTTCCCACATCTAGTGGAAAACCTTGCAGGAAGAATAAAAACACTTCTAGCATCAAAAGGACGGCAAGTTCTGTTATTTATGCATTATTTTGGTCATCTAGTTTGGACATGTGCAGTGTTTATAGGTTTTACTAATTGTTGATTTTAAAATATATATAACATTTTTGAGAAAAAAAAATGCTAAAAAGCACTAACTTCATGTTTCATAGTGATTAATGGTAATGTGTATGAAGCCACTTTTTTGTTTTAACAATGTTAAAATTAACAATTACAGAATGGGTTAAGATAATCTCAAATTAGCCTAATTTCACATGAATTTCACTTCAACTCTAATATTAAGGCATGATATTAAGGCATTCACAAAATATTTATTTTAAACTGTAAAAGTATTTAACAATTTATTACCGTTTTGACTGTAATTTTATTAAGTAAATGCAGCATAAGAGACTTCTTTCAAAACATTAAAAAACATAATTATATATGTATTGTTACGGTTTCCTCGATAAGGAACACAGGTGCAACACTACGTCATCCAATCTGCTAATCACATGTAGCTCAGATAGAAACAGTGAATTGCTGAGACATATGTGAAGTGAAACTGGTCCCTCTATAATTTTTTTGCAAGGTCCAACGGTATAATCGTGTTTTAAGTCCACTTCTGGTTTCTCAGGCTCCTGTACATTATGTATGAAATGCTCTGAGTGCAAGGCCCGTATAACATCCATATTTTACATAGGCATGAAGAACCTGTGGAGCAGCTAACTTTAATGGACTGCCGATACGAGGACAGTCTAACAATGGAAGATGGTTGTAGATGTGGGTTAATCTAAGCTCTGAGCTGGTAGTCACCTGCTATTTACTCTGGCAAGACACTTCCATCCATTTCTTGCCATTTGCAACAAATCAAGTTCAGTCGTCAGAGCAGAACCTTCTCCAGCAATGGTCTGTACCCCATTACATTACAGAAAGACATAGTACAATCTATTACTTGAGATGGTGCTATTGTTCAGATGGAATATAGGGTATGGCATGTCTTAAACCATGACAGATCCGCTCAGCCATTAGTGCAGAGTTGCATAATGTACATAGTTTTTTTTTTTTGAATTACATGCATTAAACTCACATCATGCCGGGCTAGTATTTATATTGGATGTTTGTTTGGTAAATCTTCTACAGGATCTCCTTCTCCTACTAATCATCTGAATTGACTTTGAGAAACACTGCCATTGCAGTATCAAAGACTACGTGTCTAAAATGAATGAGCAACTCATCCTGCCTCCACAAGGTGTGTTATGATATATCAGCATTTGGAAGTTATCAACTTAGGGCTGGCCCCTACATCTTGTTTATCGATTCTCCAGCTGCTGAATTAAGTGCTCCATAAATCTGAGAGCCTCTCCCCTACAGTTTCATCTAAGAGGGATCTAGAGAAATAGCCAGGTTATGTGCTGTTATAACTCACCCTAAAAATCCTTCTTTGTGGATGTATTATATGTTTATTTCCTAATTATAAGTGTGAAGACCCAGGAGACAAAGGGAATGTGTCATTAATGATAGGTGATGACCAACTCCTGTTAAAAATAAAAAAATAAATCCCTCCTTACATGTGAATGTTTTAGCTTAAAAATTGTAGGTGTTTGAGATTGCCTCCTACTGTAGATCCGAAACCTTTTACAAAGTGACCCTTAATTACACGTTAGCTTTTGAATTTGAACTTTGAAATTTTTGCCTAATGTAATTTTTATCAAGGTCGAACTTAACAGTATCAGTCTGGATACATTTTGAGCAAGTAATATGATATAAATACAGTTAATAATTGTGTTGAAGGTGGAGAGAGAACAGTACATGCACTCCCCCACCCACAATTCCCACCGGCCTGGGACTCGAACTCACAACCTTTCAATTGGGAGTCCGACTCCATTAGGCCACGACTTCCCACGACTTAACATATTTCTATGTAAATATACATATAGTGTATATACTTTAACCTTCTTGTTGTGTAATGGTCATTATGACATTTTTGACATCTTTTTCCCAAAAATGCTAGTTATTGTTATTACAATAGACTTAAACTTAGTGACCTTGATGAATAAGACCAATATGTTTCTAAGAGAAATACAGAACCTGTGCTGATTGATTGAATGAATGATGACAAAAAGTGAGTCGACAAAAAATATAATGTCATGCTGTACAAAATTCACAACAATCTAATGCAAGATTTGATTATTTATAGGATGTGAAATGATTGTCTGTACAGACATAAATGTTATAGGATCATTACAAAATCTCCTGCAGCTATTCAAAATTTGTAAACATAAGTCATTTTAAAGTCACTGCAATACCTGGTTATAGACTGTAAAAGGATGAGCATCTCGCTCAAGGGCTTGACAGTGTTGACCCTGTGGGCATCTGAATGGACAATGCCCTACCGGATTACTTGCCAATTGTGTCTATTTTTTGCAGTGTGGCACTTCCAAAGCTGTTTAAAAAATGTATGCCTGATTATGGGATAGGATATGTCATTTCATTTCACAGATTAGATGTGATTCCTTGCAAAGTCCTCTGGCAGAAAAAAAGATCAAGTAATTTGCCAAATAACACATTTGAAAAAATGAATTGTATGGAAACCTACATCAATGCACCAGTATATGTGGGTGTGCTCAGTGTGAATGAAGCAATGCAAACAGCAAACTTAACCAAATGAAGGCTGCATGTAAAGATAACAGTGGACAGCAGCTGTTTATTTTCAGCTGTCCAGTCAGGGTGAGAGCAGTTAATCTATTTTGCCAAACATCAATAAACCACATGTTCAGCTAAAATGAGCATTCCCCAGAATGTGGCTTTGAAAAACAGTGGCTATGTTGCCAGACAGCAAATGTAAGTTGGGAGTTACATTATATATTTCAGTGAGTCTCAGGAAAGCAAGCATAACTTTTCTTGGTTGATTTTTCCAGAGATCAGTTTGCCATGCACTATAGTGTCTGAGTATATTAGTGCTGGGGTTCAATTGATAGTGCTTGAAGATAATGTCGGTCCACAACGACATTTGTGTAAGCGTGACATTATACGGGGAAAGAAAATGTATAGTGGTTTCAACAATTTATTCTATGAGCTCTGGTCTGATGATGCACGGTTTGCATGGCATATGCACGGCATATTTTAGATTTTTTCCAAGATAGATTTTTGTACTCATATCATACAACTCCTTGTACAAACAAGTACGATCTGTCTACCGGCAATCTTCTCCAATTTTTATTGATTTTGTTTCTCGTTTTTGTTGTTATGGAAACGACTCACCGCTCGCTTGTCATTGGTCAGCTGTCAAAAAGGCACTTGACATCGGGGTTCCATCACTGTTTTCAGAAAAGTTCAACTTGAAAAGACGCTCTGAGCTGCAGAAAAAGAAGTCGGGTGCTGGCGTTTTAAAAAGTGCTAAGGAATTTTTGGAAAACATGGTTTACTCCATATGATTGTAATATAAAACAGATGCTGACAGCTAAAAAAAAAAAAAAAAACACCCAGTGTGTGTGTATAGCCTAAGTGAGTATATATGTCATTAAAACATAGATTTCAAATAGAGAAAGTGGAGTAATTGCATCTCATTACGTAGAGGCAAATGCATTTAATGCTCAAAAGCAAATCCAGCACATTTATTGAAATTTCATAGCAGTTAAAGACTGTTAAAAATCCATATTTGTCAGCTATACGTGTTATAATATATTATAGTAGTTATAAGTAATATATTATGTGTTATAAATATTCAGTAGGTGGGGTCTTTCTGTACTGACTCACCTACTCACTGCAGAGGAACATTATGTTCCATAAATTATTGCTCTTTGGGACTTTGAATGTTTGACAGTGTTCTTTTTCCCCAGTTTAATTTTTTTTTATAATGTCTAATTAATCTTTTCACAAAGATTTGTCTGTTCCAACCCTGGTTCTTTACATCATTAAATTCATAATATCTATTCATGCAAAGATTATTCAAATTCAGAATTTTTCATACATTCCCTCTGTATTGTATTGCCAGCCAAGGAACATATGCAGCAGTCTGGCAGAATGCAAAAGAGGAGGTTTCAGAAATCGTCTCCTTTGCCGATTTAATTATGCAAATAAATGGGCTTTTCATGTTCAATTTGGTAATGTAATATAAAACTTCAAAGGATCTGATTACACTTTTCACAGCAAAACACCTGTGACTGCTGTTAATTCCAAAATGGATGTTCATTCACATCAATGGCATCTCATTATCCATGCTTATCAGTGGCTTCAAAAGCTAAATTTATTGTACTTAGTCTTTTAAACAGAGTTGTGCATTCATGGCTTTGGCAAAAAGAAAACATATCAGCTATGATAAAATTCTCAGAGGATGATTTCAAATTCAAAAAGGTCTTTAAACAGTGTGTTTAGAGATGACTGAGTCCCTTTTAAATTGATTAGAAAATTTATGATGTGATTCCAAGCATGTAATGCTTTTTAGTGGTTAGATTGGCATGTGTTCTTCCATTATGCTTCGTTCCAAGTCTTTGTGTACTGTTATTTAATTTGTTCTATTGTATACATAGTATATTTCTGCAAATAAAAATAAACTTGTGTATAATCATGGCTGTGACCTCGACTGTTTCAGACTCATTTAAACTCGTCACATCATCCTAATGCAGAATCTGTGTTGTGGCATTTTAATAAAAGACATGCTTGTACAGCATGACATTAAAACCGCACTGACATTTTGGATATTAAACGCTGTGCATGCTGTTTCACATCATATCATACAATTCAAATGTTTTGTTTTGATTTCATAGCTAAATTTCACAGCTGTTCCCGCAGGGAGTCACTGTATTCACAAACCAGTGGTTTGGACTCAGTCATCATTGTAAAAAAACGTTGAACGCTGTTTTTTTGTACCACAAATATCTGATTAATCAGCCTCATATGTTCCTCAATTTATTCCTCAATGCACTGCTGGTGTGCAGTTTATGAAATAAGAATGGTATGAAAAAATCACCTATTTTTATTGCATTCAATTTGGCCTGTTTTCATATTTGTCCATTTGTTAGCTTCTGGAACTGGGCATTATTTGTATCATACTGAAACAATAGAGTTGTTTTAATCTAAAATTTTGTCAATCTAATTTTGAAACTGGTCCAGTTTTCTATTATGATCCATGCGAACCTTCATAACTGAAACTGAGAAGGACCTGTTCTCAGGTCTTCCCGCCAAATTCATTAGATGCCAGGAGGCTGAGTGGACTGACTGAACACAAGCAGACCAGAACCTTGCGGGACTATTAGGCCATGGATTGGAATGATCAGTATGTGATGAGCAGTTGGAAGGGGGTTAGGATTGGGCTGCAGGGAGCCGCTGGCTTCATTACACCGGTTCATCTTCTGTTGTGCGCTCATGTCAGCTCTTTTCCCAGAAGTCCACTCTGCTGTCCGCCCCGTTCCAGCTCCAGCCTCTCTAATCATTTTGCGGGCTGGAACGAGTCTTTCCACTACCATGCATCGGGCACAGTATCTGACAGTTCTGCCTACGTGCGGTTCAGGCCAGGTGCTCCTAGGGTAGTTGAATGTCCCGGCTGATATCAGTTTGAATCATTGGTAGAATGGCCTGGTTACTGGTTACAGAATGAGCAGTTTGGAGAGAGATTGGTTCTCAGATGTGATATTATGAATGATTTTCAGCTATGATCTTTTAGCCTTTGTGGATTGGGTTCAACTCAGGTAAGCACATTATCAGTCACCTGGGAATCTGTGCTCTTTGAGAAGAAGCAAGGAGTTGCTTAAATGTGTTGTGAGGGATTACGCACTCAATGAACACAAAAAGTTCCAATCTAGTTCTGTTTTTCTGGGTGTCAGCTCTCTGTCCCCGACTGAAACCAACTATTTTTAAAGCTGAAGAGTGTCATTTCTGTAGGTATATAGATGCTGGATGGATGGATGCATAGATACAGTAGGTGAGGTTTAGTGTGTAATCGATTTCCATAGAAATAAGACTCTGCTACCTCACTGGCTTGTTTTTCTTTTTCATGTTATGAGTTCTGAGTCACTGTACTCATATGATTTACTCTCTTCTATCCCCAGAGAAAATATGAAAAGGGCATTGAATGTTACCAGAGAGTTCTGGATTCCTTGTGACTGACTTATGGCCATCGTATGGAATATGAATGCAATTGTGTACATCATGCTTGAAACACATTTTTTCACTGTTAATTTATTCTTTATATTTACTTCATATTCATATTACTTCATATTCAGTGCTTTGGAGTGACAAACTAAAAGTAGAGTGCTTCTACCTTAATGACATTTTTATCGTATTTACAAAAAAATAATAACAATAATAAATTAAGTTGTGCGACAGTAGCTCAGCTATTTTCAATAATTTTTCAGCAACTTTTCCGATGTGTTGCGGAGTACCATGAAGAAAAGCTACATTTTTTGTTTAATGCCACATTGCTCAGAATAACTGGGGTAACTATCAAACTTACTCTCCAAGAAAATCTTCTCTTCCTTTCATGTGTCACATTTGGAAGTATGATTCATTTTAGAGAATCAGTTTCTTATATATGAAGCAGTTAGAAAACATGTTGGTAACATGCTGTGAAACAAAATGCTGTTTGAAAACGTTTGTTTGTTAGGTTGTGATACCTAATATATGAGAAGATGATAATAAACAAAACCAGACTGTAAAGTGTTCCCAATCATTCACAGATTCTTTTGAGTAAAGTCACTTTTTATAGCATACTATTTAGTAGAAAAAGTACTGTTCATCATCAATTTTTTGATTATATGGCATGCTGATTTTGTACCAGATGAACAATGCTTTGATTGAAGAATTAAATATAGTTTGATAGTTATATATTAAAAAATATATATTGGTCCACGAAACTGTTCCTTTTAGTAGTTCATTTAAATGACTACTTCTTTGTTCTACTTCAAGCTACAGTTTTTAAGTTGCTTGCCCAGCACTGTTCATAGTACATTTTGCCATTTTCTATTTGCTCAATCTCCTTCTCCCAACTTACTTATTTTTTCAACTCTTTCTCTCTTTATCTCTCTCTGTTATTCTCTCTCTTCATGGAGTTACTGAATCAAGGTTTTTTATTTTGTTATTTTTTTTTTGGGGTGAGCTGGTGAACTCTGAAGTGCTTGTTCTGGTTTGCAACCCCAATGTGAAAAATGTTCCCTGGCTTGGCCTCTCCATGTTGAAGGCCATAGGTAATTGAAAAAATAATTTATTAATATATTTTGATACAAATCAAAACTAACGACCTACCCTTTTAGGAAATTACAGCAGTTGGATGTGGGTGTGCATTAAAGGTCTGGGGCGCACTGCTGAGTGGCATTGCTCAAATAGCAGCTGGTCTGGTGCAGGCTAGCAAGGGCTGTTAATAAAGGCTTGCTGACATGCTTTCCATCACTCCTAATAGAGATATTGTCATAGGCTGCCATTTCCCAGCCCAGCAGCCCCACGAGTGAATGGATGAGGCCTGGCCAATGCCACTATCTATCCTCATCCCAGGTCATGACGCGAACCAGGCACGTGCACAGGTAGGGCTCAACCTGTGCAGAGCACATGCCCTTTTTGCCCTTACACTCTGAAGTGCCCTTTTTTTGGTGGTGTTTTTTTTTTTTTTTTTTAATCAATGCTATTGGTCACCCTTTACGCCTGTCTGTCTGTTTTACCAAATTAAAGTTCTTAAAACAAGCTTGTGTAAATCTTATTCGATCCTCAAGCTGTCAGTAAGCTGATAACTCCGCCCCCTCTATATTCATTGAATCAACTGAAGTTCCACAGCAGCCGCACAGTAGACAACAACTGAGCTGAACAAAGTTTTGCGAAGGGTAAATAAATATCTTGTTGTTTGAATAAGTACTACTAAACACTCTATAAAGGCTCATATTTTATTTATTTGATGTCTGACTGACTGACTGAGAAATGTGGGACGTCGCCTGAGAGAGAGGGCTAGCATTTGCCATCTAGTCATAGCCAATACATAGCCAACACTTAAATAGCCTGTGCATACAGTAGCATTTCATCTTTTATAAAATGCTAATTTGGCCAAATGCATTTTACCACAGGAAAAACTGAGCGCTCCGTCTATATAGCTAAAAAAAACTAGTTTGTAACCTGTAGATAAAAATGTAATGTAATCCCGGCAGCGGCAGGCGCCGTCGCCGTTTTAATGACGGACAGAAAAAAAAATCACATTTGCACACATTCGCTGGTCAAAAAAATATATTGATAAGTAATACAACAACATATAATTTGTTTTTACCATCGGGAAATCATAACAGGTGCGCCCCCGCGCTGTTTCGTACTGGAACTTACACAAAGCGACGAGAGATCCTCGTCACCTAGATAACATATTTCTAAGAAATTTCTTCTTTGATTTATGATTGCTGATACACTTAATTTATTAACATTTAGCCTAATCATGTTATGGTATACTCTCTGTATACTCTCTGTATAAAATGTTATAAAACATGGTTTTACTACAGTAATGTAGTAGTAACTAAAAAAAAAATTTCAGAAGATCACTTAAATCTTTATATTTTATCATGCAGAATGTAATTCATGATTCATGCCAAGGCTTCATTTATTTGATCCAAAATACAGCAAAATCAGTAATATTGTGTTTTACAATTTTAAATAACTGTTTTCTATTTGAATATTTTAAAATGTATTTTATTTTTGTGATCAAAGCTGAATGTTCAGCATCATTACTCCAGTTCAGTACTCTTCAGTGTCACATGATCCTTCAGAAATGCTTTTCACTGCAACTGTACATTTCACACTATTTTTATTTATTTTTTCATTGCTGGCTTATTTTAGGGAAAGTGTAGTGAATAAGAGACATTCAAGAGACCAACATCCCTGGTCCACCACAGTATAACATTTTTGCCAGATACATGGCTCACAGAAGGTTGCTGTTGTATTAGGTTTAAAGAAGCCCTTAAAACCCTGTTTATCTATATTATCTAATATTATTATTATGGATGTTATTAATCGTGAATAAATCTAAAGCTTTTGAGACTATTATTTTGTGTTACTGAATTTGTCATGAAGATGTGACCATTTCTTCCTTTTATGCAGGCTTACTAAATAATCTTAATATAAAAAAAGGGGGGGGGGGTGCCCTTTTTCAGTTTCAGCACATGCCCCTCAAAAGGTCTGTGCACGGCCCTGACGCGAACACTGCGCTGAATATCCACTACAATGTTTCAGTTCCATATCTTTGTGTATCACAGCACAGATCAGATACTAGAACCCGTACTGATTTCTGGTCATTAGCGGTTTCTTTTTGTATTTTCTACCACAGAAATCCGGCCCGATATGACTCCACAGTGAGACCTAGGTGTTGTGTCCTGTGAATCCTGCCTGGAATTGCTGTTTTATGGAGGCAATATTCTCTCTAAATAATAATCAGACTTTTATTGCGTCGTTTATGCTAGGAGCTGGGGGAGTTTCTTGCTCCTTTTCTTTATTGTGCCCCAGTTGCTCCTTTCAACTCTGTTCTCTATAGTCTGAGTAAAATATGTAAGAAAAAAAGCATATATATATGAGCATGTATTTATCATTAGTTACAATTTTACATTATCGCCACACTTTTCTGAATTGTTTCATGACAAAAAAAAAAATAATAATAACAAAAAATAAATAAATAAAAGAAACAATCCCAAATTGGAATAAGGGGTAAAATTGGCTGATTTTTTTTATTTATTTTTTTTTATTTTTTTTATAACATAGCATTTATCTAAGTCTGTATTAATCGTTATTTACCATTTGATCAGTTGAAGCAATATGACAATATACAAGCACTTCCATCCGTTGTGTTTCATGCTAAGAATTTAGAGCTTTACTTTCACCACATCTACAAAAATTAAAAAAAAAAAAAAAAAAAATCTATCTTTGTTGTTTTCTGAAGACATCATCCCAGAAGGGTCCAATTTCGCTCCCTTAAAGAGCAAAATTGGCCACTTCTAAAGTTGTTTGATGTAGACATGCAAAACAATTAGCATTTTTCTGATAATCACTGCCAGGTGCATAAATTCAGCTTTCTTTCAAATTCTGATTATTGCTGTAAGATTGAAATTGCAAAATGTATTTTTAGTTACCCATGTAATTATGTAATGATATGGTTGGTGTATTATTTTTGTTTGTTCCAATTGCTATTCCTAATCCAACTGCAAAATATAAGCTGGGGGTCTTTCATGCACTATTGCTTTATTGTGCCCCAGTTGCTCTTTTCAACTGGGGCTAAAGTTTCTCTTTATCATTGTTTACCATTTGATCAGTTGAAGCAACATGACTCTGTCCCTGCACTTCCTTCCTTTATGTTTCAACAGCCTAGCAGTAAAATCACTAATAATGAGGTGCACACTAAAAAGTTGATGTGGTGAACACATTAACCGAACACTGTTGTGAAAGTCAACACTTTGAAGAACTGCTTCTATTCTGGGATCCCGCTATACAATGTGAAAACTCCATCTCTGTTTTGGAAGCGGTTTACTGACATTCTCGCCTGGCTCGATGTGACATCTGACGGAATAATGAGTTGCTGTTTTCTTGGGAGGTCCAGCTGAGTTCAAGGGCACACGCAATGGTCAGCTATGACTGAGACTGCATCTCTGGCAGAGCCTGTTCCATCTCATTATCTGAAATGACAAGAACCAGCTGTAAGGAATGTGAGCAAATGACTAACGATTAATGTTGAACTTTATTTTCATTTTGTGGACTTCTGTGGAAAGGTCAAGGTTGCTACTTCCTGTCCTTTGCTTATGAAGGCATGGGCTATGAATGCAGAGTGACAAATATTTTACATTTATGTATGTATTAGGAATAACCCCTTGAGATGTAACATCTTGTTTTCGAGGGGGTCCCAAAATACATGGTGTCACATATTAACATAGAACACTAAACCAAACACAAAAAAAGGCACCACAAAAATTGAATTAACTAGCAAATATACAACACGAACAAGCCGACTTAAAACACCTAGCGACGAAAGCTGATGGTGTTGTGCATACATGCACATTTCCAAAAATCAAGCAACTTACATGTGCACAAAGACAAATTAAATAACTCAGCAAGTGGAGACATTAGAATATAAGAAGATTAAATATCCTTGTGGAATAGGCCAGAGAAATTTTCCTGCACTACTAGAATACATACACGTACAGTACATAGAGCAGCTACAAAGAGAGACAAGTTTTGTGACAACTTCCACAATTGATTTATACATCTTCATTTCGCAAAGCCCCGTTTCAGGTTGTCTAGGAAGCAGTGCCATTTATATTCACTTCCTCTTGTCACAAGGTGCTTTATTACTGTTCTTATTTGCATAAATGTATACCATATTTACTCAAACATTTCAACATGGCTAACAAATGGTGGCTGGCCTGCAAGGTTGCCATTCCGCTGCTTTTTGCCCTCTATAGTAATTTAGCAATTCCGCTGCTGTTTGCTGAACTGTCACGGTAAACTTTCTACTGTCCCTGTTTTTTTGTCTTTCTTTCCGATGTCCTCTATGCTCAGGACATGCATATTCAAATAAAACCAAGACTGATTTGTTAATTAAGATTCAGTCAGAATGAATTTGTGCTGCTGGGACAAGAGAGACGGTCGTGCTTACCAATGTGAGCTTGTTTGACTAACAAGCAGTCAGATCTCCATTTTCATCACATTTGCAAAACTGTACTATCATAAGCTGTTGTTTCCAGAAGACACTACCCGTAAAAGGCCAATAAGGGCAAATATACTGGCTGCTTCAAAATGTGTTAGATGAAGACATGCAAAGCAATAAACATTTTCTGCTAATGTATCAGTGCCAGTTGAAAATTATGCTTACTTTCATATTCTAATTTTGATTGTAAAATTTTTATTGCAAAATGTATTTTTAGTAACCCATAAAGATACAAGTTATGTAATTTTTGTTGTTGTTTGCCTGTTTGTTCCCATTAAAATTATATGATAGCAATATATTTATTTGTATTATCTATTTTCCTGCCAGTATGTGTGTGTGTGTGTGTGTGTGTGTGTGTGTGTGTGTGTGTGTGTGTGTGTGTGTGTGTGTGTGTGTGTATCAATCGATATCCATCGACATAATATGTAATAGGAAAGATGTTTTTTTCAAAATATCTACTTTTATGTTCAACAGAAAGAAATTATTACAGGTTTGAAACAATTTAAGGGTGAATAAATGAATTTCATTTTTTGGATGAACTTACCCTTTTAAGTTGTTGAATGTTTTGGTATTAATATTATTGTATAGAATGTTCCACTCTGAATATCTATGTATAACACGTCTTTATATGGCCAGCTGGAGAGCATTATTACAAAGCACATGAATACCACTCAGTTTATTTTAGAAAGTAGAAAACAATGAATCAGAAGAATGAGAGCTCATTATTTGTGAAATGCTGGTCTGGCGTTGCATCAGACACACCCCTGGTGTCTTACTAATTTCACTGTCGACTGACCTGGCTAACCAGATTTTCTGTTTCTCCCCACTGCAACATTCAGCCGAGACAAATATCAGCTGACTGATCAGCCCATTTTCTCGTCCTTAAGATCATTCACAGAGATTTCACAGACAAAGCACATGTGTTTGTCAATATCTACACAAAGCCCT
Organism: Carassius auratus; assembly: GCF_003368295.1. Classification (NCBI taxonomy): domain Eukaryota; kingdom Metazoa; phylum Chordata; class Actinopteri; order Cypriniformes; family Cyprinidae; genus Carassius; species Carassius auratus. Next base: position 184,054 of record NW_020528076.1, read on the forward strand.
GCACATCATTGGCTAAATGTTCGCTGAGCTTTGAAAATGTCTCTGTTTTCTGAATTCTGCAGATATATGCATCTTAATCATGCCTCATTGCTTTTTGGTGGCTAACGGAGCTGGGCTGGCCGTGGCTGACTGCTATTACATTATCTCAGTAGAAGCGGGTAGGCTGGCCGTGTAGGCAGCGAGGGCAGGGCTTGGCGCTTTGCCAGGCGCATGATAAGGGTGGTTGAATCGACTGGCACAGTTTGGAATCATCAGTTGCCAAAGCTGGTGTTTCCAGGCAGCGCATCCCAACAGGATGCCTCGGAGTAGAGCTGAAACAATCTATTAATATTCAAGAAAGCGAAATGTCAGGGAAATGTACTCCCCCTCCTTACATGCTAACACACATGTACTGTAGGGGTGAACCTGAATTCACTTTTTTAATAGACATTTTCTAATGATACAAAATGAATAAAATAGAATATAAAATGTCATTATATGTTCATTATATGTATGTATGCACACATACATACGTATAATGACCAGATAATGTTTGTATTTTATTATTTATTATGTGTGTTTGCGTATGATATTTTTAAATAATATTTTAATTATTTTGTATCAATTATTGTATAAATATTTTGATCTAATTAACGGCATAGTTTGTCAAAAAAAAAAAAAAATTACTCACTCTTCATGTTGTTACATGTGTAATGTGTAAATTGTTCCATATTGAAATGCTTCACCCGGATATTTCAGCTGACCTCATGTCCTGGACACTGTGAATCTCTTTAGGAATAGAATCACGTTTGTATCTTTGCACTGCCTGATCACTCCATGTATACAAAAAAGCAAAGACAAAAGCTCTGCAATAAATTACACAGTGACAAGGAATCAGCAAATAAATCACCTTGGGGTGGTCTGTGCACAGAAAGTGTGATTCGTTTTACTCTCTAGAGGCAAGAACATTTAAGCAGAAACCTTCAGCACAGTAGGATGAATTGTATCTGTAAAAACATTGTGTGCTGGATTAAAATGTAATGTTTGCATTATCAATAAAGCACAAACAGGGTTTGTGTTATATGTTTCTGATGGCCTTTGCATGACAACATTTATAATCTATAAATGCTCATGATCTCTAAAAAAAAAAAAAAAGTCAGTGCTAATTCAAGTAAGAAATTGCAGAGGGCGTTTCACTCTATAAAGTTTAAGCATATGATTTGATTTAATGGAACGTGACCGTGATGAACATTATGTTCTCCTACATTCAGAATAAAATTTTAGTATACAGTAAACTTCTTACTATATGTACACAATATGCACTGCATAGTGCCTACTATTTATTAAAAAATCCTACATAAATATAGTGCAAATTAACAAATAATTCATATTGTATTAAGAATGCAGCAGAAAACATTCTAAATGTTTGCATGTTACATCTTATATTTATTTTTGTTCTCCCAACAACAGATAACCACACATACTTAAAAAGTAATAAAAAGATAATACATTTATAAATATAATGTAAAATAAATACAAATTTAATTAATATGTGTGTGTGTGTGTGTGTGTGTGTGTGTGTGTGTGTGTGTGTGTGTGTGTGTGTGTGTGTGTGTGTGTGTGTGTGTAAAATCTATTTAATATAGATCATATATAGATGCATTCAGTATTCCATGCAGGTACTGTGGTTATACTGCACATTTCCGCAAATATAATAGGTCATCTGTGTTTCCATGCATACAGAAATGCTTTCTTTAAAAAATAATGTGTAATGCTTTCTTTAAAAAATAATGTCTAGTAGGCCATTCTGAATAGTCCGTGTCTCATAGTTGCACATTTGTTGCACCAATTTTTTGAATGATGATGCACATGTATGTTTCATGTATGTATGCTTTCAGTGTCAAGTTCATGCCCTGGCACTGTGGTACATTCACCGTCTCATATCAGGACTTTTCCTCACTGATACACCATCAGGAAGTGCATTAGACAAACTTTTTCACCTGAGTCTCTTTGTGATGTGCGGTGATCTAATAGCATCTGAATGCAGTTTCGCTGTACTAACTTGGCTGAGGAAGAAGCCTTTTAGACATCAAGTCTAAGACTGAGAGCTCCATGGGCGAGAGAGGTGGATTGGGCCAGAAACATGGGAGCCTGTGATCTCTCAGATGTCTCAAACACTTCAAATTGCTTTGCCCACTTCAGGAGGCCTCTGCTTTCATATATCCCCCCTAGAGTGCAGCGAACAGCTGTTCCTTCCCACTGATATGTTGCTGATAGGTTATTTCACTCCCAGGGACCGTGTTCCGATGAATACGTCTGATTTCTTACATCAGAAAGAAATGCATTGGCCCTCCAGTAGTTTGGTTATGTCGCAGTGATGTTTGTTGTTTATGGTCTAGCTGGAATTAATCAAGCTTAATTAATTGGATTGGCCAGTTGAATAAAGATGAATAATTATGAGCTGCATGGCAAAGAGCAATGAGACCAGACACAAGACAAATTGCTCTGTTATTAACTTTACTCTCATCGCTTGTTATGATCCACATCCACTTGTGTCTCTGAAGGTGTTCTTACATCTCTCTTTTTTTAATTTCAAATAAAACACTTGACTGTAACGCTATATGACTACATAATAGGCTAGTGTTTGTGATGTTTCCAAGGAACTGATTGGGTTACTCTAATTCCTTAACACTCCTATGTTTTTGTAATACGGCAAACAACATGCCTTCATGAATATTAACGCATTTTAAATTTGCTCAAAGCAAAGATGCTGAGTACACAATGACAATATATTCTCAGTAAGCTGAGAATATAGTCATTCAGAAGTTAGAAGTGCATGATTCACATAAAGATTCTTCAAATAAACTAAAGTATTTTTATTGTATTTTGTTTATTTTGTTATTATATATCCTAATTTGTTTATTATTTATTTATAAATTAAAAAAAAATCAGAATTTCCAAGCTTTTGTTTTTCATACAACTTCCAGACTCTAAAAGGACAAAAATACATGCCAAATACCATAGAATATGACATGTGTAGCTAAAGGTGAATTTCTTTTAATTGGTGAGGAAGTTTAGCAAATAATATCTAAAATTTCAGTCTTTTCTTCACTCAAAATTGTTTTTTGTTTTCATAAAACTTTAAGCACAAATCATACTACACTGAGAAAAAAAAAAAAAAAAATTCCCATTAGAAATTGCTAGTACATTTCACAAATATTTACAAGGAAATGACAAGTTGCACCAAATTAAAACGTGAACATTTTTAAGATGAAAGACAATCTAATTTTCTTATAATGTATACTCAGACAATTTTTGTATTATTTACAAGTTAAAAAAATATAATTTTTTATGTTATTTGTGTTTTTCTTTCTCTCCTTTTTTTTTTTTTTTTTTTTTTTGGAGCATGACAGTATAAATCATGATCCACATTTGTTTTATGGACAAAAACAGCTTGTACACTCAACTAAACATTTCGTTTTGTGTTTCACAGTATAAAGAAAACAATACTGGGTCAGAAAGACTGATTTAACAGCACATTAATTCAGCTTACCTTGTTCCCTGATAGCCATGGCCTTACCTGCCCAATGCCAACACCAGTCCTAATATGTACACACTCTCACAAAGGCAGAGAGAATACTGAATAAATAACTCTGAAAAATAAACTGTCTATCTCTCCTGGCTCAGCTGTGTGCTGCCTGGGGGCAGATGATAAATGGAAGCACAAGGCTAAAACATCATCTGGAACCAGAAGTATCAGTGATAAACCAGTCGGGCTGGACCCCAAACAAGATACCTGGAACACCTACCTTGCATGACACCAGAACAACATCTGGGAGGAAGGACGCTTGTGTGTATGACAGAGGGTGATATAAAGAAGGAAACTGCTGATCACGAAAATCTACAATTTACAGAGATCATTTTCATGTAGCCAATCTTTTTTATGCTGTATTCTTACCACATGTTTATTCTTCTTTGCTTTTTCAAATCTGAATTTAAAAAGGGTGCATTATTTTATGAATAATGCATGCATAATTTACTGAGCTAAGTACAGAGTCATATGCTTCAAGGAGGATGAGCTGGCCAAATCTTGCGCTTAGATTTCATGAATCTCAACAGCATATCTGGCAAGACAAAATGATACCTAGACAATCCTTCCGTGCGCAAACATAAATACCCACTCTCTACATTTGCATACTCCCACCCTTAGGCTTTTATTGGCAGTTTTTTTCATTTTATTTTATTCAGTTAACCATGGTGATGTACAAAAAGCCACAATGAGCAAACAATATGCTATTATTAATAAAAGAAAACGTAGTCTTGTATAATGCATATATATATATATATATATATATATATATATATATATATTTTTTTTTTTTTTTTTTTTTTTTTTTTTTCAAGTATCACATTTTATTTGTTTTATAATATTAGTTTTAGTTTTAATAACCCTGTTATGACCAGCTGAAATTGATTTAGTATCTCTGTAAAAAAAATATATACTGTATATATGCATGTGTGCCCAATGGATATACAATTAGTGTCAAGCAGTTTGATTAATTCTGTTTATCTAGGTCAAGATGTTATTCTGAGTGTCTATCACTCTTGTTTCTGTGCACATCATATCAAAATTTTGCCCTTTAACGGATTCATGCATCACATGCCCTGTCAATAGTCTTTCACAATGGCTTGCAATCCATCACCAAAAGAGGTTAAATAATGCACATTTGAATGAGATCAGGTAAGGAGGATGCTCACTATGTGCAAAAACATTTAAATTTGACAATCTCTTAACTCGTTAAGTGTACAGTATATGCCAAATGTTATGAAATTCATTAAACCTTCATGATCTCTTTGGGGTCTGAGATGCTTGACTTTGTCTAATCGATTTAACGTTTCTGAGAAGTGCTGAAGACCTGCTTTGTGATAAAACGGTTAAAGCTTCAGTAAAGTCTGTCTGTTGGGTTTTGATTAGATCAGACGAACTTACTGAATGATTTAATTTTTTTCTTAAATTGATGCGTTCAAGGGCATCCATAAATCCTACTTTTCAGATAATACATATCCCGTAAAAACAGTAAAAAATATATTTATATTTAGACATGGAATGAAAATTATATGTGGTAGAATTGAGTTGAAATCCTCAGCGATGGACTGGATCAAGAAAATGAAGTCACAGTAATGACTTTACTCAGAGTGATGGATGTTGTATCCTTCGATAAGTGACCTTTTCTGAAGAGAATTAGGTTACCCCTTTGCAGTAATGGGAAAAAAAGGAAATGTGACTTTGCCAAAAGATGGACTGACACTATCAAAAAATGCCTGAAAGCTGTGTCTATCTCTCTTTTCTCTTTTGTCAGATCCCCAGTGTGAGCAATCGAGGAGGAAAAGAGGGAACCAAAGAGAACGAAAATGTGCGATTCTTGGCGCTGTCAGTCTTGTGAGATTATCAGGTCTGTGGCTGAGGTCTGTGTTTGCTTGCTGCGGAGTACTTTGTCATGGATTTTCTGTCTTTATCTAAGGGGTGACTGATAAACTGAGTCCTTTTCTCACACCCCATGATGCATTGCCCCGTCACCAATCAGAACTCTCGAAGAGCACTGAAAATACTGACAGATAAAGTCACAATGAAAGACGATAGTACTCAATCTGACATGCTACATTTTTGCTGTTACACTGGATAAAGGTACTGTACGTGAATGTGTGCAATGAGTGCACTGAATGTGATCCCATAAAGAGGTAAGGGTGGTATTTTTTTTATTTATAAGAGAGAGAGAGAACAAGCAGAGCTTAAAAGCTATTTAACCGACATTTATCTATTTGTTATGTATATATAATTTAGTCATTATAGAATTTATTATATTTTGTATTATTATTGTGTTCTCCAATATTAGTTATAATTCACCCTAAAATTTGTATTTTCTCAGCCTCCTGTATTTATTGATTGATTGATTGACCAAAAAAAAAAAAAATTGGGGAAAAACTTTATGCTTCTCTTTACATTACAACAGTGGTTAATAGTGATATATATTCAATGAAGTCCAATATAATTCAAGTTCTTTTTTAGAGATTAACATTTGTAGTGATATTCATTTTCAAATTCAATTTACCCCCAGGCTGACCAAAGTGCTTTACGGAAGAGCAAAAGTATTACACAAATATAGAAAATATACCTGACACAAATTTAAAACCACCCATTTAAAAATGTAACATATCACAGTAGTCAATACGCTAAAGAAAAGAAAAAGGTTTTTAGCAAGGACTTAAAAATAGACACGGAGGGGGCCAGTCTAATCTCTAAAAATGCACGCCGCAAATGCACGCTCCCCTCTATGCTTTAGTCTAACATGAGGGACCACCAGCAAAGCCTAGTCACAGGATCGTAGGCTTCTAGATGGAGTATACAGATGAAGAAGTTCACATAAAAAGACAGGAGCTTTGTTATGAAGGGATCTATAAACAAAGAGGAGAATTTTAAAGTTTATTATCTGACAAATCGGCAACCAGTGAAGGGATCTAAGAATTGGAGTGATGTGTTCATGCTTCCGACAATTTAAAGGGGGGGGTGAAATGCTATTTCATGCATACTGAGTTTTTTACACTGTTAAAGAGTTGGATTCCCATGCTAAACATGGCCAAAGTTTCAAAAATTAAGTTGTACGTTTGAAGTAGTATTTTTGTTCCAAAAAAACCTCTTCTGGAATGTCACAAGTTTCGGAAAGTTTTTTTCGAGTATGGCTCTGTGTGACGTTAGATGGAGCGGAATTTCCTTATATGGGTCCTAAGTGCGCGCTCTTCTGCCGGAAAAGCGCGCGCTCCAGTATAGCAGAGCAGAGAGAGGCTGAGCACAGCCTGATCAGAGCGAGAGCGTCGCGAAAAGTCACAAAAGAAGTGTGTTTTTGGTTGCCAGGGCAAGACAACCCTGCACAGATTACCAAAAGAGAAACAGCATTAAGGGACCAGTGGATGGAGTTTATTTTTACAGAGCATCAACGGAGTTGTGCAAGTGTTTTTGTTTGTTCCCTGCATTTTGGATTGCACGTCGTTTATTTCTTAAGGATAATGCAGTCCCAACGGAAAAGGGTCACGATTGTGTGTTGGAACCACATGCGTTGAGTAAAACTGCTTCAAAAATCTCTGTGTTGTTAACTTAGCTATCAGCGCATAAGCACATCAAGTAAACAACATGCGATGTTGTCATCAAACTGCACTTTCCACATGTACAGCTTAAAAAAAAAAAAAAAAAAAAAAAAACACAACATAAAGTGGAACTTAGTCATTTTCCAAAACCGCTAAGCAAATATATACAGTTTCAGTACATACCACATAGCATACCGCCTTTGCTGATGCTGCTCTTGTTAAATTTCAGCCTCTGGATCTGTGTCACAGCTTCCACATGCTCTCAACTCAAAAGCCTACTGGCGCTCGTGATTCTTTAGCTCCGCCCACACGTCACGCCTCTAGGCGCTCGTGTTTTTCCGGGAAAAATTGGTACAGACTATCTTTCTCTTATAAATATAATAAAAATAAAGACTTTTTGGAGTTATGAAGGATGCAGTACTACTCTATAGGTACTCAAGATTAACAGGATATTGAGTGAAAACGAGCATTTCACCCCCCCTTTAAAAGAAGTCTGGCATTTTGGACAAGCTGAAGTCGCGCAATTTGAGATTTAGATATACCGCAATATATAACGCCATGTTGTGGAGACGCTGTTTCATGGTAAAAATACTTTAGAGGACACTACTAGAAATCAGTTGTTAAGCTGCTACAACACTGTTCCAGAATAGTTCGAGGTGTGCAGCACATTTTCTGTCTCACAGTCTGTAAGTACATTTACATATTTAAAGGATTTGCCACTGATGATTCAAACGTGAGTTTTGAGCAGTGTAGAGTAGAAGTTGTTGTTTGTCGTTTTTCCGATCACAAATGCAGACATGGTTTTATGTTTACATGGCGCAGTGCAATGCAATGCATAAAAAATACAGTATATGTCATTATAATCAGTACTTATGTCCCCCTGGATGCAACAAATGGTTCGTTTGTAATGTATTTTATTGTTTTTGTCTTGTCGCGCTGGGTTTCTGACTGGGACATGAATCACAGTATGGCAAGGGGGGTAACATTTCTGTCACACGCTTGAGGGATTCGGCCAATCACAGTGCACTGGATAGCTGGCCAATCAGAGCACACCTCGCTTTTCAGACGATGAGCTTTGTAAAAAAATGAAGCGTTTCAGAAAGGCGTGGCATAGGGGAGAAACAACAATGTACATTATTACACGTGCAAGTGTTTTTTTTTTTTTTTTTTTTGTAACCATAAACTGCATAAACACATTTAATTACAACAAATTCACAAAATAATGTTCTTTTTAGTGATATCATATTACCCCTTTAAAGTAAATATGTGAATTTAATTGCAAACTAAGTAAATGAAGAGATTAATGTTCCTCCCATATGCTAATTATAGCACTCGTGTATCAAAGGACTGTAAAGATGACAAGTGACCTTCATTCAAAGATCAGAAGATTGGACCTTTCTGGAAGTAAAGCACGGCATTGTGAACAAACAAATAGCAAACTTACAAAACCACTGGCTGGAAAAGCTAATGTAAGGCTTGTTATTTTAGCCATGTGCAGTGACTTGTATTTTTAATGTATAAGACTTGCTCTGGCTTACTTTGCCTTGTGGGTTTCATGAGCTCATGGTGGTAAACATGACTCAAATATTACTTTCATAAATTTCTCACTATTTAATTTTTTTTTTAACAATTTTCAGCTTGCCAGACCTATTTGGGCTTTCCTTTCCTGTACACTCTTTTTGAACATGAACTGCTGTACACAATACTCTATTAAACTCTGAGCCTTTACAGTAAAACGATTTAGGGTCAGGAGTAGGTTCATCTGTATGAAACTTGAACTGCAGCCAGTATCGCTGAGGTATAAAATTACCTGTGTGGTACGATATCAAACATGAAACAGCCCAGTCAGGAGCAATAACAGCTTCTATGTGAATGTCAGTAGTTTAATTCGAAAGCCCCCCCACGGTAAAGCAATGGCAGGTTGTCCAAGCAAGGAAGTCAGGATCCCAGCCAAAACCTCTAATTGCTCAGCTCTCCTGGCTTCGCAGGCTATTTTTGTTGATGTTCTAAAAAATGTATTGACCCCCTTGACAGTGGCCTTTACTCTGAGAAAGGAGGGACACGTGGTATTTAAAATAAATAAATAAAATGAACCAGTGAAAGAAGGGATCAAATCGAGAAAAAAAAAACTAAAAAACATGCTGTTCTCTCATGTGGTATTTTAACATCAGCGTGTCTCCAGTAATGAAAGTGTGGTAACTGCGTGATTACTTCCTTGGCATTTTAAATCTATGCTTAATTGTTCCCTTAGTTGTACATGTATTGTCCCATTAGCATTTGCAGGCGGTGTCCTTGTGCATTCATTCTCACTTAACTTAACGTTTATAGAGATTTGCTTGCTCCTCGTCTCTGTTTAATAGTAGTCAAGTAGTCAAAATTCACATCTCTGAATTCTCAAAGTTTGGTAGATTTAAATGTTTTTGTCACATTTGACGCACTGAAAATCATGAAAAACAAATCAGGATTACAACATTTGAGTGAAATCAGTTAAATATATTAAATCAACATAAAAATTATGATATATTAATATGTAATGATATGTAATATTGAGTTTTTTTAAGAAATTAAAAACTTTATTCAGCAAAGACACATTAAACTGGAAAAAAAAGTTTTAAAATAAATAAATAAATACATCTATTTCAAATAAATGAATCCATCCATCGAAAAATGTTTCAAAAAAATTATTATGCAGCACAACTGTTGCTAACATTGGTAATATTCATAATAATAAAATTCTAATAATAAGAAATGTTTGTTGAGCAACAAATCTCAAGCATATTAGACTGTTTTCCGAAGGATCATGTGATGCTGATGACCACTTCTATAATCCATCCACCTCACAGGTGTGGCATATCAAGATGCTGATTAGACAGCATGATTATTGCACAGGTGTGCCTTTGGCTGGCCACAATAAAAGGCCACTCTAAAATGTGCAGTTTTATCACACAGCACAATGTCACAGATGCTGCAGATTTTGAGAGAGTGTGCAATTGGCATGCTGAGTTCAGGAATGTCCAACAGAGCTATTGCCCGTGAATTGAATCTTCATTTCTCTACCATAAGCAGTCTTCAAAGGTGAGAATTTGGCAGTACATCCAACCAGCCTCACAACCACAGACCACATGTAACCATACCAGCCCAAGACCTCCACATCCAGCATCTTCACCTCCAAGATCATATGAGACCAGCCACCCGAACAGCGGCTGCAACAATCGGTTTGCATAACCAAAGAATTTCTACACAAACTGTAAGAAACCGTCTCAGGGAAGCTCATCTGCATGCTCATCGGGGTCTCGACCTGACTGCAGCTCATATCGTCACCAACTTGAGTGGGCAAATGCTCACATTCGATGGCTTCTGGCACTTTGGAGAGGTGTTCTCTTCACGGTTGAATCATGGTTTTCATTGTACAGGGCAGATGGCAGACAGCGTGTGTGGCGTTGGGTGTTAGGTTTGCTGATGTCAATGTTGTCGATCGAGTGGCCCATGGTGGTGGTGGGGTTATGGTAAGGGCAGGCGTATGTTATGGACAACGAACACAGGTGCATTTTATTGATGGCATTTTGAATGCACAGAGATACCATGACAAGATCCTGAGGTCCACTGTTGTGCCATTCATCACCTCATGTTGCAGCATGATAATGCATGGCCCCATGTTGCAAGGATCTGTACACAGTTGCTGGAAGCTGAAAACATGTGGCTGGCATACTCACCGGCCATGTCACCCATTGAGCCTTTTTTGGATGCTCTGGATCGTCATATACAACAGCATGTTTCAGTTCCTGCCAATATCAAGCAACTTGACACAGCCATTGAAGAGGAGTGGACCAACATTCCATAAGCCATAATCAACAGCCTGATCAACTCTATGCAAAGGAGAAGTGTTGCACTGCATGAGGCAAATGGTGGTAACACCAAATACTGAGTACCAAATACACATTTTAGAGTAGCCTTTTATTGTAGCCAGCCTAAGGCACATTTGAGCAATAATCATGCTGTCTAATCAGCATTTTGATATGCCACACCTGTGAGGTGGATGGATTATAGAAGTGCTCACTAACACAGATTTAGACAGATTTGTGAACAATATTTGAGAGTAATATGACTTTTTTGTACATAGAAAAAGTCTTAGATCTTTAAGTTCAGCTCATGAAAAATGGAGGCAAAAATAAAACGTTTTGCGTTTATAATTTTGTTCAGTGTATATAACATAATATAATATAAAGAAAAATCAGGTCAAAAGAAAGTCATTATAAAGTCCAAACTACTCATTCACTGTTACAAGCTAGATACAAACAGCAAGTGCAAGTTACTTGGGCACCAGTGATCTGGTCTGTCTTGTTTTGAGGAAGTAAGTTTTGGAGGTCTTCCAAACATCCATTCACAAGCCATTCTCAGTGGAAGCCAAGCAAGATGCATCATCTCCTCTGCCGCACACTTTCTGTCCATCAGCACTAGATGGCCAGTACAATTGCCCTGATTGACACACACTGCATGGAGCTTCAATCTTCAGTCTGGCCGACAGGGTCAGGGCCAATGGCATCTCTGTGTCTGTGAGCCGGTCCACTCATATGCTTTAACCTGCCAGATGGACATTAAGGGGCACAGAGAGATTTCTCACTCTGTTTTCAGCTCTGGGTTTACCTGGAGTTTATTAGTCTGTGTCTGCAGGATGTTCTGAGATTGCTTTGTGCCATTCAGTAACCTGAGCACTTTTGCTGATAAAAATCATTCAAAATGTTGATACGAGTAGACTGTTTCCTCTGAAACAAGTCTCATATGTGCTTCCAGTAATGCATTAATTGGGAAACTTTTTTGGATAAATTAATTTTAATGTTATATTTTGTATAGCTTATTGTTTAAAAAAATCCAGATTTTTGAATGCAAAGGACCATTAAATATGACATTTTTTAACTGGTGGTGGTGTTGGTGCAGTGGATAAGACACATGCCTTTGGTGTGAGAGACCCGGGTTTGAATCCACTGTGAGACACCAATGTGTCCCTGAGCAAGACACCTAACCCCTAGTTGCTCCAGAGGCGTGTGACCTCTGACATATATAGCAATTGTAAGTCACTTTGGATAAAATGAATAAATGTAACTGCCGTATACAGTAATTCAAATACTTGGTCAGTGTTTGCTGTAGCAGTTGCAGCGCACTTTAGAAACCCTCCACTATAGATCTGCTACAGGGTAATTTTGTATGTGTTGGATAATTTAATATATGTTATATGTGCAGCAACATGTCTGTGGATATGTTAGCAGTAGCAAGTCTCAGTACTTGCTCTGCCACAGCAGCATAGCAGATCTAGTCCACCAAGACCAACATTAACATTGCCATGTACATTATTACCATCATAAACTCTCAGAGAGTTGTCATGACAGAAAAACTGTAATATTGTGAAATATTACAACAATTTAAAATAGCTGTTTTATATTTGTATATGTTTTACAATGAAATTATTATTGTAAAGGCCATTACAGTGTCACATGATCCTTGATTTGCACCCCTAATTTGTTGCTTAAGAAACATTTTTACATAGCATTATTTTTCATATTATAAATGATGAACACTGATTTAAGTTGAGCTGATTTATATTTGGAGACCATTATACTTTAAAAAAATATTTCTATATTATTATTGATGTATGCTTTAACTTTTTTCAATAGTATTTTCAATGCAAAATTAAAAAATGTAAAAATCTAGTTGTTTATGGCTTGTTCAAGTTGTCATGTGTGGGTGGGCTGAACTTCAAATCTTTCATGTTGGCTAGTCTATTCTCTAATGTATAGCATCGGAACAATATTGGGAGATTTCAGTACAAGACGCTCTGTGGGATGAAATGTTGGATCTCCCCGGGGTTTAACCTTGCAATGTTCTTATTCTTACAGGAATCCTCTAACACCCCACGGCTTCCTAAAATTAGACAGATCATTAATTCACTCTGAGATCACTTCCTCAGAGCCACGCAAGACCAAAAGGCACACTGTTTGGTAAATATTTCAATAACACTTCCACTCAAATCTAATACACCCTATCTCAAATGAATATGCACTATGTAAAATTATGACCGTCTCCTCACAGACCTTAAAGCATCACACGCATTTCGCTTGTCTTTGCAAGGAACAGAAAAGGGGAAAGGGGGTTATCACACTCAAACCTGCACTAAGACACCTTCATTGATTCCTGTTTAAACACCTCTCTAAAGAATCATTACAATTCTGCCCAGCTGACTCTTTTTTAGAGAACTCAATCCAAAGTGAATTATGCGCCGTCTGGAGTACCTGAACCACATTCAGATCAACTGCTATTCTGTGAATACTCCCAAGAAGCCTCCATCAAATCCGCCCTCCAGATATGAAATTAGTAACAGAACCCTACAGCTCATGATTGATCACTCTTATCTACTGTGTTAAAGTGAGTATAAATTGATCCTGTCGTTTTGTGGTAAATATAACGAAGAAAGAAATTCTTAGTGGCTATGTACGGTCATTGATTTTGACCCCTCAAATCAGTTCATCCATCTCATGTTTAAATTATGCCACAGCTGAGAGGAAATGGACAATCTTTGCTGAGTAGACCTCTGTCTGATTTTCTCAATCTAATTACCAGCATGCACCTGAGAAAAAAAAAAAAATCCTTCTGCCACATCAGTTTTTAATAACCAAGAACTGCACAAGCATTAAACTGCCTTGATTAAAATCTCTCCGTTTTAAGAATTGTTGGGAGTTAAAAATCAGCCTGTCAAGATTTATAATGAGTTTAGCTTCTTGCTTTTCTTGCAATCTACTTATTTACTGACTTTGAGAAAAGGAAACTATGTCACAAAGGTTAGTAATTCAGTTGCATATGCTTCTGGCTTTTGAAATGAGCTGGTATATAGGCTTGTCAGGGCAGCTGTAGATCAAATTGAAGTAAGTTATGGTTTGAAGCATTTAGGAATTAAAAGTATGCATTTGGCACTGTACACATGGCGTGGTGTGAATGTGTATGTGTGTGACGATTCTCAACTGAAATAAAATCGAAGCTGTGGAAAGAGTCTCATTTCCGTAAAGGCGACATGGACATCTCTGAAAGTATCAATCCTGAGGGCATTGCCCGGCCCCTGGGCTCCGTCTCAAATCTCTGCACCCCCAACCAATTCATCAGCTCTCCTTTCCCTTCCATTCTAAGATGTCAGTAAGATTTCAGGCCAATACGGGCCTCGAATACAGACCCCCATATTAATTTGCAATAGAGCAGAACCATGCAAAGATCTGTTCTCCAGAAATAACACACATCTCATAGGGCTCTATTAGTTTATTTAGAAGACAAGATGGCTTCCGAAGGGAGGACCTCGGAGCAGGATGTGTACATTCCGTGGGGGATTGCTGGGACAATCTGGGTGAATCATTTCATTTAGAGATGTTGAGGCCATGTCCCAAATGACAGACTGATTCCCTAATACAAAGATCCACACTCTTCTGTGCATCATGGATGACTTTTTATTTTCACGGTGCTGAGACTGTGTGGAAGATAGATAGATAGATAGATAGATAGATAGATAGATAGATAGATAGATAGATAGATAGATAGATAGATAGATAGATAGATAGATAGATAGATAGATAGATAGATAGATAGATAGATAGATAGATAGATAGATAGATAGATTTTATGTTTCTTCTTAGCTTTCTCTCATCAATTGTGTACATTACAGATTTGTCTTGCATCTGATGTTGTCAATGTTAATTGCATTATTTCGGTATCATGTTGTTACCATGATGGTGTGTAGTATTTGTGTGAATGACATTGTGCACCTTCTACAGTATTAGAAATTCCCTCCTCAGCTTGTGGAAAAGCTGCTTGTGATAGGCTTCGATCCATCAAGTGACATTCTTACTGCCTGATTTTGGTGGTTTTCAGTGTAATAAAATGGCAAAAAAAAAAAAGAGATTAGTCTTTCAATAGGTGTATTAACAATATATCAGTTAAAGGAGCATTGCATAGGTTCTGAAATTTCTAACCGTTACTGACACCATTGGCCGTTAGAGGAACTGCAGCCAGTCTCATGCTCGTTCTCAGTGCGCTTTTTATTCAGAATTAATTAATTTATGTTCATTTATTACATTTTCATTTATTTCTGGCCATTAATAAAGGTTTAATGTTTTGAAGAAACATTTACAATATTACCGTGTGGTATGGAAATGTTCAGTGTCCGAGCTGTTTGCTGTCCGTGTTCATTTTCATTCTGATTCAGCCATCCTGTCCTTTGACATTGTAATATGCATTAACTATGCAGTACTAATTATAAAGAATAATTACAAGACAACCACCCCAGTTAATCACACTGGACAATTTTAATTTGTTGTGCTGCTCAATGACAGTATGAAGTGAGCAATTAACTCATTGTTTTGTTCAAGATGGAACATGCAAATTCTTTCATTTGGTACACAGCATCAGGTTTTTTATGCCTTTTGAAGTACTGATTGACAAATCTAAGCTTTGCACTATAAATATTCACCTGAATTATTATCATTATATTTAAAAGTGTCTAAAATCATCTTCTCTCTGGAGAGCTTAACATGACAACCCAGATCATCCCTGCATGTATGTACTTGTCTCTAGGTGTGAGAGTAATTTCAGAAGTGCTAAATACACCTGAATGCATTAGGGAAACCATTGGTAGCTTTTGATTAACTGCTTAGGATGTCTGATGAGAGAGATATTTGTGAAATACCTGTGGATCTGGGGTGTTATTCTATTAATAGCATAAACTCTGTTATTTGTGCCCTCAACAAAGTCTGGCTAGTAGCCGATCAACCTGGGCCTTGAAAGCAGAGGAATCGAATTGACCCAAATAACAGTAAATCCTCTAAGTGGCACAGTTAACTCCTATCAGATGATTAATGGCACTGTGTATTGTTCTTTTCTCAAATGTGAATGTTTGTGAAGTTATCTTTGGAGTAAAATGGGTTTTTAAAAGATTACAACTGATTATGAAAGTAAAATGCAGTACTGCCCCAAATATAAAAAAAATGAATGAAATTATTTGAATCTGAATGTAACTGACTTGAATCTGTTACATTCAAAAATCTTGAATCTTGAACAGACGTGCATTGAGTTTAGGCTGGTAAAACTCAATGTGGATGACATCCTATAGCCAGGCCAACCCGATCTCACAGCAATTCGTGCATTTTTCACAATGTGGCTTATTCGTACGAATACGTACGACCACACTAGAAAAAAATTCATACGATTGTTGCCAAATCTAACCGTCACTGGGGTTTAGACAAATCGTATAAAATCGTACGAGTGAGGTCATACAAATTCGTACGAATAAGCCACCTCGTAAAATACGTACGAATTGGCCGTGAGATAGCGGCCAGGCAGGTACTGTCAGTTCATGGGGCAAAAATGATAACAAAATTATTTCTTGACTTACATGCACGAAAAAAAAAAAAAAATACCAGCAACAACAATTGGCACAATGTCACAAGCTCAATTAAGGCTTAAATTTAAGACTTATGTATTATCATTAATCAATCCAATTATATTCAATCTCTTACATTTAACTATTTAAATATTGTTAATATGTGGAGTCACTGGACTACATTATTGCCAAAAATCATTAGAATATTAAGTAAGATATTTTGTAAATTTCCTATTGTTTATATATCAAAACGTAATTTTTGATAAGTAATATGCATTTCTAAGAACAATTTTAAAGACGCTTTTCTCAATATTTAGATTTTTTTGCTCCCTCAGATTCCAGATATTCAAATGGTTGTATCTCGGCCAAATATTGTCCGATCTTAATAAACCATACATCAATGGAAAGCTTATTTATTCAGCTTAAATAGGATGTATAAATCACACTTAAAACATTTTTGTGATCCAGGGTCACATATTATATTATATTAGCAATATTCTACAACTAGCCATATTTTAACTGTTCATACACTTTTAACAGAATAAATTTAATTTTAACAAATTTAATCTGATTCCAAGCAATGTTAATGAATGCATTCTTTAAAATATAATTATTTTAAAAAGTATTTAAAAAATCACATATGCAAATAATTAATAAACTATGTCATGATTTTTTTTTATATCATCTGTTATGTGTGACTAACAAAACGGTGTCATCCAAATGGGTGGACATTTTAGATGCAAATTGAAATACATAAATCTTAATTATATATATATATATATATATATATATATATATATATATATATATATTGCCATTTGAAAGCGATATACTCATCAATATTAGGTATAGTTCATCTTCGATTATGTGTGCACCCCACAGGCCTATGCAATAAGGCGCACACAAATGGTAATATTACATGAAACTATTAAACATTCACTTTATGTGTTCTATTCTTCCTCCACGTTTCCAAAGAGAGCAAATTGAGGTTTGAAGCAATTCTGGAGGCAAATGAAAAATGAAAAGGTAATTAACTCTGAGATGGAAGTAGCAAGACTGTCACAAGAAAGAAATTGAGGAAGTGAAGGAATCGGGTTTCCAAGCTATTTAAACAAATCCTGCAGCTAGTGCTCAAGAGATCTCTGGGCACAGGGAGCCATTGTCTGGCCCATGACAGGTCTCAATAAAGCCCCCCTAATTTATTTCAAGAGGGCCATTATTCCCCTGCCCTTATAGGTGTTGCTCTATTAAAATGTAGCACATTGCTCCGTGCAGGAAATTTCCAGCATTTCTCATTGCCTGGCTAAATTGAAGACACCCGTTTGAATGACACTGCTGTAAGGAATTACACTGTAAAAATAAATAAATAAATAAAAGTAAACACAGCTGGTGCCTCAACTAAATGATAATGCATGACCCCCTTTATTTACCTTCTTGGTGTTTGCAGAAGAGTTCTCTCTCAGGATATATATTTTCACCAGACGTAGATTGGTAATGCATTTAAATATCTTCCCTTTTGCTCTGTAGGACCATTTTTAATCCGTTCTTGCTCAGACACTAACATTTCCTATTCTGGCCCTTATGTGAACCCACTCAAGCAAAGCGGGGAACTCTGGAACAACATGTCCCTTTGGGATATTAGTTAACAGAACATTTAAATCAGCCTGCTTTTATTCCCCTGTAACTCACGCCATGTCTATAGTCTCCAAATAACCGTGTCACTATCCAGAAGTGGTTTCATTCACAGCATCTGTGTTCAGTACGACAGAGAAAGACACAAACGTCAACTAAAGGTTTCATTTTGGATAGAAAGGGAGATATGGACACCACATCAACTCTCATAACACATTTACAGCACACTATGTGCTGACAGTGCTATTTTTTTTTTTTTTTAAGTTTTATACCTAAAGATATTTATACTACTTTCAAATCTGTTTTAAATGATGTGAACTCACTTGCAATGAAGACTTCAGTCATATCAGTGGCCTAGAAAACACTATGTTATTCTGTTATTTTATTCTACTTAAGGCAGGCTGTCTGCATGGTCACCGAGTTAATAAAAACAAAGTTCAGACAAACTTAACTCAAGCTCTCACAAGTCAACTTGTTTTATTGTGAACTGGTCAACCTTAAAAAAATTAAAAAGACCAGCCGAGCTCAAAGTCTTAATATCTATCAAATGCAATTAATAAATAAATTAAAAAAAAAAAAAAAAAAAAAAAACACTCATTCTGATTCTTAATTCTTGCATTTTAACTAAACGTGATAACTATATGCTAGTTCATATGACAAATAATTGCAAAGGAATGGCAAGTAACATTGAGTTAATAGTAAAATAGTTAATAGTGTAGTTAATAGTAAAATAAATACTAATGTTTATCTATCCATTCATCCACCCATCTATCAAATGCCATTAATAACAGTAAAGTATGAGTAAAACTCATGTTATTTCTTTAATATATCAAGTTTCAAATTCAGTATAATAAAATAATTGCAATATATGTGTTGCTTGCAACATACTCGCATACATTCTTGCAAAAACATTATTATTAAATAATAGTAAAGTTTGCCAGTAATGCCAGCAAACCACCCATTACACCAGAAAATCAGTACTTTCTTCAAAAACAATGATTAGATTCTGGTAATAAATCATGTTCAGCCAGACTTTGGCTATTGCCTATGTCAGATATTATATTTCAGTTTAATGAACTCATATGTACTGTACACTAAGTGCAACACATAAAATACAAGCATCCCCACGCCATAAATTTTAAATTCAGACCCTGCATCAGATCAACTGATTTTGCTGCAGGGCTGGTCGCAATGGTTCAAATATGGAGATAAATAGGAAGGACTGACTCTGTGGTGTGCAATGGAGGCTTATTTGTGAGTGCTCAGTAACCCAGCGTGGAGTGCAGACCCGGCTCGGCTGTGTGATTTCTGAGCTCTGACAGAGCTCTGGAGGAAATTGCACGGGTGGATGGTTCTGTAATTGCACAGGCCCTTCTGCACGTCTTACTCTGTCACAACAGCATGACAGTCTTACTACCGATCTTTCCAACGACTCCGCACTCGGCTCCTCCTGCACTCACGCTGTAATATTCGAAAGATGAAATTAGATCATTTGGGAAAAGTCGTTTGTTTCCACTGTCAGTGTGCTTTTTGTATTTGTTCATGGATTGAATTACTATTGATGCGCAATAATGAATATATGAACAGTGCTCCTTGTGATCCATCATAAAAAATGTCAGTCATGGAAAAAGTGTTATGGATATAACACAGAAACTTTTTTTTTCTTTGAAAAAGCAGGGTAATTGAATGTAATTGTACTGCTAATATGCAGTTTTCACAGTAAGATCTTTTGTTATTTGGCCTGTAATTGTGACGCTTCTAACACTTATCAAATCCTTGAGAGAATACAACATGGTGAACAATATATTAGAGCAAACCCCTAAACAACATCACATGCTTTATATATTATATAGATTGTATATAGAGGGGTGACTGTGTCTTTATCTCAATAACTAGATGATTTGGTCAACAGTCCAATTACACAGATGTGCATAAAAATTACAATCAGTTTTATTACTTTTATCCTCCAAACTAAAAGTTCAATATCATCATATTTTTGCTAGCCTATAGCTGTTGTGTAAATATACACAAACACACACACACACAGCCATAATAATACTCAGTTAAATAAGTATTTTAACATACATTTTAACTTATATTTTAACCAAAAAGTTTTTTGTTTTTTTTTTCTCAGTTATTTCATAAATATTTGGTCAGGGCAAGCTGTAACATATTTTAATCATATAAATGTGACCTTACTTTTAGCAGGTTCATGAATCTATTTGTGTTTCATAATTGTTTAAATTGAAATTAAAAGCCTATCCAACTTATTTTGCAACATAAAAGTAAGTTATTAAAAAGTAAGTTAAGTTCTACATGTGTGAGATTTAAGATTAATAATAGTTAAATAACTACAAGAATAACAACAAGTGCAGTGCATGGTAAGACTATTTGCATTACAAACCAGTGTGTTTACAATTAGTATGAAAAACATCTTTTATAACATGATAACAAAATACCAGTTTGCGATATAAAGCAGCAAATGTCACCGGAAGCTTCACACATTCAAGTTGGCCACATCTCCTCTTACGTTAAAAATAAGGTGGATAATAAGCTGTTTAATGGCGAGTTCCCTTGTGACAATTTACCCCATATAGTTTAGTGCTAATGTTGCATGATGTCACTAAATGTCAACATGCATTGGATAAACTGTATCATTTCTTCATGGGCAATAAAGGTTGAAATTTAAGGTATAAGCATAATGAAAAAATTTACTCAAATAAAACTGCACAGGATTTCTGCTGGAGGCTTATTTGATCATTTGATAGAAGACTATGATGCCTATTCCAATAGCTGTTTAAAGCTTGCTTGTCTTACTCCTAACATCCACTTTTTAATGAAAGGATGGTATTACTCTCACCATTTTAAGTTCTTACAGTGAGTGAGTAAAGATAATTCTTAATAGACCAATGGTGGACCTGTCCTTATTGTGAAGATTGCTTCCCTTTGTAGCGGACCCCTCTGCTGTCGGTCTGTCTCAGAAGTGATGATGAGCTGGAAGGAACTGAAAAAAAAAAAATTTGACTGTGAAGTCAAAATATTGAAGTGAAAAGAAAAAAGACGAGATGTGGCAAGCGTTAAAGTGGAGAAGCACATATCCGTTTTCAATTTTGATGAAGGCACCCACTGCTTAAATTCCCTTTTCTCATTGTCACTGGATCCTTTCAGTTCATGGCACATCAAATCTGCATTTGGAAAGACGGAGCTAATCAATGTGCATTCAACATCTAAGCTTCTGACAAAATAAAATTTCAGCTCAGCAACTTTTTAAAAGAGTCGCTGCTGACATTTTTGCTTTCGTGTGAATTGGACGAATCTTTGAAAGCCGTAGACAGCATGTCTGTTTGTATATTTCGAGTTTCTCTCAGACGTTAAATAAAATGACTACATGGATAATAATAACATCCATCACCGTGCCTGAGAAGCACAGGAGGAGCATTATATAGACAGATCGTCTCATGAGTAAGCTTGCTTGATTAAGATGCCCAAATCAGTTTTCAACACATCCTTCATGCAAATCATTTAAATGGATCCAGGAGACAAGATGTACTCCTTGAGGCTAGACAGAGAGATGAAATAAAATGATTGTTTATTAAATCATGCTGCTCCCCGACAGACATTGTAATAGAAAGAAACAGCCTTACATCAAGAGAGCAGGAAATGTAATTCTTTGTGGACTGACCTCTGCAAAAAGCTCACTGCTTGCCAAAACTAAATCTATGTCATTTTACCATCCCTAATATTTCAATGACTTTAATCATATTTTTTTTCTGAGTGGGGGGGGGGGGTAATTTTAAAATATTTAGTTTTCTGATGGCTGCTTTTAGCTGAATACTAGAAATCAATACTGTTATTCGGCAAAGATCTTACATTTAAAATGTAAGCAAAAGCAACAGTAACAATATTTATAATGTTAAGAATGATTTCTATTTCAAATTAATTCTTTTGAACTTTACCGTATATTCATTAATGAGTCCTGAAAAAAATGTACGTTTCCACAAAAAGTTTTGCAGAACAATGTTTCTTAAGCAGCATATCAGCACATTATAATGGTTTCTTGTTTTACTGTACTTTTGATCAAAAATATGTAGCCTTAGTCAGCTTAAGAGGTTTCTTATGTATTCACAGTGTATATGAACTGTGTGTGTGTTTGTTTGTGTGTGTGTGTGTTTATGTCCTTAATGGTTCCCCTTATAATGCTATTTTATATGTTTAATGGACAGGAAAGTGAAGTAATACAAGAAAATAGTGGGGTAATAGCATCTGCATTTAACATGTTTTTAGCTTTCTATTCTTTGGTTTCCATTCCATTAGAGCACTGCCTTAGAGATAGTCTTCTTACTTGGATCATGTTACTACATATGTTTTTATGATCTTATACAGTGATACATGTTTGAACATCATTAGCATCATACATGACAGGGACTGCCAGAGGGCAACAGTAGAAACATTTACACTCATGTCAGTCGGGTCTAGTTAATGACAGAAACTCAGATAACTGCACAATTTCAATCAAGCAATGAATCCTTTTTTCCTTCTCGTATCAAACAAAATGAAATCACAAAGCTGTTTGGCCCCCGTAAGGACCCTGTTAACACAGCTTTGAGTGTCAGACTGATTTGTTGTCATTTAACATTTTATTCACAGAGACTACAAAGATATCAGTTCAACAAGACTGTCAGAAGGAATACTGTTTTTGTACTCGTGAATGCTAATGCTGAATTCAAACAATTAGCAGCTGTTCACTGTACAGTGTTCAACCTCTTTGTTAACTAAGCTGCCCTGTGGGTAATTAGAACAAACATAACTTCTCTTTATGCCGAGCTGCTCACTGTTTACATCACTGATGTCTGCAGAGTTTACATTATCAGCTCATTAGCCCTGATCACATAGAAGCCAATGTTAAATGCAAATCAAAGATCACACAAAAACAGGTATAATGCTGAACTAACATTTACAGTGGTGGAAAGTTGTAAAGGGAACAACTGGTTGGAGAAATGTTTATGTATTTATTGTAAAGTATGGACGTAGGTCTTATTTTGCATTTAGTATTGAAACATAATCATAACCTTTTCATACTTCAAATTGATTGTTATTATTATTATAAATGTTTCATAAAATAATGCATACATTATACTTTAAGTGGGAATACTATATGAACACTACCATTTAAAACTAATGTTTTTGAAGCATTGTATGCTTACCAAGGCTATTTATGTATTTGATCAAAAATACATTAAAGACAGTAATGATGTGAAATATAATTGCAATACAAAATATTTTATTTTATTCTATTTTATGTTTTCATTCAAAATCTATTTTATTCCTGTGGTGGTAAAGCCAGATTTTTGTTTTTTAAATCATTACTCCGGTCTTTATTGTCACATAACCCTTTAAAAATCATTTTTAATATGCTGATTTTTTTTTTATTATTATTATTATTATTATTATTATTATTGTTATGTTAGGCTATAAATGTCACTTTTAATCGATTAACTGCATCCATCATGTCTCCATAAAAAAAATAATAATAATAATAATAATAATTATAATAATTACTGACGCCAAGTTTTTGAAGAGTATAGTGTTTAATTATGTAATTAAATCATAATCGGCAGTTAGTTGGGTCAGACGTGCTGAACTAGACTCCTTCAAAGTTTCAAGGAGTTTGTAATTCTACCATATGGCAGCAATACGTGCTCTAGAGTGACTTTCATTTTCTCATTTCCACAATATCCTCACCTACCAGAAGCAGATTTGCTAATGACCACAGCCAGCATGTTTGTAGCAGGTAAGAGCTGCTTCCCTCCGTCTCATTTCCTTGTGAAGGTGTAATGTTCACTTGTAAGCTAGCTCAGCATTTACTACGGATGCACATGCCCATCATCATTAACTTTGGCCAACAAGCAGCTGCTTCTTGACATTAGAAACCCCATCTGTTATCCT
Source organism: Carassius auratus (assembly GCF_003368295.1). Lineage (NCBI taxonomy): Eukaryota > Metazoa > Chordata > Actinopteri > Cypriniformes > Cyprinidae > Carassius > Carassius auratus. The sequence continues at coordinate 208,163 of NW_020528076.1, forward strand.
CCCGATGCATCAGCACAGCAACTCTCCTCACCAGCAGCAGAAACAGTGACAAAAACCCGGGCGGTCGGCAGCCGCAGGAAATCGAAACTCCTCGACCATCTCCCAATAGCTCCTCATTTGCGCTGATGGGGATGCAAGCATTTGACTTAATTGAAGAAAATTGATATAGCTTTCCTACAGGCAAGGCGCGATATTGCTCTGTCGACCATATCTCCTCGGCTCTGTAGGCATCATGCATCACATCAAGACACCAAATGAGCACATTAAACTATAAAAGGTATGACAGTGGATCTCCCAGCAGCCTTTTGTTGCCTTAAATGAATTACTTTTCTATTCTGAGTGAATTTAAGTCTGGCTACTTGTTAAAAAATAGGGCTGCCCTCTTGTTCTTCACACTTTCGGTGTGAAAGATCCTTTACAGTTGACAAAAATATAACGTTTGGGTTTTTTGATATTTAAAAAATAATTAAGCAAGCCCTGCCCATGTGACAAAAAGTAACGCAAAATGTATGTAATGCATTACTTTCCATAAAAAGTGGCACAATGAGTTACTTTTTTTCAAGGAGTAAGACAATATTGTAATGGTCTACTTTAGCCAGTAATTTAGAAAAACATAGCATAAAGCATGTCTTACTTTATTGATGACTGAAATGATTCAACTAAACAATGTCAGAAGGACAGAAATAGCCACATCTACACTTAATGGTTAGCTATTATTCTGTAAGCTATTATTCAGTAAGGTTGGGGAACAAGATAAGCAAGAAAATGAAATTTTCTTTTGAATTCAGGCAAGTGATTAGATGCTTCTGCTTTTTAATGGTTATTTTCTACTCAGGTTAAGTGCATTCCCTCCCTTGAAAAGCAGAATTCAGGGTTGACTCCACATGACATGACAATTTGGTCTTAAAGTGCTTGTTGTCTGTTTGAGTGGATATTATTTCACAGTTGAGGCGATGCAATGTCTCTAATGCAACGCTGATAAAGGCCCTAATAACCAGAATTGAGGAAATAAAAGTGGAGCACTTAAAGCTAAGCTGTCATATAAGCTTCTGCGATTATAATATCCAAGCAGTTTAAAAGAATCTGTGCTTACAATTTTCCAGTGACCTTAAAGCACCTTTAAAATGCATGGCTTATGCAGGTGATGAGCAATAGCATTCTACACATCTAATACCATAATACAGCCATAACTGATATTTACAGGAAATGTTTTGTAATACTTATTTGAATTTGATTTATTTTTATTATTGTAATAATTATTGCATGGAATATATGCATGGAAAGCTGATTTCATAAGAAGAGCTTGCTACAAAGAAAAGTTATGTTTAATTCATCATGCACCCCCATATGTTCTGGTTGTGAGAAAATTAGTGGATGAAGTCAATTATGAACTCCATCCATCAAACTGCCATCTTCTCCTGAGCACCAGAAATCCGGAGGTGAACAGTTGCTTGAAGCATCCACATAAACATCCCCAGTTAATAATATCATCTTTCTAATGCATAAATCAAAATAAAATCTGCCAGATGATCTTCTGGTATTATTTAATTCAGATCTGCTGATGGACAGTATCTGAACAAGGCTATGGCTCTCAAAAGACCCTGGGACTATGTAATTTTGGGAAGATGCAGTCATTCAGAACTATGATAATGATATCAGAAAATACCTTACTCATTACAGTTAAACTATGAAATTAAAGATGCACTGTGCTTAATCACACATGAAAAGGTGAACATTATTTTTCTTACAGCGCATGTGAACAAATGATGTCAGAGCTCCAGTTCTGCTGTGCTATAGCTGTAGTGAGTAGGAGTCATTAGCTTATCTGGAATGGAGGCAGGTGTGATACCACCGAAAACAAGCAAGCCCACAATCTTCATGGCTGTGGGCAGAGACTTTGTGTAAACAAGAATGAAAAGCAGACCTGAGGTGGATTTGGAAGAGTCAACAGATGTTGAAATCTACTGGTGCTGATTATAAACTATGCTTTCCAAAAAGGACATGTGCATGTGAAATATTGTACTATTAATACAGCTGGACGAGAAAGCATTTACTAAAGAGATTGTGTCAAACAAATGTAAAGCCGATAATGCACAATAAAGTAATTTTCTCACGAAAGAGAGAATCGACTCTGAACAGCCTAAACGAGTCTTTAATAATAAGAATCTCACTACACGTCACTGGGTAACACATTTGCATAATGCCCACCTACAGTATTTTCTACATGGCCGGCCTTGAACAACTTGACCCACCCTCAAACAAGTAATTTAAATTGTCACTGCTTCACAAAAAAACGTATACCGGTACTTGAAAAATGTCTCAGTACCCAGTTTATTTGGACCAGCTTGGACCCTAAAAATGGCATAAATCTCTTGAATGTTTAAATGGGTAAGCTTGAAAACACATGCAAATAATAGGCTTTTGGGACGACATGCAGCAGTGGCCCGTCAACTCTCCTGAGCATCTTTTATGCTGGCCTTGGGTAGTAGGTTAAAATCCCCACCCCACCCCCAAACAGCCGTAGGCCCTTATAATCGTCACCACCTTTCTCCCCAGTTTTATTAGTATTGGTGTAAGGTGGGTGTCAGTTCTGAAACTTTCAGAGCTCAGTAAACTTTGTTAAAATGGTTCCACTCTAGAATTAGAAACAAGTCCGTACAATCATTAGACATCTCTGATTGCCTCCATTGTCAAAATTTTGGTATCTTTATCATGGTTTGAAAATATATAGGATGGGGATTATGTGTGTATCTTTTCCTTTGAAATGCTTCTGCTCTCCTCTTCTGACTGAGATTTGTCAAACCAAGACAAGGGTCTATCTGCAACATGACCATCAAAAACATGATGAGCAAGGATAATTGTTACTAAAGAAGAGCTGCGAATGCAGACGTCAGTGGAATTTGCACAAATGGAGAAAATCTTTGCTAGTATGCATTTGCAATATCGGAGGTCTCTGTAGAGGGTTGTGCAAGCATGGCTGTTGTATAAAGGTATTTTCAATTGTTGTGCAACTAACAGCCTGTCAGTTGTAGCAATTATGGATTGCTCTTTAAAAAGGGCCAAAGGGCACCAATGCTGTTTCTTAGCATCTGCATTTCCATGAACCAGCAGATGCTCTGTGCAGCCAACTCCTAAATTAGAGCTCTATTTAGCAGCATCAAGAGGCTCCACATGGTGGTCAATTCCTTCTTCCAATTTGGAAAATCGGACAAATTGAGTTTATGCTGGGTTGGCTGGATTTAGCCAGTCTTCTCGCCTGGTCATATCCAGTTTAGCAGACTGTATCAGATGTTACTTGTTGCATAAAAACGTAACCTAAGAGTCAGGCATAACTTTAAAGCAAAAATAAATAATTGTTAAAGCATTATATTTAAATTGAATAATAATGAAAATGTCTGTCAATGATTACCATGACTTAACAGTGACAAAACTCCAATCCTAAAAAGGATATATGAATAAATCAGATGTTGTTACACTGCATTTATTTATTTTGATGACATAGCATTAAAAAGTTTAGGCAATAACCTAATCCTCAGTAATAAAAAGTATATTTGATGCTCACATGCTTCATAAAACAAACCAGCGTTTGTTCATCATCAAGGTCAGGAAACATTCTGAGTAACCACGGCTTTGAAATTGAGTGCTGTAAGAAACTGTTTATGTGTGAAGAGAAAGGTGTGACAGATAATATTGGAAATTAGCAAGAACCCTCTAAAAACAATTGAATTCGCAGATGCCTCACAATTCGGTGCCAAACAAACACCCTTCATGGACATCCAGTCTGAGTTGTAATTTGGGGATCTATCGTTCCATCTGTTGGAGTCTGGTTAGAGTTTACTGTCAGAAGCTATGTTGTTTTCAAAGATCAGTGTGTTTATTATAAAACAATCTGAACTGTCTGAGCCAACTTTTTCCTCCCACTCAAACTGCACTTAAGAGAGAAGTTTTTTTGTTTTCTGTTTTTATGGGTATATATAGTTTACAGCTTCACAAGTGCCAACAGTAATGGGAGCTACAAAGACACTGATGCCCATTTGACCTTTTCCAGGTTAAATGAGCCACGGCTTTCAAATGAGATTCAGAAACAAAGTCGATATTTCAGGTTTGTTTGATCTTGAACTAGTAAAAGTTGTCATGCCATAATTGAAATTTACAAGAAACGATTACTTTTTTAGAAGGCATGTTTTCACGACTGAAATAATAGCATGTTGGTTGACAATCTGAAATGCTGCAATATAACTGGTGTTTTAAAAGTGGGAAAGTTTTGGAGTGGTTCATACAGTATTGTTCAAAATAATAGCAGTACAATTTGACTAACCAGAATAATCAAGGTTTTTCGTATATTTTTTTATTGCTACGTGGCAAACAAGTTACCAGTAGGTTCAGTAGATTCTCAGAAAACAAATGAGACCCAGCATTCATGATATGCACGCTCTTAAGGCTGTGCAATTGGGCAATTAGTTGAATTAGTTGAAAGGGGTGTGTTCAAAAAAATAGCAGTGTGGCATTCAATCACTGAGGTCATGAATTTTGTGAAGAAACAGGTGTGAATCAGGTGGCCCCTATTTAAGGATGAAGCCAACACTTGTTGAACATGCATTTGAAAGCTGAGGAAAATGGGTCGTTCAAGACATTGTTCAGAAGAACAGCGTACTTTGATTAAAAAGTTGATTAGAGAGGGGAAAACCTATAAAGAGGTGCAAAAAATGATAGGCTGTTCAGCTAAAATGATCTCCAATGCCTTTAAATGGAGAGCAAAACCAGAGAGACGTGGAAGAAAACGGAAGACAACCATCAAAATGGACAGAAGAATAACCAGAATGGCAAAGGCTCAGCCAATGATCACCTCCAGGATGATCAAAGACAGTCTGGAGTTACCTGTAAGTACTGTGACAGTTAGAAGACGTCTGTGTGAAGCTAATCTATTTTCAAGAATCCCCCGCAAAGTCCCTCTGTAAAAAAAAAAGGCATGTGCAGAAGAGGTTACAATTTGCCAAAGAACACATCAACTGGCCTAAAGAGAAATGGAGGAACATTTTGTGGACTGATGAGAGTAAAATTGTTCTTTTTGGGTCCAAGGGCCACAGGCAGTTTGTGAGACGACCCCCAAACTCTGAATTCAAGCCACAGTACACAGTGAAGACAGTGAAGCATGGAGGTGCAAGCATCATGATATGGGCATGTTTCTCCTGCTATGGTGTTGGGCCTATTTATCGCATACCAGGGATCATGGATCAGTTTGCATATGTTAAAATACTTGAAGAGGTCATGTTGCCCTATGCTGAAGAGGACATGCCCTTGAAATGGTTGTTTCAACAAGACAATGACCCAAAACACACTAGTAAACGGGCAAAGTCTTGGTTCCAAACCAACAAAATTAATGTTATGGAGTGGCCAGCCCAATCTCCAGACCTTAATCCAATTGAGAACTTGTGGGGTGATATCAAAAATGCTGTTTCTGAAGCAAAACCAAGAAATGTGAATGAATTGTGGAATGTTGTAAAAGAATCATGGAGTGGAATAACAGCTGAGAGGTGCCACAAGTTGGTTGACTCCATGCCACACAGATGTCAAGCAGTTTTAAAAAACTGTGGTCATACAACTAAATATTAGTTTAGTGATTCACAGGATTGCTAAATCCCAGAAAAAAAAATGTTTGTACAAAATAGTTTTGAGTTTGTACAGTCAAAGGTAGACACTGCTATTTTTTTGAACACAGCCCTTTCAACTAATTGCCCAATTGCACAGCCTTAAGAGCGTGCATATCATGAATGCTGGGTCTTGTTTGTTTTCTGACAACCTACTGAACCTACTGGTAACTTGTTTGCCACGTAGCAATAAAAAATATACTAAAAACCTTGATTATTCTGGTTAGTCACATTGTACTGCTATTATTTTGAACAATACTGTATGTTCTGCATAATTGATGACCTAACCATTTTAAATAGGTTTCACATTGTGTGAATTCAGAGGAAACTGTAGCCATAAGCCCTCTAATTAAAATGTTTTAATTATGTCTTGGAGCTATTCTGCACATGCAAACAGTACAGAAAAAAAAATCCAAGATTTTTCGGGTCATTTACTTTATTCTCTCGGAAACTAAGAACATTCAGCTTCCTACCAACTAACCAAAAAAGAAAAATATCAAGTGATTGTTACTTTAGAAAACTGACCACTTAGTGAGCTAAATCAGAAATGGACATAAAGATCAAAACAGGCAACAGGAGTGATCCCAGAAAAGGCTGCAGCCTTTTGTTATTTTCTTCTGCTCTTCGCCAGATTCTCTTTTATTTTTTCCTTTGCGCTTTTCTGTGCTGTATCTTTTGTCTTATCAGAGTACGACTCCCCACTGCCAATTCCTCTCATCAGAGCTAGTTTAAGCCCTGTTGGCCACCTCCTGTGGAGAGAGTTTCTCTGATCTGGGTTAAGCAGGAAGCTGAGGGCTTGTGGACACTGACATAGCCTTGACCACCCCAAGGAGAGGGATCCATGATATGTCACACTCTTGTTTTCTGACACTCACTCACTGAGATCCTCATATAAGTCACAGTTTCAGAAAATGAGGGAAGATGGTGACGGGTATCTAAATGCAATGTAGATTGTCTGACTAACTTTAATTGGCACAGACAGGAACAGCTCAGGCATTTTAAAAAAATGAATATACAGGGCGTTTTACATTGTAGAACTGATCTGATATTAATATTGTTTAATTTTTTGGAGGGTTAAGTAAATTAATAAATTAATAAATATAAACGCTACAATATGTAACAATTGTCTAGTGTTCGAAGCATAAAAGTATGTTACTTGCATAGAAACATAGTTTTTTGTTAATTACAAGTTTTGCTTCGACTCTACTGCTATTCTGCACAGATGAATCTGAATGCTTGAAGTGGCGCTTTCAAACATGTCTGAAGAGCAGTAAGTAGTTTATATGATTTTAGTTTATATTATATTTTAGTTTTGACTCAGAAATAACATTACAAAAGTTTGGCAATGCTGACATAAAGATTGCTTTTTAGGCCTATATATAATGGTGGAAGCTAAGTTTAGCTTTGCATGGCTGTTTATAGGCAAATAAATCAAAGTAGATTAGCATTTTTAGCAACAAAAACCTTGTTTTGTGAACCTAGTAATTAGCTATCTTGATTTGTGTTTTATTATGGGTGGTGTTGCTTTTCTTTTTGCTTGAAAACTATTTTCAGCTCAAGGTTCATTTTCTGTGGCTTCAAGCTACTTCAGTAGTGCCCTCAACTTCTTTTCATATTTACAGATGTGATGTAAACAGGCACAGACTATTGATCAATTGAAAAAGTATACAGTTTCCTGGGAAATCAGGTTGGACAAAATGTAAATAATAATTGGGCTTACCATAGTGATGTGTTAAAGAATAATAATTAAAAATGTATTGCAAGATGGTATTATCATGTATTTTCACATTATTTAAATGCTGTTAATTTCAAACAAAAAAAAAAGTGACAGTAAAAAAATGTCTAATTAATTCTAATCTAATAATATCATACTAGCATCCCTAGTAGGAGCATGTGCTCTAACTGCTGGGCTCTGATTAGTACAGTGATTAGATTCTCAATCTGAAGACAATAAAATGTATTACACTTACAGAGATGTCGCTCTTAATTTGGGGTTAAGGGCCTTCTTTTTTCTGAATGAAAATATTTAAAAGCACACTGAATGAGTAGAGCTCTTCTCTAGCTTCCATTGGTTCAAAGTAATTTTTGTTTTTAAAACTTTGAATCTTAAAGAGTCAAATTGCATGATGTTTATTTTAAAGCCATTAGCCATTAGAGTTTTATTAAGGACACCTTTGCTTTTTCATTTTGTAAATGCATTTTTAATGTCAAACATATTTAGCTGTCCATTAAACACTTCACAAAGTAGCTTTCCCTTTAAATAACATGAAAAGTCATCTACACAATCGTCAGATTTACAAATAAACAATGGCAGTGTCATTAGTTGGACGTTAATAGGGAGAAGACGGGAAAGCGCTGAGTGGCCTTGCATATAAAATTTATCTGCCATCAAATTAGCCTCTCGCCATGTCCTCCATTATTAATCCAATAAATTTAGAAAGGACTGCGGTGTGTTTGTGGTTTCTCTCAGGTCGTTCATGAGGGTTGATTTATTATCTCAATGAGCTAAATGGAGCAGGAGTGGGACTGTGACTCATCTGTTGATATTTGTGTAATGAGTAACTCTGTAACATCTAATGCATTCAATCTTTGATTCTGATCTTTCTCATACTTAAAAAATAATAATAATAATAATCAATTATTGACAAGTATCAATTATGTAACAGAACGTTCAGGAAGAAGTTTAGCATATGATTCCTTAATATATAGTGCTTTGAATATTCTAACACACATTTTTTTTTTTTTTTTTTTTTTTTTTTGAGTGAGTAAGTAGAAGTGTTGATTTAAAATTTGAGTTATTATACAAGTACAATTTAAGTACTTAACTTGTATAACTAAATCCAAAGCCTAAAACCTTACCTAAAGCTTACCTAAATCTTTTTTGCTGCCTTGCAAGCACTGATATTTCCTTCAGAAGATGCAAATCTAGTTTCTACCATGCAGCTGTGTTTCCCTTCAATGGCTATGCATGTATAGCTCTCCTTATAAGACATTTTAATCAATTTATATCAGTTACAGAGACAAAAAAAAAATTATCATCTCCTTTATGAGTAAATGAATGCTTTAAAGACATTTGCATGTTCTCTTTTCGAAGAGCTCATACCGAAACAACCTTTTTCAGTCAGTAGATACATGTGGAATAATGGATTACTGTACATGATTATTCCACATGCTTGTCAGAGGAACTGATAATGAATCGGAGGGGCTGGCACTGGCAGGCTGGCATGACAGCACATTGAGAAGAAATGAGGCCAAAACTTAAAGGGGGTGCACAGGATCTTTCTCTATTTGCTGTGTGTTCCAGCTCAGGGATACAGCCTCTGCCTTATACCTCTCACATTCTCTGTAAAGAAACGTCCTCCATAATGCATGCTGCCTCGGTGGACACCCAGTCATTGCCATTCAGCTCTTCTGTTGTCTGATGAATGCGAGGGGCAACTTTAAATGTGTGTGAGTACATGCGTGTGCACATAAGGTGGAGGCGACTGAAAGAGAATGCTGTGAAAATGGGGAAAGAACCAGATTTGAGAGAATGAGAGTGTGACACAGAGGCAGTGAAGTGACAGCTTGAACACAACAACAGACAGACCATATAACCCAGCCTCTCTCATATGTGATTTATTTTGTTTATTTTACCCTATTAGTATTATTTCTATATTTGCTCAGTGACCAAACCATGCATGCATGAAGGCTCCGAGGGCTAATTGCATATTGTGTGATTTTGGGATTGATGAGATATATGGTTGCTTGGCAACTACTGGTTAAATTTGCAATATTCAAAGCATCAACCCCTACCTTGTTTGAGTCAAAAAGACTAAAATTTCACATGAGAGCACCTCTCCTCATGCAGAACATTTTTTTTTGTTTTCTATATGAAACAAGATTTAGTGGTACCTATTTATTTATTTATTTATTTAACTTTAGGTAAAGTTTTTAAAAGCAAACGTTTTAGTTACTACAAGACTAGTCTCTCACAGTCATACCTTCAGACTCATGGCAGAAGGTCAGATTTTTTATTTATATTCTATATTATTTTTATCTCAGGGCTCACAAAATCACTAAGTGTCTTAGGTCAATAAACAGTGGAGAAACAAATCTCATGTGCATCATTATATTGGATACAGAGAGTGACATGTGCATCTCATTCCAAGGACCTCCCAAGAGGACATCTGACCAACGAGTCATAGATTGATTTGTTCAGTGTCATGAAATATAAGTGTCAATGTCATGAAATGAAATGTAAAGTCAGTGTCCCTACAATAACAGACCAGCATGCAACCAATAAACCATTTATTGAAGAATTTCATACAAGTTTACTGCAACAATGGTATAGAGTCGTGAACTTCACATTTTGAATATCCAGTGTTTAGTTTATCCCGGTAAGCGGTCATTGTCACAGTAAACACAACGGCTTTCTTCTTCCGTGAAGGGGTTTGTCACCACAATGGCTTAGTTTCCACGTGGCCCGTTATAGAACATGACATACATGTCTACCCAGAAATGTTGTAGAATTCAACCAATCAGATGATGACTTCGAAACCGTTGAAGTGTTTCCCGGTTTGTGTGACTCAGTTCTATTGTTTTAAATTCACTCTGTTCTCGAAGACAGACAGAATATGATCTAAAAGGATAATGATATACTGGCAACTTTTTTTGCGCAATGTTGCTTGGGTACTTTCCCATTGAGAATGGGTAATACATTTCTCTATGGATACTTAAGATCGGTCGTGGGCCTTGTGTCTCACCTGGTTGCTCTTTGATGGCAACATTAGCCAAAGTTGCCTGGCAAATTTGCCTCAAAAAGTTGCCCCGTGTATCATCAGCCTAAGAGGTGTAAACGTCAAAAGTCAACCAGGTAAAGGAGTAAAAATTGTGCAATACTGAAATGTCAGAGAGAACAATGAACAACTCTGAACTTTGGATTGATTCCTGTATGCACTGGATCCTGCTAATTGCTGCTTGCAGTTATATTTCTTAAAACTGAAAGCTCATTTAGTGAGCAGCATTCTCACAACTTTTAAAATGTCTCAGAGGTCATATTCAGTAAACCACATCTAGAACACATCAAGGCAAGCAAAACCACTTCACCATAGTCTCTTCAACTTCTGTTTGTCTTAAAGTTACTCTCTCACTGCCCTCTGCTGATGGATATGTGCTTGGCTGCAATATAAGCAGGACCTCTGGCAGTGTGACTTTCTTTATGAAATATTATCTTTCATGTATGATGAATTGTAAATGAAGTACCTGGGGGCAGTGTAAACACACATGGTGTACCGATGCTGATGAAACCCCTATTTATTAGTGTTCCTCTCTATGCATTTAATGAGTAAGTGTGTTGGTAATTGTGTTCATGCTCCTCATATCTGAACCTTCTTTTTCTGCGGGTTCATTAAAATTAGCTCCATTAGATAGAGATGCATTGACAGCTAGTGAGATGCGGCTGGCAACAATTAATTGGACATCACTACTGAGCCTCCAAACCTGAGAGAATTGTTTGGCGGAGTGTTGAGTTGCTTTGGAGGACTGTTTAATTATATGTGCATTAACAGCTCGCTTGTTTTCTTGCCCATGTGTGAATTTGGTTCGCTCGTGTCCCCTGCTCATAACTCTTCGTCAAATATGGATGGGCATTCTGAAATATCAATGTGATGGTGTGCAGCGTTCTGAATGAATAAACAGGGCAGCACATGTGCATGCTCCTGGAGGTTTGGTAAAGGTCATTGTTGGATAGAGTGTACCAGTTCAGTGTGCATGGGTTTATTGCTCTTTGGAAGGGGAGGCTAGGTGTCTTATATAGATGAAAAAATCTTTGCCATGCACATTTCTCCATCAGTTAATGACTTCCTAAGAGAAAGGAAATATATATATATATATATATATATATATATATATATATATATGTGTGTGTGTGTGTGTGTGTGTGTGTGTGTGTGTGTGTGTGTGTGTGTGTGTGTGTGTGTGTGTGACATATCAGGACACAACTCTGTATAATGACATGGGTATGACACAGGTATTACAAGGAGTGGGTCACTTATGACTTATGAGGACATAACCCATGTCCCCATTTTTCAAAACACTTATAAACCATACAGAATTTTTTTTTTTTTTTTAAGAAAGTAAAAATGCACAAAGTTTCCTGTGAGGGTTACAGGAGACACATGATTTAACAAAATGGACTGATTTCTCAGTCATTCTTATATAAATAAAAAAAAATCATAAGGATGGACAAATATTTGTGAAATAAGGTGTATGAATTCTTTTTTTTTCTAAGGTTAGGGGATAGTGTGCCATGTTGTCACATGTTTTACTCCAGTGAATAACAACTTATAGTAGGTGTATTTTTAATGGTAGGGTAGGTTAATTTCTACTATACCCAGATATATCTACAAGAACCCTTGAATATTTCAAAGGCTTCTGGAAGTTTAAGAATAGTTCACCCAAAATTTAAAATCTGCTGAAAATGTACTCCCTCCGGACATGCAAAATGTAGATGAGTTTGTTTATTCATTCGGAACAGATTTGGAACCAATAATATCACTAATAATCCATAATAATGCTTCAGTGAAAAAAAAAAGTAAATAAAAAAACACATCTACATCACGGATGGCAAATTTTCATTTTTGGGCAAACTATTCCTTAAATTTTGACTGAGTGAATTGTCACGATGGAAACATTAATTAGCCTATTACATTTGGCAGACCGTTTTATCCAAAGCAACTTATTTTGCATTTAATGTGTACATTTTATGTGTTCATGCATTACCTGGGAATTGAATCCATGTATTTGGTTTTGCCAGCACCATGTTCTAAGCATATGCACATGAGAAATATCTGCTTTAATAGTGAGAGTGCTGGAATCACTGGCTCACCAGACTGAGCTGCTGTAATGCTCTTCATGAAGCGCAGTGGGACTTCGGCCCACATGCTTTCCAAATCCCAAACTATTTAATGACAAACCACCACATTAGAGTAAATTCAGATCCATAAATTCCTAATTCAGAAAGACAGACATAGTGCTTTTTTGGCATCCATGCAGTGTCACACATCACTGCGTTCCCACGATATTTCTACATTGGGGAATCTGAAGTGCATGAAGAAGTAGGCAGTTAAACAGCTGCGACAAAATATTAACACTTGCCAAGCATGTGAATAAAACGTAAGTAGCATGGCAGTGACTGATCCTTTTATTAAGAACAACAACATAATACAAGGTTTAACTCAAACTGTAAGTATGAGACATCATCAAGTGGTTCCACAGAACTTTGTAAAGTTAACCAGCTATGGTCAGTTATATAGTTAATTTAAGATGTGGAAATTATCTTTACACAACGTTTTGAAAAGTTTTTTTTTTTTTTATTTTTTTTTTGAGAAAACGCTTATTAATATTAACATTATTATAAATTGTATTGTATTGCAACAGCTTTCCTTCAACAGCCAGGTGGGAAGGTCTACATATACTAGATGGTTGAGTAAATAGTGTTTAGTACGTAATTTGGGACACATTCACAGTTCTGTGTTGGTAGCACCATGCCTTACCAAGCTGGAGCTCTAGGAACGCAACTTGGCCTGAGCTGTTTGTCACTTAATAAGTGACAGCAAATACAATACACTATAGGATTTTTTCAAATGCAGATTCATGTTCATGGCATATAAACTGACGTTTTGCTGCTCAAATGTGTAGTAAAAAGGATATTTATAACATTTCAATAGTTGCATGGTTAGGCCAAAACAGGGGGTTTGATATCACATATCTGACATTCTGGTAAACTATGCTCAACATTCACTTTCTCCAGAAAACCACCGCTGGCTAATGAGGTGGAAAATTAACTCACTTATTAAACATCTCGAACATCTGCCAAGTATCCCATCTGGTTCTTTGAAGTACAATATTAAGGATTTTGCCAGTGTGAACATACACAGTGACAATAAAATCACAATATGAGGCTCAAGTGCATTCTTCAACATTGTGTGTGGCTGTTCCTCCTTTTTGTATTTTAAGCATATGCATGATTGTATTTTTCAAGCAGACCCTGAGTAATACAATTAAAATTCAATTAGACCACTGTAATTAAACTAACTCTTAAAACCACAGTGCCAGAACTCTTTGGATTCTCACAGGAGCATCACCCAAAGACCACAACAACTGGGATTTTCAGGTTCCAATTTTGCCAAGGAGACATCTGCTTGGCGCTGATATTAAATCATATGCCGTGTTGATCGCCTTCTCTTTTCCAGACAATGAACAGTATCAGGAGAAAATTTACTTGCAAAAAGAGCAAGCACCTATTTTAAAATGTATATGTATAAATTAGTTTTTCAAAACATTTAATAAACATATCACTCAATCTCCATACTGTATAAGCTCTATATTTATACAGGAGAAACAGTGCCATACAACTGGCTTCTCTCTGAATGTGAGCCATATATATTTCATTTGCTGGTGAAGATGACACATATTTGAAAGAAGACCCTCATCTTGCCTGAAATAGGTTCAATATGCTGTAACACGGCAGTTCTCATTCTTACAATATTAGATGTAAAACTGTGTGATATACTTGGAGACTCGCCGCTCTGTCAGAATTTTTATAGCTGGTGGGTTAATTGTTAAGGTGTTCTGCACAATGCCTCTTTAAAGATCAATCATTTATAGATGTAATAATGACTTTGTAATGGTTCACTGGGTGTGCCAACTTGCCCTGCAGAGAGAGCCTTAATTCACCCGTCATAAGCGACCACAGAATGTTTTCCTGTCCTTTCTGCAAGATGAAGGACACATTCAATTTCCGACAGGAAATCTGTATGATTAATCAGTATTTAAAATGGCAATTTAAAACAGGCTGTGTTGTTACAAATGTCCAAATGCTGAACTCAGATGCTCTTAAACATAACGTTTTAGACAGCATTATTTTCACATTACTCTGATTTATGTTTCAGGGAGATGGCTTGTAGTGATTATTTTTCCTTGGTGGAAAATGCATGGTCTGTTATGAGTGGGATAGGGTGTCGTAAAGTGAGCGACTAGTGAGGAATTAACCTAGCGTAGTCTCATAAAGATGAACTCTCTTCACAGAAAACTGATTATACCTACACAATGCAATTTTAATGATTTTCCACAGACACATGCTGTCTGAGAGTCCTGTTTTTTGCCTTTGTAAAACAGGAATTTAGCCTCTACAAAAACGGTTGTGTTATGATCCGCCGTTCCTCTGAGAAGCGCACTCTGCCTCATTAAGCTAATGCTTGCTTTAACTCTCGTTTAACTCTCGCTCTTATGGGGTCCTTTGTACAAAAAAAAAAAAAAAGATTTGGATCTTCCTCACATTCATAACAGTGCAGTATTACGGAGAAGAAGAAATGTGTTTTTGAAAGCAAGTAAAAGAACTGTTAAAAAGGATGCTCATTAAACTTAAAAGATAAACCTGAAAGTTAGCATTTTTGCATAGCTGTTTTGCACACATACATAGACAGTAAGAAAAATTTACCATTTTCGTTTTGGTTTCACTCTTTCATTTGAATCATAAAACCATTTTCTCAGTTTAGACAGTCAAACACAATAATAATAATAATAATAATAATAATAATAATAATAATAATAATAATAATAATTAATCCAGCTCACCTACTACACTTTATGCTTTGACTTCATAATATATTGTTATAGAGAAGCTGCACTGAGCTGCATGGCATACTGTACCTGCAAGTTATCAGCATTGTTTACTTGATCTATAAATCAAATTTTAGGCCCCAAGCCTCACCAAAAATTCCTACTGAAGCCCCATAGATGTTCTGATGTTTTTCACCATGCAGGAGCAGCTCTCCCTTTACTCTCAGGCTCATTCTTTTAATCCAGTGAATTATGTAGACTTGACAGCAGCATCGCTCCAGTTTTCCGGAGCTCAGATCCACTGACTGAGATCTGGGCTCCATCTGTGCCCCTCAGCCGCACGGATTCAAGAGCTTGTGTGCCGAGCTGACCAGCCCACTGTGTAGAAACATATAATAAGCCTCTCTGCATGGCTGCATGTGTCCAAAAGAGCAGTTGGGAAATAGATGCTGTGCACCATCAGAGAGAGAGACAGCGTGTTTCACATTAGAGTCAGACCTATGAGTTACCCTCCATGCCTCGTAACAGCACTTTTGAGGACTTTAAAGCGAAAGCTGTTTCATGAGTGCCATCTCTATAATATCACTTATAGGTTTGGAGCCGGGGGAGGTGTATTTTTAAATGGCTCTTTCCTCTTCCAGATGAGCGTACGATTGTTGGAAAGCCTGGCTAAAATGCATCAGAGAGATCTCAACCTTAGCTGGGAGCAGTTTAATCCTATGCTGAGAGCACATTAAGAGCACACATTTTTATGTATCTCTTTAAAACCAATGTAGAAGCACTGATATTCTCCCTCCTGTATGCTATTTTTTTTCATTTATGATTAATTGCAACAATCCTATTCCTATGATAACAACGCATTCTGCGTTTTGATGTCTGCTTGGGCTGGAAGCCTTCAGTACAGATACGGTTCATGGCTCTGAGGCTTCTGTCCCAGATGTGACAGTCGCATTGCCCCTGACACAGCCTTGAGGCTCATTCTCCAGGGTCATTACTCCTTTCACACCCTCTCTCTCACACACACACACACAAATACAAAGAATCACCCAGCGACACCATCATGACAAACCCGGATCCATACTAATTATAAGAAACAGGAGTCCTGCATACTTGAGTCAGCTGGGGAGAAGTCTACCAAAATTTGTTTGACACCTTATCATAAATCAGGGGAACTAGGCCAGAGAAGGTCCCTCGGCCTGCTTCTGAACCAAGTGAGGTTGGGTTTTAGTAAAGCGAGATGGTATCATTGGAGCTTTGAATAATAATCTCTTTTGGTTTGATCTGTATCCGATCGTAGACGTTTCCCGCCATGAGACTTTGGTCCAATTTCTGTCCAGCTTTGGAAGAACTTCTTAAAAAGTTTCTTTGGGCCTATATATCTATGCTTGTCAAATTAATTTGTTGTTTTTGGTTGGATGCTATAATATGCATCCTTCTGTTCTTAATCAGATAATGCCGTAATGTGGTTCAAGTGCAAACGGTAATTGAAAAGATGTCGTATAGACAACATTTCTTAATGATGTGTCTAGTTTCTGACTCCGTGTGAATCACTCTATTCCCCAGATCCTAATAATATAACATTCTGCCATATATAGAGAAAACACAAGCTCATTTGGAGCAATAGGTGCTGGGTGTTTGGTGAGTAATTATGTCCTATGGGGAGCTGTGTTTCAATGAAAGAGAATTTAAAATGAAGACAGAAACATCGGAGCTAGCAAGTCTTGTTATCAAACATTAAATTCTGAATAAATATATGAAAGTATAGAATAATGCATGGTTTATTTATTTTTTTACATCAATTAAAACTCAGCATTTTATTGATAGTATGTGATTGTACAGTAGTACTGTACAAGACCATCTCATGTTTCATTAATTCAGAACTGCAGTGAGACAGATTACTCATATGGGAGCATTATTAAAAATAGATAATCTCAATGTTTCGAAAACAATAAGAGATAGGCATTCAAACAGTGTATCAATAATTCAAGGTACTTTCTATAAGGATTTTTTTTTTTTCCATGCTGTGAGAATAAGAAACTGTGTGCATGTTTGTGATTGTGCACATTAAGTTTTCCTTGGCAATTAAGGTGAAAAACATTAGCCTGGGGTCAGCCTTTGAGCAACATATTGCTATAACACCTCAGGCTTTATGTGTAAATGTTTTATACCCATGGTAAAACAAATTAGCGAACGTTTTCTCCTGCAGTAGGGTCATAGATACTGGTTTACTTGTGCATTGCTATTTATTCTTTTGTTTGATGGTTTGTTTAATTATGACTGATAACCTACAGAATCTGAGCATCTCAGTGAATAAAGCCAGAGATCATGATTTTTACAACAAGACTATTATGTGGTTTCTAGGACATTGCTTTTTGATTGTTAACCCTGCTGAAGAATGAAAGAAAGAAAGAAAGAAAGAAAGAAAGAAGGAAAGAAAGAAAGAAAGAAAGAAAGAAAGAAAGAAAGAAAAGAAAAAAAGAAAGTTGAAAAAAAAACAACTAAAACCAGTCTAAGCTGGTTGTAGCTGGTCTCCCAGCCTGAACATGTAAAGAAGTGCTTAAAAGCAGCCTGCAGACCTGCTATGACGAGGCTGGATTTAGCTCTTTTTTTGTTTGTGTGTCAGCAGAGAAGATGTTGCAAGAGATTGTTAGCATGTTGGTATGAGGTTTCTAGAATGTTTTAAGTGGTTGCTGGAGCATTGAATATTTGATAGCGTGTTGGTATTAGCTTGTTGGTGTTCTGTGTGGTAGTAAGCACATTTAGTTGCTAAGATGTTGTAGGATGTTATTAGCTCACTGGTATGAGGGTGCTATAAGGTATTCTGATTCCAAATGGCTATTTTGCGCCCTCGAAGGGCACTTGGGGAAGGGGACGTTCCAGACGAAAGTGAACAGCTGAATCCCTTTATGAAGGAAAATAATAATAATAAGAGGAAATATTTATTTGCAACAACCGATGGAGTGCTGAATGATGCACTCACCCGCAACATTGTCAAGGTGAGATTTGGTCAGTCACTTCCTTCATCAAGGGACTTCCAAACGCTTATATGAGACAGTAATGCTCTGCACCCTTCAAAGAACACACTCAGCTCTTTGAAGGGAGTAGGGCATAGGGATGCTCACTTCTGTTTTCCCAGTGTTGTTATACGGTTGCTAAGGTGTTCCAGGTGGTTGTTAGGTGTTGTGTGCAGTTACAATGGTTATCTGAGTGTTTTTTTTTTTGCTATGGCAAGGGTGGT
The DNA here is from genome assembly GCF_003368295.1 of Carassius auratus. Taxonomy (NCBI): domain Eukaryota; kingdom Metazoa; phylum Chordata; class Actinopteri; order Cypriniformes; family Cyprinidae; genus Carassius; species Carassius auratus. The sequence continues at coordinate 226,652 of NW_020528076.1, forward strand.
TTCAGTGGTTGTGTATCAGGTCCCATAGATCCAAAGTCTTTATGAATTGTTTTATTTATTTATTTATTTATTGCACATTTTATTTTCAACCAAGCAACAATTATATGTCTGAATGTTAAAAAAATAGCTCAACAAGACAATAGTAAATAGTAGCATCTAATTTAATTGTTTACTTTTGATGTTTTTTTGAAGTTCAAAAATATGATTTAATATGACTGAATCAACAGGACTACATACCTTTGATGCCTTTGTTACTTTTATCACACTAGCTAAATTAATTATACTTTAAAGTATAAGGTAGAACCTTTTTTAACTGTAGCACCAGCACTCAGAGTCCTCTGAAACATCTGACAAGAGTGTGGATTGCACGTTGTTTGACTGTTGGTGTGAATGATGAAGGAAATAATCCAGCGATGCTCATTATTTGTCCTCTGTTTTCTATCTCCTCTCATCCTGTCCTCTCTGGCTGCAGCTATTCAACCCTCGTCTTCCTGATTACCTGCTACCTGCTTGAACGGCCTGTCTACCCCCCCCCCCACCCCAGTCTGTTGACGACAGTGAGACATCACTGCTTCTGGAATGGGTGCTGACACCATGCCAGAGTGAGACTGGAGTACTCCTGGCAGTACGCTGTCCACTCCCCAAACCTCGCTCAGTTGTCTCATCCATACAGCTGGCAATGCATGGCCAGTTTAATGGTCATTTTTCTTGAAGTCAGGTAACATGTTCCCTAGCTGTGTATATATGCATGTGTTCCTGTGTGTATATCGCCACGTTCCAGCCATGTCTTGTGGGTATGTGCTTGTCTAGTGTTTGTGGTAGAGGATGAAAATGCAAGCCTATTGAACGCTGCTAACACCCACCTGCCTCAGTGTGCATATAACACACAGACACAATCAGCCATTTGTCTGACTGGTTATCAACCACCACCAGCAGTCTGCCCAACGGCATTATATTAGTCCCCCCACACACACAGTACAGGGATCCAGTGTGTGACAAGCTCTCTATTTGAATGCAGAGTCACAGCGCCTGATTTAAAGCCACCATTCCCAACCAAGTGCCTGAGCCACCCTGGACTGAACCACCGACAAGTGAATGTGAGATAACGTCAGAGGCCAGGTCTGTTGTGCTGACAATTATTCTGAGCCTCCCAAAATGACACTGCATTGCCCATGAGAATGTTAAGCTTTGTAAATATATATATATATATATATATATATATATATATATATATATATATATATATATATATATATATATATATATATATATATATATATATATCCATATATATATATATATATATATATATATATATATATATATATATATATATATATATATATATATATCCAATACATTTACTTATTTTTGGAGACTCGCCACGATTTTAAAACTGATCGATTTTCAAAAAGGCTTTGTTGAATAAACATGAGTAACGTTAGGTAGTGCACGTTTAATAATAATAATTACCTACATTTATATGTTTAAATATCAAAACGAGGCACGGATGTTTCTATATCACTATTTCTGAAGGAAGACTTGCATGTTATATGCCTGATAACGCAGCGTTTGTGAGCGTATCTGCTTTGTTTACAGCTGTTACTGGGGAAACCTCTATTTCTCGTGCTTTATGCATCTCCTGCTCTGAAATAACTAATTTGCATTTTCATTAAATCCAACTGATTTACGCAGCAAACATATTTTGTTTGTTATCAAAAAAAAAAATATATATATATATATTGCAAAAGCCTCTAAGTGCCATCTGAAATTTTCATCTAAAATTAGGATTTTTATCAGGCTCCTATATTTATGTTCAGTTATATCATTGTAATAGCCTGGAAAAGGACCTGCACATTGCAATTCAAGTAAAATGGATGATGTGAAAGAAAATTAAAGAAGTGTATAAATAGGATAAATGCCAGAACATGCAAAGAAAGCAAACACATTGCAAGAATCGTTGAGATCAACTACTTCTGTCTACTGTATCCATTGGAAAATACATCAATGGATGTGTGTACTTTGAGATGCGTGTCTTTCTGAGTGTGCCTGTAACAATAAATCTGGCCTTTAGTTCGATTACTGCTGACATGCATTGAATTTAGCACAGTAAAACATAATGAGCTTTTTTTTATTTTTATTTTTAAATTTTTTGTGTGAAGTATCTATGGTCCTACTACAGATTTGAAAGAATTTGAATTGTACATTATGGTGATATTACCAGTTGTTTACAGGATTTTACAGTCTAAAATGTGATTTTGAGCTTAGTCATCCATTTTGAGATTGGGTTTTTTCCCAAGCCATTATTCTTTTAGCAGTACCTAACGAAGTGGAATGTTGAATTATTATGCAGAGGCATGATTTGATCAGAGCCCCGAATAAGGAATATTTTTGAGGGAGCATCTGTACTGTAGATCCTTCCATCCTCTGGAAAGTGGTATAAAAACAATAAATAACTTATTTTTTTTTTTTTTTTTTTTTGTAGTATAAAGCAAGAGGATCTTAACCGGCAAGAGACTATGACCAAAACTGGACCCGCAAGAAACATTCATCTTGATTACATTCAATTTGAACCAATAAGGATTGGGTAAGTACTGGCCATTCATCAAAGTCAGATTGGAGGGACTTAGTAAATGGGAACTAATCTTTTTCTACCTGTGTCATCAGATGAAATATATGGACTAGCAAGTACACAACGGCACAACTAGGCAAAACACAGATATTAAATAGAAAGATAGAAAGAAAGAACAAAAGATGGGCATGTGAAATATTATATTTATACTAGCTGCTGAAAGTCAGTGCCATTGCCCAGGTTTAATGTCCTGACATACTGAGCTTCCAAAAATAACTGCATTGCTCATAATTACATGCACTATGTTTCTAATATTGTTATTTAATGTAAAATAAATTATAAATTGTTTATTTAGTTTTGTATTTATTTTTTATTTTTTTTATGTAGTGCTGTCATTCTAGTGATCCTAATTGTATTTTTTTCATATAAATATCATTCTGTTTTGAAATGAAATCTCTCATTCTTTGAAAAAAAATACAATAAAATGTTTTATATTTTATTGTTCTAATATGTCATATTTTACAGTAGAGCAAAATTCCGGCTTCATTGTGAATTGAACACAACCAAAAACATCTCACACCACAACAAAAGACAATAGAACCCATAAGAATGTCCCAATTCAGAGTCTGTATTCTTTTGAAGACTGCATTCGGTGACTGAATGTGTCACAGCAGCGTGACGAAGACTGTCACGTTTAAAAGGCTCCTTAGATGCAACCTCAAAATGTGCCCTTCGTTTCCTGGGCCTTGAAGGATACAACAAATGGATGGACTATCACAAGGTTCATTGCGCACTGGTGAGAGAAAATGCTGGATTACAAAAGTTTCAAAAGTATGTAAAATATACAAAATTTGCGGCATAGAATCTTTAAAATACAGCCGAGAGTTTTACACACCAGTCTGTCATTGTGGCGACATTTCCACGCCACAAAACGTGATGCTTAACGAAACGAACTGTGGTTGGTTGTTGGCCTCATGGGCTGGCCTTGGCCAATGAAAGCTGCCATGAATTCCAGACCTTCAGCTGTGAACGAGACTAAATAAGTACTAATAAACAGCTAATATGCTAGTGATATGAATGCCAATAAGCTGATAGTGAAAAATAGTACTTAAAATAAAGTGTTACAAACAATTTAAAGCAATTTCAATATGTTGACTAATATCTTTTGTATAGATAGTTGATACTTTTTATTATGCACATAAATGGACCAAGCAGAACATATTTAGACAGCTTGTGAACACTGTTTTGTTTTCAGACAGTGATTATAACACTATTTTTGTCAATTGCTTTATTGCATATTGAAAGTTTATATATAGTGTTTCATCAGGCACAAATCTGGTCTTATACTTACTTACATCTTTTATCTTTTGGATATAGATACAAATGCATTCCATTATATTCAGTAAATGGATTTATGTCTTGTCTTGTATACTTTGGGCTCGAGAGGCATGCTTCGGGAAGACTCTGGGAAGGATTTGAGACTTATCGAATAGTGGCATGAATCCCAAATAAACAATTAATAGCAATAGATCAGGAGCAGAGCCATGAAGTTGAGCAGAATCTGCCAACTTAACTCTGGGTTAGCTCTACTCAGAAGAAAAAACTACATTGTTGTTTGAGCAGAGATTAATGAGTCTTCATTTAGCAAATGCTCATTAGAGAGAAGGCAGTTCTGCCCTAGAAACTCGTGCAAGCAAATTTGCAAGAATCCATCAGAAGATATCAGACATTTGGCACGCTCTGCTTTTGCATTCACACAGAGTTCTGCGCTCGAATCCGCTTAAAGTCTGAACTATGACCAGTGTCAGGCTTACTCTATTGTTTCTCACCAGCCAAGTGTATTCGGTCTATCTAAATTCGAGACTAGCTGCTGAGAGGAGACAGGCGATGTGCCCTTTCTATGATAAATTCTCTGCTTCAGTAGCTTTACCCTGAGCATATGTTGTGTCAGACTTCTTTTGAATTGATAAACAGCATTGTGTGCATGGACAACAGTCTTTGAACCTGCAATGACTTTGCCCCTACGGATCTGGAATAAAAGATCTCCATAAACAATAGTTTGACCGCTCAGTAAGGCTATGGGCATCTCACGGAACAGTTTGACACCATTATTGCCCCTTAATTACATTCAAACAGCAGTAAGAGCAAGTAAATGCACCGATGAGAACTCTATTTGTCTCTTTTCAAGGCTGACAGCCCAGAAGGCATAAAGCATTTATGTGCCTTTTTGTTTACAAGTCATTTCTCCAGCACTGAAGTGCTCGCATTCAACGAGAGATAATCCAAAAACCCTTTTGTGAACAGCCCTATGTTCTGTTCTGGCATCCGTAGATATCTCAAACCCTTAAATATACATTGTAGTACATACGCAGCACCGTACTTCCAAGACAGCCATATCTTAAAACAGTGTAACCCCTGAAGGAGGAAATGTCTGCATGTAGGTCTGCTTCCTTTAAGCTTCTGTATCCACCCTCACAGCCATATAAATCAACACAGGGAAAAGGTTGATGTGGAGCATCGTTTAAACTTATGGTGTGTGGTTTACTACAGTGAAGGAACATCTTTAAATTGGGCCAAGCTAAAGCGCTCATAACACCCACAATGTTCTTATATTCTCTCTAATTCATTTTTGACATGTTTTTAAATGCTCTCCATGCTTCTGGCACAGACGTAATAAGCAAACATTTTATCTGATGAGCCTGTGTGAATAATTCTGTTAGCTGTTTCTTTCTTTCCTCTTCTTTTTTTTCTTTAGTCTTTCATGAAGCATCCAATATGATCAGAGCCCTTTTGAAGTTACAAAATATCTTTTTTGGTTACTCATAGTGTTGCATCATTTCTTGTTTACTCTGTGCATTGCAGTGGGCTGTAATTAAAGCTGAAACATCAGAGCTATGTCCACCAATTTTACAACGTTTTCTTAGGTGAGGTCAGGGTTTGCTTAAAAGGTGCACTACCCTTTTATCGATGATCCCATGTCCAACAAATGATCATTGAAAATGAAAACAGTAATGAGGACATGTCTAAAAACATCTGTGTGCCTGTAAGCTCCAAAGGAGAGATGGAAAGATGCTCTGAGTTTAATTAAATAATGAAATGTCTGTAGGCAAGACACTTTACGGAGTAATCACTTTCTTATTTTCTGATTTCTTGATGATTAGCTACACTTCAAGCCATGCTTCTGGTTAGAATGTCAAATCTTGGTTAATCATAACTGCAGTTATATCTAACACAGTACATTCTTTATATCTAAAATAAAGGTTTTGCAGCCTAACCCCCTGAAGCTTAAAGAAAAGAACTAAACATGGTGCTTTGTTCACCATTTGCAGAATCTGTATATTTTAGCTAATATATTAGCTACCTTTAGATTTATCCTGTCAATAATTTATATAAAATAAAGGCATGGTAAGTGTGAAGTATTTGGTTTGTCATGTGATCTCAACTTGACAATGAGTATAATATTTAACAACATAAAAATGTATAATAAAATGAATTTGTTATAGCAGGTGTGACATGTTGTGTTTTGTTGGGATGATCATGTGATCTCTACATGTATGTACATAAAATCTTTTTTATTAATGAATGTTAATTTTAATATTAAATCAACTAATATACAATTTGTTGTGGTGCTTTTGAATATATTATGTGTATAATTTGTGTAAATGCATTAAATAGGTTTCACAATTTTTTACAAGGAGTGTTTTGGGAAATTGTGTTCTGTTTGGCTGGTCATATAGGGTCAACATGGCAATGACTATAAATATTTTATCAATAAATCTGATATGTATATAATTTCATTTGATTTTAATATTTACAGATTGATAGAGAGATAATGCAGTAAGCGCATACAAATAATTAAAAAAAATATATATTGTTTTTATTTGGATCTCACGTGATGTAAACCTACCTAGCACATTTTTTTAAAGTGAGTGCATCTTAAACTGAATCAGGCCGTTTCACGTACTTTTACATTTTCAGGATTCATGTTTGGCATGTCCTACTATTACCATGAACTCCACGAATATATTACTTTATAACTAAATGTAGCTATATCTTTACAAAACACTTATTTTGCTTTGCCCAGCATCCACCACTGTCAATGTCCCATTGTGTGACTGATGTCTCATGGGCATCTCCTTCACATGTCACTGCATTTCCGCGCTTACTCATTAGCTAGCCGGCTACTTGTTAGTGCTCTTGCCTCTTCTCCATGCTATGAAAGGCAGGCCACTAATTGAAAGTGTGTTGTGTGGGAAATGAGCAGAGCGCGCTGTGCAGCAACTCAGTGACAGGGCTAAACAAGAGTGGCTCTCCCGTCCCACCCGGAGACAGTACCAATTAAAACAGAATGAAAGTTGAATGTGAAGAAAGCTTCTATCAGAGAGAAAGAGCACTGCTGTGTCATTCTAACGTTCCTGAATGTGGGGGTGGAAAGTATGTGCTTGTTGTTTGTTGGCTAGCTGGGTTGCCTGTATATCTTTTTGCCCTTGGACAGACTTCACTATTACACTGAACATCAGGTCACAGCAAATGTACAATAAAAAGTATGAATGAACCACTATACCTCTGTGATGACCTTACTGGGTACTGAAATAAACAGGTCGAGATATAGTCACAGAACGACTCCACAGTGCCACCTAGGGTAAAGAGAAACCCAAGTATCCACAGTGCTATAGCTTTGCTGTAATTAGTTAACCCCAATAATTTTTTTCACACTATGCTACTTTAATAAAATTCAAAGTCATAAGCAAACAAGCAGGCTACTAGATAAAACTGCATTTATACATAGAGATTAAGTAATAGCTATTTATTTCTTTTTTTTTTCTTTCGGAAATGGGCCAATTATGAAAAAATTAAATCTAACAAAATCACTAATGCACTTACAATTAAAAAAAATTATTTGAATATATACCGATAGCACTATTTTAGCTCTGTTAGTTTGTATGTTTAATGATGAAATAAATTTACACTCCTACCAGATGTCATTCATACAGAATACATAAAAACACTAATTCTAATAAAATTAATTACTGACTATTTCTAAATTAAAACAGTTTTATTACTAAAAGTACAAAAAGTAATAAAACAAAATTGTTTTAGAGAATAACAGTTGTATCTAGACTGTCTGGAAGTAGTTTGAATTCTGGATAAAGCACATGAGAAGGGCCCCGAGTCATTTTCCTTGCTTGTTTAAAGAATGGTTTTGTTAAATATAGACTGAAGATTGGGGTAAACTCCCAGACCAACCACTTTCATTGCCATACACACCAAAAGGATTAGCTAAGTTCAACTGTCAAATTACAGAATCAGACCGCTATACCATACAGAAAGATGGATTCAATACAAGCATGATAAAACATGACCCTCTGAGCAATTCCAAAAAAACGAAGCCTTTGTAAAAAGTTTTTTTTTTTCACCTTTCAACACATATTATCATGCATTTCCCATGAAGGTTTATTATCAATAAGCAAACCTAAGGATTTGTAGGAAGCAACCTGTCTAATGGGCTCGTTTTTAATCATTATGGGTGAGAGTGGATGCCTACTAATTTGAGATCAAAAATAATTTCCTCTGTTTTTCTAACATTAATTACAAGACTGTTTTCATTACTCCATGTAACAAAGTTAGCAATCTCTGTAGTGCAATGCTGAATGTCTTCATCCTTATACAGAAGACCAAGAATGGCAGTATCATCTGAGAATTTTAAAATTTTCTCAGGATGGTAACTCCTATATTTATTGATGTATACTGTAAATAAGAGTGGTGAGCATACACACCCCTGGGGCACACAAATACTAATGGACCTAGAAAGAGTCTGCTTGATTTTGACTTGAGTTTTACCGGTAAGAAATGCATGGAACCATTTGATGTGAAATTCTTATGAGCAATATATCTCTGAACTTAATGATCAAACATATTTCCATTTTGGGTACACCAGGGTGACTAGGAGCATGAAATTGTCCAGCCATGACTTCCTGTTTCACAGGATTATAAATATGAAGAACAAAAAGGCCGAATTGCCTTAAACATCTATCACAAGAAGTAAAACCAAAGAATATATCATGTATTCGTAGAAACAACTGCCACCTGTTTGGGACAGTACACTACACCAGAGTTGAAGAGGTTTGCTACAGCTACTCTGAAGCCAATCAGCACTTCACAAACCACACCAGATGTTCCTGAGGCATAAATATTCTGGAGGTTTCGTTCATTGTGCACTTGGCCTGTATGTTACCTAGCAACCCAACAACTCAATATTCTTCCATTCAGTGTCCATTGCTTTATCTGTCTTCTAATGCAGAACAGAGGCACATATGCAACACATCAATGTTGTCAAATGTGAACAACCAGTCCAACAATTAATTTCTGTGTAAACATGACATTTATTGCTTACTCAAATAACACCAATTATATGAAAACCAGAAAGCCAAACCCATTGCATAACACATAACAGGTCCACAGATACAAGGTACGATATACGTTTTATCCAGTGACACGTTTGTTTATATCAAGTATTAGCCAGCAGACAGATGTTGGTGAGTAGCCTAACCCCCAGTACCAGGGGTTCTTGTAATGCTTAATGTAAGAGTTGTAATTACAAACACTGCAACATGATACAAGTTGTGACCCAAGCTTAATGCGTAAGTGATATTGTTTCAATACAATTACGAGTAATTAGTGACAATCTAACACCGCATAGAGCTTCATTAAAGCTGTAGACCTGGCTCAATCCTTAAAGGTTTTCACTCACTTTTCACTTCTGCCATCTTGTGGTCAACAGATGTATTCAGTTTAAGTTTGTTTGTTTTTTTGGCAGAATCAGATTTTATTCAAAAATGCATTTAAACGATAATATATATATATATATATATACATATATATAATGCTCTTATATGTTTTTTTTTTTTTTTTTCCCTACGTAACTATTTATGAACATAAAAGGTAACGGAAAGTGAACAAAGTCTATCTTCAGGTCAACTGAAACTAGTTTTATTGACTACTGAGATTAAAAGAGTGATTGGGTGATTACATGAGAGATTTCAGTAAGATGTATTGTATTTTATTTTTATTTTTTGTTAGGTTAGTGACCTATCATATCACATTAAGAGATTAAAAAAAAAAAAAATTGTTGTTTGAATTTTGTATTACAGTTGGCATTCTATTACTACATTTTGAAAGTTGGTATTAGGTTTATTAAATTGACATAAAACACAAATCAATTTTTTTTTTTCTCCACAAACGTGTCATTGCAATTTAAGACTAGCCTACATTACACACACATTATGCTATTTGTGAATATATTCTTTTGGTGAATGGCTCAATGGCTAAGACAAGTGATTGAATAATATCTTAAGACTGTTTGTATTGCTTGCAGCTGCAGCCATTATTCAGATGGAATGAAAATGCCAGTTAATAAGTGTTGGTAGTTTGGGTTTAAAGACTGTGGATTACCTTTGGTTTACTGAGGGCCCGCTGACAGAGATTGCTCGAGGGTGTACCTGAACTCTGTGAAACAGACAGATTTGATTATGAATTAATTTGCATGTTCTCTGGGCAGGCCCCTTCTTACATTTCAGTGAAGAAAATATGGGGGACCACAAGGGAATCCAGCCTTTCTCTGTCAGTGGACTGTGAAAACCACAGGGCTACTTGTTCCAAAACGGAGATCCCATCTAATGTTATCTAATGTGTGACTGGGCAGTGTCCCATCCGAAATGAAGCATATCGGCTGATGAATAAAGAAACAGGTCATGTGTATCTCAAGTATAACTGCCAAAATAAATAAAACATCTGTTTTACATACAATTGTGTCTCAAGACTAAGACTACAAAGCGAGTAATTCGTTGAAGTTTCTAGGCCAACTGTTTTTGTTTCTTGCCACAGAGCTCATTTCTAATACACTTTTTTTTTCTCCCCAGTCATTTGTATATGTGAGTTTTCATACTGAATATATATCATCGGCGCTGAAGCCCCTTCGCCACACCTCCTCTCTCTGTTTATTTAAATATGTTTTTATGAGAGCTCAGTCCTTCTGTGTCTCCCGAAGACCGTGACCCTTTGACCTGCATCTGTGCGTTGCAGTGCCATTTTTAATACTCTGACTGTTGATCAGAGCTGAAGGCCGGCCGGCCCGTGTGACGTGTGCTGGTTCATGTCATAATTTATCACATGCTATTTTTCTTAAACAGCCAAGTTTACTGCAGCTGCCAGAGTGGTAACTGGCAAAGCTTAAGAGTACTATCTAGAGGATTGTTTTGCATATATTACAGGGTTAAGTGCAAACCAATCTGGTTTATACAAACACAGCAATCCAAACAACGAATACATTGAAGCTGATGAGTACCACACCACTCAGGCCGTCTCCCTCGCTCGCAGATCGTTTGAGGCTGATTAGTTGTATAAAACACAGCGCTGACTTTGATTACATTACATATCGTTATGTGTGGACGATTCGTGCACTGCAGATAGACGGAAAGAGTCCCAGGGAAATGCTTCGAGACACAAGGTCAGTTCAACAATATGCATTTGATTGCATTTATCCAGGAAAAAAATATCAGTGTCCACTCAGTAACCTATATATTTTTCTTTTTCGTTAGGTTCCTGTAATGAATATCCCCTGTATGTGCAACTGAGTAGTTAGTGTCCATCCTTGCACCGGATAATGCAAGTTCTTCTGTCATATGTTTGGAATTTGTTATGGGTAAAGTAGTTCAAAAGGGTTCAAAATACAATCTCAAAAGTCGGAATGAAATTGTCTTGGCATTTTAAATGGAACACCTCCGTATGTCACTGAAAATAATCTTCCATATGCTCCTATATCCTCCGGTGAACAATGAAAGGGGAAGTATTTGTGGCTAAAGGCTCGCTCAAAGTGAGAGCACCAGATAGCCTTTGAATGCAAAGCTCCATGGTCTGTGCTGATTTCCCACAAACCCGTCAGCTAAAGTTACAGATGCAAAAGACAGAATCCAGCTTAGAAAATGTGTGTTTTCACTCAAAGATTCCGTCAAAGTATCCGTTAATCCCACAAGCAATACACTTTCTTATTGCTGTCAGTGAAATATGTGTGCTCTCTCTCCTTCAACAGGGTACAACAGGGCTTAAATGCCTCCTAAAGGGACTTTAGGTTTTATTTTCACACACAACACTAAATAACAACAAACAACAGCTCTGTGCTGGTGTTTGCTGTTATATAGTATTATGGGAGAACTTGCCACTTTTGCCTTTTTGTAACTATGCACTGCAAAATTGTGATGCATGAAGTTGCATTCATTCAAATAAATAAATAAATATGGTAAGATGATTAAATGTGTTCATTTTTTAAATGCTGCAGATCTTAGAGCCCTTAAATTATCAATCCAAATCTCATAAGAAAACATAACTTTAAATAACTTTAAATAAAATAATTTTACATTTAGGTGAATTGGTGGTAAATTTGTGCATTTTAAATTCGCAAAAAAATCTAAAATTTTAAGACAAAAAAGTAAGCATGAACACATACAAATAATATAATACAAATTCATACAAATTTGCTTCCAGTGCATCATGAGTCATGAAAGTTTGTTGAAGTTTTATTATGTTTTGTGACAAAAACATTTTTTTATGATTTCCAGTTTTGTTAAATGTAATTAACTCAATGGTTTTGTGCAAACTTTTAAATAAGAGTACACTTTCGTGTTGTTGTGGTTAAGGGCCTAAAAACACAAAACTGTTACTTTGTCAAAGGGGTAAATGCAGAATACCTTTCCTTTATAAATAGTTTTTTACAAAGTAAATTATTTATTAAGGATTTGCAAAAATGTTCTTATATTTAGATCTCAGTGGAGATTAATTTGTGAAAAATACCTGTTCTAACCTTATAGATCAAACATGTTCATTGTTACTTTACTCAAATCAGAATACAGGTGTTCTCATAAAATATTTAGTTAGTTAGTTCTAAATTTGATTAAACAAGCATTTTCTACCATTTGCTTATTTTGAGTATGCACTTAAATGTTTCTTAAAAATATATATTAAAAAGATTTTGTACATAGTGACAAATTAACCCTTGTGTGGTGTTCATATTTTTGTTGCTTTTGTTGTTCATGGGTCTGGTGGAAATTTGGAAATTTGAACTTTGTTATATCACATTTATGAATTAAAGAGCTACAACCTTGTTTGGCAACGATGGACAGAAACACTAAACTCACACTTGTACAGACTCTCTCTATCTCACACACACACACGCACACACACACACACTAATAGAAGGCCCAGACAATAGGAGACCAGAGTGAAGGTACACAGGACCTAAAATTTCCGCTCTTTTACTAGCTCCAGGTCAGAACATCCTGTATGTAATATAAATGTGTGAGTGAGTATGTGTGTGTGCATGTTCACAGAAAATGAGCCAAGGCCAATGAGTCTGAGTTTTAAAAAATTATTAATAGGCTAGTATCATTTTTAAAGTGAAAATGGGTCCTACAGACCCAAACACCATACAAGGGTTAAAAGCCCCTTCTAACTGCCTTTATAGTTTCACGGTTTTTGATCTATGTTGTATCTCTTATAATTTTAATATACACCACAGTCATGGTGCTTTATCAATATTCAGTGCATGAGTTGGTTATTTGATTGTATTCTGAGACCAGAAAAAAATCCCATTGTGCCTTATGTTGGTGTCACACAACAACAACCCCCTATGTGCTCCACTCAGAAATTAAGACAAACTATTCATTTTTGTCGCGAGAAAAATACTGTGCACTGACATTGATTCTATGCCAAGGGTCCACGCTCTGCACGGGAACAGACGAGTCTCTCACGGCCGACATCTGCGAGGAGTCGCTTTGTCATGTTGTTGGTGCGGCGCTGTCACTCTGAGAGAAACTTGGAGAAACCGCGTGACCATGTTGATTAGGGTAACCTTTTGGGCAGAGAGTGGAAAAATACTGTCAGCTCATTACAAAAATACATAAACTCTCACATTCAATTACTCACTTAGCAATGGAAGATTAGTTTGCGGGAGCTGCCAACACTGTTGCCTTCGCGGGGTCAAGAGAGTGAGACTGTAATCAGAGCGGTTTGAGAACAGCTAGTGTATGGTTTCTCTTGCACTCCCTCTCTCGTACCCTCGGATTCCTCCTGCAGCCCGCTCTCCTGACCCTCCTGCTCGAGTCAGCCCTGAACACTGATAAATATTTACTCTAGTGCAGTTTTTTTCCCCCTTGGGTCTTAAGCGAATTTCATAGTTCATAAAACATCACACCGGTTCTTTAACGAGGGCTTCCCGCTTCTCCTACAGGGCCCGCGCGAGTCTCAGATTATGTGTGTTAAATTCAGAGCAGAGAAGTGTAAAGTCATCCGCATAGAATCCCACCCACTATATACACCAACTCGCTTTGACTCGTAGTTAAACACAAAACTACATTTTGTTATTATTATTATTATTATTATTATTATTATTATTATTATTATTATTATTATTATTATTATTATTTTAATTGGGTTCTAAAGCTGCAGTCAAATAAAACTCGGCGAAATTTCAACAGGAATACGCGCGTTCAGGTATTTCGCGTGAGGATGAAAAAGTCCACCATGGTCATGTTCAAGATGGTCACTCGAAATTGTTTGGTTTGAATGTGAGTGTCAGAAGTGCTTAATACATCTCTTGACAATAGACCTTAGACATGGTAGACACATATTTATTTTTGACTGTAAGGGATAAGTACAGCGTTCTAAGGATTGAAAAAAAAAAAAAAAAAAAAAAAAAAAAACATGTAGCCTAGTAGCCTACACAAAAACACCATAAGAAGTTGAAATCTTTGAAAGTTGTGAAAATTATGAGAACTAGTTCCTTTGTAACTTACCTACAGTTCGGCCATGTACAGACTGTGAGTCTATCTCTCACAGCTTTGTTTATGTGTATAAATTTCAATATGTCATCTAACCTGACTAAGTTAATGGACATTTCATTAATGTGACCGCACCTTTATATAAGTGAATATCCTCCTGCTTCACTCCTTGCATTTGCATGTTCATGTGTGTGTATTTACAGCATAATGTTTACTGATGCTAATGTTTATTGATACATTAATGCTAAAGAGAAAAAATAATAATAAAGCAAGTTCACTAAATCAGTGGATGTGAGTGGAAACCCTCTCTGGGCCATGAATCATGCAGAGGCCCTGGCGTGAGACGCCTGCCACCCACCACTCCTCTGCTGCTCCCAGGCGTCCTTTTTCGAATACGGATCAAATCTGTTAATGCCTGACATTGGCTGTAAACCAGCTGTCCATCAGCGGCCACGGGGCAGATTTGTTATGACTGAAGGGAGTCTGGGTAGGGCTAAAACAAGAGGTCTTTCCTTCTCTGGTGGCGCTGGTGCTTTGATTGCATGTTTAACCTAAGATGTGTTTTGTGGAAACTACGGTGCGTGGTGGATATCGTCTGTCAGGGAATTAATTGGGGAAAATAGCAGGACTTGGGGAAGGGAGCCCGGCCACTATCTCTACCTCCTGGTGTTTTGTTTTATTGTAGTCATTCACTGTAAATTCAGTATCTATAATTGGCATCAGATGACCATCATCACTGGGCTTCTTTAATCATAGACTATTTACGGTGCACAGAATACCTGGGTAGTTTTTGTTTAAAAAATTATGATTTTTTTATTAAATAAAGCTGCTGTTGTGCAGCTAACACATCACAGCTGGATTTTGTAATAAAATACATTGTAAAAAAAAACAATAAGTAAAATGTACTTAATTATTCATTTGCAAAGTTCTGCACAAATTTTTAACTGACATTTAAGTATGGAATTAAGTAAAAGCTCCTTAACTAAAAAAGAAATAAGCAAATTTGACTTGTAGCCAGAGTTTGATGAGTAATTTCTACTTAATTATTATAGGCCATTTTGAGTGGAAAATGAACTCCTGATGTCACAAAACAGCGAATTACCAAACCTAAAAAGCAACCATAAAACAGTGCAAATAGAACTCGAAAACAGTTAAAACTTTAACCTTATTAATTCATGCACCAATGCATGATGGGAACAAAGGGAACGTGACTTTGATCCATTTTGACACATTTAATATTATTACACTGATTCCACTTTCGAGTGATTGGCCAAGGTCATGAGATTATTTCTATTTTTTTATTTTTTATTTTACAGTTCTTAAATATGCATTCTTTTTTCACCCATGTAGGCTACATGAAAGGCAGCTAGAGGGCAGCTCGGGACTCTTGAGCATGTTGAATCAGAAAAGTCCAGTTTTAATGTGTTCATAATTATCCTAGGCCTTTGAGATGTGTTGATTGAATGTTTTGAATCTTACCCCACTGAACTAAATCGTTGCTTTCTTATACTGAAACAGTGATTCATGATCTATGATATTAGGTATAAGTTTCATTGCACACTGTGGAACTAATCTTCTGGTTTTTAATAACCTCCGCATGATAGATAACTGATTGCTTTTAATAGATAACATATTGCTTTTCTTTTTTTCTTCTTCTTCTTTTTTTTTTTTTTTTTTTGTTACAGGACCGTCTCTGGGAAAAGCACTCGGGGCTCGAAAAGTTACCAAACGCTCGCAGGACAGTTCATTTGTCAAGGTAATGTAAATCTGTCATTGTGATTTATTGATAATTCATTTGTTGTGAAAATGCTTTGCTTTAAATCTTTGTTTGCGCTTCATCTATCAGAGTGTCGTACATCATTGTGCCTTTGGGTTTTCTGCTAAATTCATGTTTCCTCATGTTATTTCAAACAGTTCTTGATATACTTGTTTAAA
Source organism: Carassius auratus (assembly GCF_003368295.1). Classification (NCBI taxonomy): domain Eukaryota; kingdom Metazoa; phylum Chordata; class Actinopteri; order Cypriniformes; family Cyprinidae; genus Carassius; species Carassius auratus. The sequence continues at coordinate 242,990 of NW_020528076.1, forward strand.
TTCCTTGCGGTTTGAAAACTAAAGATAGAAAATTATACATCCCTTGTATTCAAGGCACATATTCTTATGTTTTATTATATACAGGAATTGTCCTCTGAAACGGCCATTCGTTTCAGATGTAAAATGATATGCGCTATGTAATTTTCTGGCCAGAGAGAACGACTTTAAGAAATAATTTCTTCAATCATTTGTCCTTGACGTGTTCAATATGTTTATACTGTACTGGGACAGACCTCTTTAATGATTTAATATCCCAAACAGCATGTTCAGTTTTGCCTTATTTTATTTTGTCACGTCACTGAAAATGACATTTTAAGCCCAAGCTTAGCCAGTAATTTTCAGTTATGATCTATCATCCAGAATCCAAGCTGCCTTTGTTGTTGATACAGCAAATAATTCTGATTTATCTGTTGTAAACGCCTGTGATTTCCCCTGTCATGGACGAGCAGAGCGCTTCAGTCATTCCGCCATTAATCCCCACATTGTTTTATTTACTTTCAGCTCTCACCAACTGGAAGGCAAAAGGCGCATTATGAGGTCACAAAACAACGACTTCGCTGTTGGGTCTCAGCAACAGCCTGTGATTTGTGGCGTGCTTTTGAGGGAGTGAGGTGCCCTGAAGGTTGCGGAATAACACTCATGCTAATCTGAGCGTCCTTGCAAGTGCATTAAAGGTCTTAAACTATCTGGAGAGTGTCTTAGGCCGAGTGTTCCCAGTTTGCTGTGAACCTGCTCTATGCCTGTTCAGTGTGGACTTGCACTCCTGCCATTCCCCAGGGGCCGTTTTGAAACAGTGCCAAAATTTCAAAGCGGGTCAAAAGTGTGCACTCCTCCTCTCACTAACCCACAAGAGGCTGCCCTGTTCACCCCACACCAGAGGCAAACCCTGCTGGAGGACTGAGGTTAGCGCACACCGCTAATCAGCACTGAAACCAGGGCAGTGCCATATGATGGGCCCTTCCTGATTTCCAAGCAAACGAGCACGGTTCCCCAGTGCACGACTGTACAAGTGAAAGTACACACACATATGCATACATTCTCCATAGATACAGCTCATTCATATTGCTCGTGTTGTTTGCTTTGGCAGGATGCGTTGGGGAAAACATCATGCCTTCTCTAAAGAGCTGAACCTTAAGGGCCCCAAGAACATAAAGATGTGATCTGATCTCTGTAAAACTGAAAAAAAAAAAAAATTGGCTTAAGTGTACAATTACCTTATTTACCTCAGAGAGATAAGTGTGTGCTGCTAGTTGGCGGTCCTGACCTGTGGTCCCCCTTGCTTTTCAGTGGCTGTGTGGTTTTGGTCAGAAGGGACGCTAACCGAACGCAGTTGGTAGCTAGTGTGCTGGAATGAAAGTGGTGACAGGACTAGTAATTACCCACAGAATGAAGGGCAGCTATTGCTAAAGCCTATTCAGGTGCTAAGCTTACTATATAAAAAATACACACAAAGTGTGCTTGTTTCTTTAACTTGTAATTTTGAAATCATGATGTCGCATTGTAGGCCTAAAAAGGGTTTTGCAGAGGACAAACCACATGCCATCCCACTGAAATATGGTAATGATACAGGAAAATGTTTATGATGGTAAAAAAAAAAAAAAAGTATTATTTGTCTTTCTGTCATTCAGAGTTCCTTCCTGCGTTAGGAGGCCATTTTATATGTTTCTCGAAATGTACCACAGATGGCCAACACCCATTTCTATCTTTAGAAGGGGGAATCCACCCAAAGCTGTCACTCATGTGGTCTAATCTCGCAGGGGGGAAAAAAGGTAAGTCAGAGCACGCAGCCTAATACAGTTAATACCTACATTTATACAGAAATATAAATTGAAAACATCAGCCATTTTCTCAATGAAGTCATCACCATTTATTAGATCAAGAAGCATAACGATTGTGATTATGTACGGAAAATGTACACCTGAAAATATGCTGCATTTCTAAGAAAACAAGCACAGCGCTAAAGATTTATCTGCTTCTGGACTTTACTCACTGCTTTAATTTTTCTTGGACTACAGCTATGTTTTTCCAAGAGCCGGGAACTATGCATAAAAAGGTCAAAGAAATAATGATTTGAAAAAAAAAAAAAAAAAAAAAAAAGTGTGTATTACATTTTTGTACTAAATTACAGCCTTATGAAAAGCAGAGATTAATGGACTGCTTTGTATATCTCACTGGCACTCAGTGAAGAAACACTTTATAAATCACACTAGACATGTGAAGGATTATTAGTGCAACATGCTTTGTTTCTTGGTTTGTTTTATTGCCAAATATTTAAGTACATGGACTACCCTACTTTAATCTGTGTTTAAAAAGTCACCGAAGACGTTTAATAGTATTATTTTTTCAGTGTGGTTTTAGAATGGTGTGCTGTTTAAAAAATAGAGAGGGGGGGGGACTAAAGACTCAAGGTATACAGAGAGGTGGACTGTAATTTTAAAATCACTTACTATACACACTAACTATTTACTGTGAAGGAATAACAAATTGTTAAGAAACCACCAATGTCTTCCATGGCTGGAGTTTTTAGTAAAAAGCATCTAACTTCATGTATGGAAAAACATGCTGTCCTGAGTCAATATACTCACAGACTGGGTATGGCTGTTTATTTTCGAGGATAAATGGCCCAAATGGATAAGCGCATAAACACAAATAAATATTTAGCTCACACTGTTGCTCTTCAAGGCTCAAGATCTGCATTTCATCAAGAGAACATTTTCAATATAACCAAAAAAGACTGCTCTTACTGGCAAGACACTGGCATGTTTCCAGCCCCACAAATTATATTTAAGTAGCTTATACCTTTAAAAGAGACTAAGCTGTGATTATTCATTTATAAATGTATGCATTATCCCTGTCCATTCCTCACACACAGGAAAACACACACTTCTACATTTGTAGTTTTCATATAATTCCTCTTGCGCACCATCATGTGGATAAATGTTATGGACCATTAGCATGAGAGAGCAAAGAAACTGAAATGCTTGTTTGGTTAATGAATTTTGACTTCTGGAAATCGTTAGCTTGTTTTGGGGCAGAAAAATACATTTTAATAGTAATAAAATAATAATAACATATTATTATTATTATTATTATTATTATTATGAAAACATAAAAAGGCAATGACAACATTTTGAACATTATTGGTTGATTTGAATGTTATCTCGACATAGAAATGTAAAAAGCAAGTGCCATTGGACAGAAGCGAGAGACATTTCGGTAAAATAATGGAACCTAATGCCGCCACTTGTTCGTCAAAACTTGCCTAAAAATCATCTATTAGGCTATCGTAAACATTTTTTTTGTTGTTGTTGTTGTTTGGCGTGAAACAAATTTATTTTTTAATCATCCATATTTTAAATATAAAACAAACTATTATGCTAGCTTAATTCATTCATTTAAATCACAACAGTTTATTATGGGATAATACTCATCGTTGAACACCAGGGACAATAACTGACTATAGAGGATATTGGCTATGCCTATGTGTATGTAGGCTATTTCTTTCTTTTTCTCAGTTGTGTCGCGAATAAATGTCACTTTACAACTTTTTTTTTTTATCGTGTGAATTATTTATGTAATATAAATATCCAAGAGGGAAATTCTTAAAATAAAAAAGTAGTTCTGTTTGGTTCATTTAAAAGAACAGTTTGATTTCGTGCTTTGCACAAGGAAACTACTTCGTGTCTTTCCTGTAGTGGTTATTAGATCAGCATGGCCTTATGTGGCCTAATTGTAGAAATATAACAATCCATCAAGGCTATTTATCTGGCGTAATGATTTGGATTTTGAACTTATCTAGAGATAAAAAAATTAGACATCCTGTCATGTGAAAGAACATTTTCTAATAAACTTGTTCCCAATCAGTGTGTTATTTATTATTTACCTAGGCTAGTGCCAAATTACAGCGGGGTAATATAGAATAAAGAGAGAATTCTCGAGTTCACAAATTATGGGATCTCTACATTTAATGAAAATGTATTCACGGTAAATTATAACACCTAAATTACAAATTTCCTCGGTTCAAAAATGCTGATAATCATCAAATCCTAAAAGGACTAAATTAATTTAAGTGCAGAATATATGCAACATTTTAAATAAAGACGAAAAATCAAACATTTTCAGATATTACTTTAATATTTGCTTGTTTTTTGTTTTTTTTCAAGCGACATTAAACGTTGATTTTATCAATGTCCAAATTAATCGTCCTGCCATTGTATAATTCTCTTTAGTTACAGTCCATTCCAAAAGATCTTATTTAGGTATATCTTATGACAAGACTTAAAAAATAAAAATTAAAAATAGGTTTCAGTATATATCAGATAATATTACTATGGCCAGAATCCACCTTGTTTTGTCTGTGTAAATTTAAATTAATATAAATAACAATATAATTGTTAAAGGTAACATTTACTATACATCTGTGCAACAGCATGACAACACATTTACACTCCTACTCACATGCCACTTTACAATATGTACATAAAGTCCGACTCATATTTGTGCAAGATTTCCCCGTCTCATGTTCTGTCTATCAGCTGTCAGAATCCACGTCACTTTTGCCCTCCTCGATTTTCTCTGTGGTTGTTTTCGTGGTTTTGTTCCATTTCTGTGAGTTTTCTGATTCCTCTGATGACGACCTTTTCTGTCTTCTCCATTTTGCTCGTCTGTTTTTGAACCAAACCTAAGCGAAGAAACATAATAAAATGCTTAATTTCATAGTATATATTAATAATAGTAATAATAACAAGGCGAGTAGGGTTTATGCAGTGTGCTAATTCTTTTTTTTTTTTCAGTAGGCCTAATTTTCAGTTGAGTTTCGTCTCAAGTAGCTCAAATTGTACGCCACCGTGATCTGTAGTCGTCAAATATTAAACAGCGCTACGTTACAGACAACACACTAAACGATTTTGTAATGTGTAGCCTACATCTAGAATGAAGTGATAATGACAGTGCTAACACTGATTTAATAGAATCCGAGCTGTTGCTATTACCTCCAAGCGAAAACAACGTCTATTAAGCCTATGCTGACTAAGGTTAAATGTAAATTTTGCAGTTGCTAAAACGTTTTTGGTGTATCTATTCTACTATTACGCAAAGTCAACATATTAAAAAAGAAATGCTCCAATTAAAATTGTATTGGATTTATTATTTTTAACAGTGTACTCTGTCTTTATAAAATTATATCTGTATTTAGGCTACTGTGTGGCTTTCGATAAATGACTTGTGAAATTACAGGCATTCAAAAAAAATTATAGGTTAAGTATGCCTACGCGTAGTGGATTAGTATATATATATATATATATATATATATATATATATATATATATATATATATATATATATATATATATATATATATATATATATATATATATATATATATATAGGAACTGAGTCCATACTTTTGTAAGTGTAAAATAGTGATTTCACTCACCTCTACTTTCTCTTCGCGTAGGTGCACCTTTCGTGCCAGTTGCTCTCGCGTGCCAACATCAGGGTATTTGGTTTCTTGAAAAAGGTTCTCCAGTGCCTCCAGTTGCTCGTCGGTGAAAATGGTTCGGTGTCGTCTCTTGCGCCGACAGTGTAACTGGTTGAGGAGCTGTAGTTCGGTTCTGGACAAGGTGCCCACGTTCATGTACGACATCATCTGATGTGGGACTGGAGAAATAAGTACTGAACCGGTGCTGTCGTAGCCTGAAAATCAAATCAATGTATTTGAGCACACTGCATAAATATAATATTTCAAACGCAATGGTCTTAAAAATAAATAAATAAATAAATAAATAAACAGTTCTTAAGTTGTTCAAAAAGTCCTCCTCTTTATCAAGAACCATTTTGGGGTGTAGCCTATGGTATTGGTATTTATTTAAATTTTTGTGGAGACTAAATGTAACATTATAGGTTCGTTTGTTGTTTTCTAATATATATAATTCTTAAAAATTGCATCAGACAGTAATTCTTTTTTTTTTTTTTTTTTTTTTTTATGGAAAATGGAACTTTTATTTTTAAGATGATATCCAAAATAAAGGGGAGTGAATTTCAACATGAAGTGCATTAACAGAATACAGAAAAATTCGCTGCAATAAACACAATTTTAAAATGTACATATACGCACCAACCAAATAAAAGTAATAAAATAAAAGTAACATAGGCTACCTGTAGGAATACACGGGTACTGTTGCGAGCCGAGAGTTGGTATTGCGCCACAGCAAGCGGGTCCAGTCGGCCCCTGGACATGAAGTTGTCCATAGTAGTAGTTGTTGTAGCCTATCCTGGTTCCATTTACCGACTGTAAGTTAGGAGCTGGAGGTCCGGTGTGTGAATACAGTCCGTTAAAATCGCCGGCTGCTGTGTACAAGGATTCCGTCAAGTTGGAGAACACAACCGGAGCATTCCGATGGAGCAGAACCGAGTCCTTGCAGCTGGGTCTCCCTGCCAAGATGCTGTCGATACTAAACATCCCAGCGGGCATCACAAGCGAAACGATATTTGAGATTTAGTGCCAACAGTACTTTAATATTCTTATAGTCCTTTTAAAGAGCACAGGATTCCCTCATAGTAGCCAAAAAAAGCGAATTCTCAGTGTGTTTTTCTCCTTTGGAAAGAGTGACCGAGCGCAACAGATTCAGTGACTCGTTTGTGTCCGAGCTGAACCTCCTGCTCACTTTTATACCCCGCTGACGTCATTGAAGGATTTGTGAATGACTTCTCCAATAAGAGATTGGCTGGGCTTAAGGTTAGCACACAATGGCGTGAAAACCACCGATCTGTGTATTGAGATTTAATTTGATTAAGTTATTTGCTGACTTTTGAAACAAATAATTTAGTTCCTGCCTGCATGTTTAAAGACCTGCCCGCGTGAGTCAATCTGATTATTTCGGTCAACAAAGACACTAATAATTTGGTTGTAAGTTAATGTCTTATTTTTATTTCCTCTTTTTAAAAGGAAAATATGTTTTTTTACGTATAGGCTATAATACAGATGTAAAATATTTTACGCGTAAAATAGGTCTGTGATGATTAGAGGAACGACTTCATCACTTCTCCAAACTCAGAGTTCATGCAGGTGAGCTTCGTTTTTATTTAGATTTTTAGACAGCTCGCCCTCAAATCACCAGGCACTCCTATCGAACAATTTCTTTTCCAATCTGTAAAACCTGGAGGTGTTGTAACACTGAGTCAGCTGAACCAATTTGTAGCCGATTATAAATTATTTACGGGGTGAAATCTGTCCACCGACCTCCTGAGGTGACAGAAGTAGTTCCACAAGTATCTGCGTGGAAATATAAATTATTTGCAGCAGAAAACAATTTCGAGATAAAATATAATTTGTCTATTGTCGTTTATAATTGGAAATGCGATCATTTTAGAAGATGTTAAATGATAGGTATCATCTGAATAATTCACAACATCCAACAAAACTTTTTATCTATTTACAATTATAAAAACTAAGTTAGCATGTATGAGCGGAACGTGTAACACTTTCCAGTGTATTTACTGGACTAATATATACAAATATATGCAAAATTGCACAAAATGGTACAAGCTATATTTGACAAGTGCAAATGACTTTCACACACTGTCGACACAGTGTTATTATATAGTCAAATACTTTATTTCATTTGTTGTTTCTTCTAAGTTCTTGTGAGTCTCAATGTTTTTGGCATAACTTAAAGCGTCAATTTGATTACCTCAATAAAAAGCACAACACATTAAATGTCCATGTGTGTGTGTGTGTATGTATGTATATATATATATATATATATATTTATTTATTTATTTATAACTACATCTATTTGTAGCAGATAAATATAACGATGTTATATCAAAGTTTGAGACACATAATTAATTACATACATCGATAAGTAATTAATTAATTACAGACATCGAAACAAAATATTCCTTCACTAAACGGTGCATCGTACACACACACACACACACACACACACACACACACACACACACACACACACACACACACACACATATATATATATATATATATATATATATATATATATATATATATATATATATATATATATATTCTATTTATTTATTTTTGAAATTAGCCACTAAATAGCATGGTGCAAAACCACTGAATTGATGTCCACAGATTCCGCCGCATTATCATGGACTATATCTTAAATTGGTTAATAGCGCGTGTAATTTGCAGAACGGTCGGTCTGACACGACTGTCGCGCTCTGTCCGCGGGAGATAGTGTTGCAGATTAGCGTGTTTACTCCATCACGAGCAGATTGCCGGTAGGGAGGAAATCGCGCGTGTTAATTTACAACACCTCCAATAAGCACGCGCTCAATGGACATATTACCCTCGCTGTGATAAGATAACGACCAGTTAGCGGCCCCATTCTCCAGCTCTAAACATACTTATTGCCATTACATTCCTTGATCAAATGAAATTTGCATGAAGGAAGATTCTGCTTGGTGACATTGGCCATTCAATTTAACACCAATATCGCACATTTGTAATGTTTGAATGTTTATTTGAAATCCAGAGGATATCCAGGCAGTGAAGCCGTGGCACAATCGATTATTTCTAAACTATAATAGCTAACAGTCATATTGTGTTTACTCTGTATAAAAAATAATAATAATAAAATAGCTAATAAAAAAAAAATCATGGAATTGCTACACTAGGTAGTAATAAACATTTAGATTACAATGACTGACCAAATGTATGTGCATTAGTAAAACCGGTTATATTCGCTCATGACTGACCATTGATTCAGGGGCCCAGGACCCACTAGGGGGCCTCAGTAAACTTTTAATGATCCTTATATTTGATTTCATTTTTTATTATTATTATTATTATATTAGGCCTTTTAATTGTAATATTAGTTATATGATTTAAATTTGTTATATGTACAAGTTGTCATGTGACGCCTTTTAAACATTAAAAATCTCTTAAAACTAAATTACTAAATGCAACATCCAAATATAGGCCTATTTCTTATTTAGTTAATTGTCCCTTCAGCTGTCCCATTTTTAATTTTCTAATGTAACGTTTTAAATATAGGAATAACGTGAATTAAACAGCTTTATTATACAGCAGACGAACGAGGAAAACACATATTCGCCTAGAAGCGGACATGGAATACAGTAGCTAATGGGGGGGGGGGGGTTAAACGGATGAGAACCACCGTTTTGGACTCGCTATATGTTTAAAAAAAATGTAAGAGACGCAAATTGAACAATTAGAGGCTATTTAAATCACGGCCTATCAATGGTCAGAAGTTATCCCAAGAATAAATGCGCAAAGGCAGTGCCGTTAACAAGTGGGAGTTTGCCTTATAAGAGCGACGATTCCTTTTCAATAGCTGCCTTTTGTTTCAGTAATTAAATGTTTATCGCATGATTAAAACGGGAACAAGTTGCGTAAAACTTAAACTATGCGGAAATTATTTTAACTCTGTTAGAAGCCGACTATATATATATGCAAGCACCCTTAGCCATTAGGTATGAAAACACTTTACCATATGGCCAATGAAAAGATACTTGGATTTTCAGCTCTGCTCTCTCTATAGCATGCACTCTGTCATTCAAAAAAGGCACCTAGCATTATTATTTCCTCTTTTGTACATCTATCTGAACTTTAAAGAAGCACTGAAAGGAGCTAGTAAAAAGAATTGAAAAAAATGAGATGGCCATTTGAAATTAAAAGCCCCGAAAGAGGTGTGAAGCCACCACTTACATGCTGAATAGCTGACATCAATCACAGGCAGTAAATGGTGGCTCTGCAGACAGGCCTAGACAGGCCTCTTGAATAGAGGATCCGCACATGGGCATCTTCACGGCACAACATATATTTCAGAGCCTTGATCTCTAAAATCTATCATAATGCAGCAAATCAAAAGGGACTTTGTAATATAACCACATTTTAACTAGCATAAACAAACCTCATAGTGAGACAGGCTGTCAGAACCTCCAGATCGCCTCAAGCACAATTCTCCATTTCACTTTTTACATGTCATCATGTCTCAGAGAGAAAATATCTGTGGATGAATGAATGTCAAGTTAGACAGAGAGATATATATGGACCTCCACAAAAAACCCATGTGTGCGTGTGTGTCCTGAATTTGGAGTAGAGAGGCAGAGCAACAAACAGTGCCAGACAGAAGTGTGTATGTGTGTGTGTTTATTTCCTGTGTATTTCAGCAGGGACATAGTGGGGAAATGGAACCTGGCACTGGATTAAAAGAGTTCTTTGCATTTAATCTTTCATTCCATACTGGTGCCGACGAGAAATCCATATTTATTGTTCATGTCATGGCTGTCATATGGCAAGTGCCTGTTTTACAGTGTGTCTTTTGTAGGACCCCCTGAGCTGAGTTCTACAGTGCTGAAACACAGGCATCTACAGGCGCAACAGTTCAACAGCCGCCTTGAGCCTCTGACAGTTGACCAGAGCCATATACAGATCCATTTTAACAAAAAGCCTGTCACAAAGATCAGAAAACACTCTTTATCGTTCACTCTAAAACTTTTAGTATGTTTACTATTGCTTATGATATTTTTTATTACAAATATTTTAAATATTTTCAACTAGATTTTTTATGACACTGAAACAATATAGCAGTGCTTTCATATATATGAAATGTATAAATTTTTCAAAAGAATTTATGCAGAGAACCTGTCATTGTGCATCATAAAAGAACTTCTAACTATATGTGGCCTTATTAGTCATTAGTGTGAAACTATCAAGCAGTCTCAGTAATTACTGATTAAAAGCAGCTGGTGCTTTGCCTGTACCACTCTCTGAGACAGGATCGTATTCAGCGGCCTGATATCTAACCGAGAATTAAGATGAGAAGAATCAGGGACACATTTACACATCTTAGGATCAAACATCCCTCTCTGTCCTCTCTCTCCTGTCAGAGAGCCATTGTGAAGAGCTACTTTACCCATGCAGGAATCACAAAAATTTCAAATGGGTGCTGAAGGACATGACAGAATCATAAAGGAACCTAGAATCAGTCCATCAAAATATCAGACCAGCAAATGACAGAAATGAATTGAATGCAGCATATTAATATTTTAACTCAGGCTTCTTAATGTCCCGTGACACTTTAATTTCTTTGAATTCCTACAGGATGGTACTTGCAGTTTGAGTTGAGACTTGCTTTAGCAGGTTTTGCTGTTTTTAAAAAATATGACTTTTCTTACGTGTTGGTGACATTGGTATGACTCTAAAAGGCTGGACAATACCATGGACAGCAACAAAGAGGCGTCTCTGAAATGCTTACCATTAGAGGGCACAGGTGTGCAAAGAACACGGCTAACACCTTTTCTTCCGTGAACGCATAATTTCAAGTAAAACATATTTTCATGCTTTATGAACAAAAGGAGGATAGATGATTGACAGCCAAAATATCTGAATAATGGAAAGCCTTTGCAATACTGCTAAATTACAAATACACAGTCCATACAAATCAAGGCTTCCTTAATAAAAACAAATCACATTGTTTCTACTTCCGGATGATGAGGGATAAGAAGAGAGGCAGTAAAACAGAACCATATTGTGTGGATCTGGGAGGGATTATGGGAGAGCACCTGGACCGACGACTGCAATTTAAGAGTAGAAACTCAATCTCAGAGCTTTACCCCAGCCTGCTACTGGTGGTGGTCTCCATTAATCCATTACAGGTGCCAAAGACCCTGCCCTGGTTGGTACTACCAGAGTAGATTTGTTTGTCATTCCTCCCTTTTGTCCCCTTTTAATTGTAATTATTTTCTGTAAATGACTGTAAATCCTTTGCACAGGTTTACATAACCAAATTACTTCTCCAGATCCTCTTTGATTTGTGTATTGTCACTAAAACATTGTCTACATGTAGCCTAGTATGCTTTTAAAAATGTCTTTTGAGTGGTATCATCTAAATATATCTGAGCAGTCTTGTAAAATGTTAAGATAACGTCATTTGTGAGGCTATAAATTACCATACCTTGCACAAGAGTGGCTCTGTTTCATTTGGCTTTGGAAGTGAGGGGCGAATTACACAGTGCTGCCATTGTGATTAACAAATAGGTAAACGTGCCAGGTAATAATCTTTAATATCTACCGATGACAGAATGGAATTAGCCGCATATTTTCTCCCAAACATTCAATTTTCTTCCTCCTTGTTGTGTAAACTAGGCCCTAATCCCGTCTTTATGTGGTGGGGTATTAACCCTATTGAGGCCTCTGGACCTGGGGGCGCAAAGCGCGCGCTCTCCGGGGCTCAACGCGCCTTTTGTTAGTGCGCGAGACGCGTCGTGCCAGCGCGCAGGTTATTCAGGAGCCTGAGAATCAAATACAGTATTACAGTTAAGCTTTGTAATAATTACCCTCATTAGTCGTAACTGGAGCGCGCAGCGGACGAATTTACGAATAGCTTCACTAATGCGTTGTAGGCTCAGGAAATGTGTCATAAACATAATTCAATAATCATTGGAAATACATATTAACTCGGCCCTCAAACCGTCAGCGTTTTGCCCCGGAGGAGCGTTGTTGAATTTATTTACTCCTTCCTCGCCACGGTCATTTCCCACATTTCCATTTAGTGAACTGAATGTTTATCCTCTGAGCAGGTTTTTTTTTTTTGCTCCGTTTGTTGAAAGGGTCGGATCTGCCCGGTCAGTGACATGGAGATTTAAACCGGTCGTTATTCAATTGCACGGTGCAGGTTAAAGATACAGGCTAATAACCTTTAGTCAACCCCAGCGCAATATATTGCATTAGGGTTTCTTCAGAATGTTGTTACTGACTCTGCGGTGATTTTGATTTTATCGAAAACTGATTAAATCAGAACAATGTGTATTTTAGTTCTTTTGTGGTGCAGCAATGCTTAAAGCGCTGTTTGAGCAGATGCAGCCAGGACATGGCATAGCTTTCCCTTTCAATCCACAGAGCAAGAGAAAATTTGATTGAAATTGGAATCTGACACATTTATAATAATTTTGGTGTTTAGTGGTTATCTAAAATATTTTAACTTATATATATATATATATATATATATATATATATATATATATTATATATAAGAGTTCAGATGCAAAAGCCTCTAAGTGCCATCTGAAATTTTCACCTAAAATTAGGATTTTTATCAAGCTCCTATGCTTAGGTTGAGTCATTTTACTTTAATGGCAATGTGCAGGTCCTTTTCCAGGCTATTAAAGTTAAATAACTGAACATAAATATAGGAGCCTGAAAAAAATCATAATTTTAGATGAAAATTTCAAATGACATTTAGAGGCTTTTGCATCTGAACTCTTCATATATATATATATATATATATATATATATATATATATATATATATATATATATATATATATATATATATATATATATATATTTGTCTTTAAGAGAGTAAATTTGGATGATATTTAGTATCTTGACTTGTAAGCGAGTACAAAAAGAATATTGATGTTTATCTGAATTGACTCTTTGCCAAACCCCACTTTATTAAAAGTTATTGGTCAGTTCTACATTAGCAACCTCAGCCGCCTGGGATGTTCCCACACTAGCTTTTACCCTGCATTCCCTGTGATTGTATACTTATCATAAGTGGGAATTATCACAAAAAAAAAAAAAAAAAACATAAAAAAACGTTAATACACATTAAAAAGCAGCATAAAAGTGCTTTACAATATAAAATAATTATTTCAATTCAGGTAAGAATCATATACAATTTTTTTTACTACTATTTCAGTATTATCTTTACTGAAAATCATGCTGTTTATGTAAGTATCCCAGTCATATGGGAAGCTCTTCAAAGCTGGTTTGAGTTTACAACAGTAATTAAGGGGCTGGTGCATAAGGAAGGGTTAACTGGCTTATTTCGAGCTATCAGTTTACTTGTAACACAGCGTTACAGTTTTTATGCAGGGTTAAAAACCCTTACCCAGTGCAGTGAAATGATGATCAGCAAGGAATTTGTGTATCTAATTGAGATGTACCTTGCCAAAGGGGGAATGTACATTGGCAGCCTTGAGCACACTGGTGGAGTTGAGATTTGAACTCCATTTGGTTTAATTTCCTCTCAAGTGAAAGTCAAGGAATATTAATGAAATATCCCAAAATCAATCCTGTATTATTCCTATTAAATCAACAGTGAAATGTAGCCACTAGGCCTGTTTGTGGATGGAGAATTTGTATAGTGTTTCACCATCTAGCTAAATTTACCTCATGTACTTTCAGGGCAATGAATGTGAAAAAAAACATTCAGTTGTTCCTGCAGTCAGCATCTCGGATTGCACGCCATCCAGACAAAATGACCGGCAGTTAGTGAATTCAGTATGAGTTACTGTCATAACATAAAATAATCAGTTATTTTACTTTTCCATGGATAACCTCAGGCTTTACCTGCTATTAATTTTCCCAGTTATATCAGATTAAATTTTTTTTCCGCAGTCTTATCAGTTTTATTTCGTTCTTCAATGAATTCTCACATGTCAAGTGTACAGCACTTAAAAAGTAAAACTGAATAGCAGAAGCACAATCACAAATCTCTTGCAGTGGGTGGGCGAGTTGCAGATTCAGCTCGGCTGGAGAGAACAATACTCTTATACTGATCTCCAGACTCACTGTCCTTTGGTTTGCACAATAGGCTGCGGTTCTGAATGAAACCCATCAGACCCCACTAATCTGCAGCTTTTCTAGCTGTTCTAACAATAGAGTGATCCAGAAGACAAACATGTTTAACTTTTAAGCTAATTTGGTCTATTTTTTTTTACTTTTCCTCTCTATTCTGCAGCGCTACAAAGGCTAAGCCGTTAGCGTGCAGACAAACTCACTTCGGCATACTGTCTGTCAGCATCAGTTTAAGTGCTTGCATAGGCGAGTCACCAGCGAACCCTCACCTGTATTCACACTTTCATTTGCAGACCGTGTCCTGCAAGAGCGTGGCCTGTTCTACAAAAGTGTTTTCAATCCATAAACTGAGACCATTGCTTTTCAAAGCGTGTCTTTTAAGACACCATAAATCTTTCATTCTCACCAGCCGTTCCAAAAGCCTTTCTCTAGAGTGACAGTTAGCATACTCGAGTTTGACGATGATTGTTTTCAGTGCCCCCCTCCTCCTCCCTCCAGCTCTGCACTCTATCATTTGGAACAATAATAAACAACCACCGACGCGGGCAAAAAAGCCTCCTGAAATCTATTACGGAGAATCGTGTGGTTATATGCGGAGTGCGGAGGGGAATGTTTTCCCCCCGTGCAAACACCAGTATAATTTCCGATGCCAAACTGATTCGGGCCAGGCTTACCATGCTCTTATCTGATGCTTACGGGTGGTCCCCCTCGACCCCTCCTTTTATTCCAGTTGCACAGATCTGGAAATCTTCTTCACACCACACTTGGGTTGTGGTTCTCCCCTGCCAAAGAGCGACTGGAATCATTTCAAGGGAAAAAAGGGAATACAAGTGGTTAGATCGGGGGATTAAGATCACTTACAATATGGACTGGTTTTTGACATGCCCTCTGTAGTAATGTTCTTCCTTTCATTTGGCTGCTGAGATGCTTGCTGAGGCAGATTTCTTGGTTTTAGAGCAGCAATCAGGCATTCTTTGTGTTCTGGACCAACAAAGGCCCACCACGTAGACGTTGTCCTCAATTACAATGGGGTGAACTTATTTCTGGAGCTCAAGAAAACGGCACTCCTTTTGTAGAGCCCAAATTTAGACTTAAATGTGTATATATTAAATGACACAACTAAATTTGTGCATATAAGTATGAAATCAATTTATAAGAACTCATTTACACACACACACACACACACACACACACATATATAATCTTTTTATCGACTGCAAGAAATTTATACAGTCCTTCCAAATCTGAAATAATACCTTATTCCCTTCATAAATATATAAGTTAAAACCTTATTAATGATTGATAATAATTAATAATAATTAATAATTGTCCATCAACTGTGGCGGCCCATGCATTTGACATTGAAACTGCTTTGAGTGGCTGCAGCAATGCCACATATGTAATCGCACCGTAAATAGATTTTTACTCAGACACAAAAATGTCTGACAAGCAAATAGTCCTACAATATCACAACATTTTAGCACGCCCATATGTCAAGACTGGCCATAGAAAAGTTTTAAACACTACCTGATGTTTGCCGAACCATTTTTCACCCCTCTTTGGAAATAAAAGCTAGGCTGAATATCAGACTCACATCATTTTTTAAAGTGCTCAGTGTAATGTTTTCTGCAGTATAGACTCACAAATGCATTTGAGCTCCGAGCTTCTGGCTGCATCACAGTACAAACACACACACACACACACACACACACACAGACACATAACCTCCTTTTTCCACTTTCTTTTGGCTGAGTCACATTACAAACATAAGAATTTAATAGCTACTCTTCACTGATGAAGAAACCTTCTCATAATGTTTCTTTTTTCTTTTCTTTTTTACTGTACCGCTTAGGGATGTCAACGATTAATCGATGATCGATTAATTGTCGATAAGAGATGCAATCGATTAAGGCTATCGATGGTCGGTTAACCGATTCAATGTTGGGCTGCGTGCGGCTCATGCGCACTCAACACGTGCCAGCGGCTGTGAGTGACGGTGACGATATATAAAAGCATCATCATTCATTCACAATGTACAAATTAAGCTTTTAATGTGATTTAAACTTTAAAGTACATTAAAATAGAAACAACATAAAAGTTCTTCAACATTAAATGCAATAGAAATGTAGTTACTAATCATTTCATCAGATAACTGTTTTATATCGTGCGCTTTGCAGGGCTGCGGGACACAGTGACAGGACAGGTAGTCTATTCATTCCTACAACTTGTTAATTCATTCCTACGAATTATTAATGTGGCAATTGTCCATGTTTCATTAATTTTGTTCCCTAAATAACCCATGATTTAAGTGAAATAAGGGAACAAATTAATAAATCGAACGAATTCTTAATTCATGAAATCTTTAATTTCCCTTCCCATGCTTACCACAGTAAGAGATGCGAAAACAGTTATTAAAAGCAAAAGATAATAAAATAAACCTGGGAAATTAGAGGGTTAGACTATGAAGATTTAGGAAAAGAAACAATGCCTAAATATACTGAATTTGTGGAAATTCGTGACCAACCGGCAAACCAGAACAAAGCCGCGTAAATGAAGACTATGGGGTCCAAAAGCATGGTCGCGATCTAACATTTTCCAGTTAACCTATTATTCCTCTAATAAACAAAGCTTTTATACCACACTTGTCATAATCAGATCTTATAATTTCTAAATAAATAATTGCTGGATTCAAAACAGCGATTAATAGGCGCTGTGACCGACACATTCCTGGAGCATTCACTGCTGTCACTAAACGGTGACGCCGAGCATCGTTCACAAGTTTCTGCATGGACCTGACTAGGGCACAGGTTCTAAGCCCTGGGACAAAATGGGATGCTTTAAGGAAAATTTATAGCCTACTAAGTAATAGGCCCAACATAAAAATAACAATTTGTTTTCATGTTTTTTTTTTTTTTTTTTTTTAAATAGGCTATGCGAAATATATCCGACTTAAATAGGCTAATTAAGATTAACGGATTTAAAACAGAAGTGTGGGCGCTCCATAAGTTCACAAAAAAAAAAAAAAAAGGATGACAACGCATTCTGTTTGTTTGCTTTATTTTACAAGAGCACAAATCTTCTGTTTTTATTGTGAGTGTGCACAAATGAAAGTAAACACTTTTGTGGAAAATATATATATTTTTTTTAATGTCTCAGCTGTTTCGATCGCCCCGAAGCCTGCTGCACACGTCTAGCGATTCAAACTTACATCGCAGTCTGTTCATTATCAAAATAAAATAGTCAACTAAACATTAAAAGGTTACACTGGTCAGTTTAAATAGACCGTAGTATACCGGTCCTCTCTGCTGTTCCAAGGACGTTTTTGCTCATATGAAGAGGATAATATTTTCCGTCTATATGCGAATGCGTGTTAAGTACAAGCCTAGTTTACATTATAAATAATAGTTTAACATTCAAATACATTGCGAATATGGAAACATTTCGATTTGTGCCGAATGAGACATGAGCAATAACCTCCAAATAAATCTAGCCAAAGCCGCGCTCGCTCATCCTCGTCTGCACGCATGCACTGTCACGATCTAATGCGCTGTATGCCGGATTTTTAAAAATCTGACATTTTCTAGGACAGAATCCAGCAGGACCAAAATAATGTGAGCAACTGTGTTTTGGTGCAGCAGCGCCGATGTAGTTCACTTAATGTGCAGCGCAGTCACACGCGCTCCACATTTCGGATAATTTTATACAATAATGTCAGTTGAAAACATTGCAATTGTGCTTTAAAATACAACAACGAGCACCACGAAACCATTTAAAGAGGCGCGTTCAGCGTTCTCCTTGCGGGATTGGAAACTGTCAACAAAGTAAAATGACCTCAAAAGTATGGCGTGCTCTCTTCATTTTATCAAATGATCATAATCGCATCTATTCATTTTATAATCCTGCTACTAGCATTTTATTCAGACTAAAACCTCTTTAATTCAAGTGAGAAAGCGTTTTGTGTGTGTGTGTGGCTTTTGCACATCCTGTCATACCGCTGACTGTGTGCCTGCAATAGATGCATTTTGCAGTATTATGGTTAACGATTAATCGATTAATTGATCGTTAATTTATACGACGATCGATCATGGAAATAATCGAAATTTGACATCCCTAGTACCGCTTGAACACAGTTGTCTGTCCAAATATGCAATTTCTTGTCTTTTCGAATATTGTTCTTGGCTGGGTGCAGCCTAGATTAGAATATATTGATAGGGAAGATGTATTTAGAGATATAAATTAAAATGGAGTTCCTCATGCCATAACCCTTCATTTGTTTTTGGCTTTCATTACATATGTTCCTGATTACTTTATTTGCTGATTTGCTATGTCTGTTATTACGCTTTACCACATATTCATGTACATCTGAAACCAAACCTGCCCAGGTTTTCAACTGCAATTAATTTAGCCAAGTTAGTCTGATTAAAAGTGCATATTAGTTGTTCTACTGTAAAAACAAATTACTAACAATAAATAAATCTATTCCAACAAATAAAAACCACTTTTGCTATACAGTGATTAAAAATGATTCTAAACAAAAAGAAGCAATTACTTGGTCAGGACATGTACATTTCAAAAACACAAAGATTGGTTACAAAATGAAATTGCAGCAGCTTTGTAAGACAAAAGCACATACACATTTTTTTAATCAGTTGGTAACAAAAGGCCTCTTGACAGAATGCGATAAAGCCATACAGTAATATAATGATTTCATATGAGTTACTGTCTTCACGCTCTCTGAAAACCATGTCAGACAAACCAAGCCTGAAATTTGGAGCTGATTGCACGGCCCTACACCCACACTGCAATTTACCACAGTGTAAGTTGATGGTAGAATGAGAAATGCCCCCTCCCCGCTTTAGACGCTAAAGACATCACCCGTGCTCTCTGTGGATTCTCCCTGCATTTAAATTCAAGAGTAGGTTGAATAAGAAGCACCAGATGTACATTAGTTCTCAATCCTCCACCTCTGCCCCATGGAAATGTCTTAAATTTCCTGTGATGTTTCTGTCGAAGGGGTCTCTTTCAGGGCAGACAGCTTTAGAATAAAGTTTCCATCCCACCTACCATGTGGTGCCCCGTCTCTACGCAATCCCTCTACGTCTGCATTTATCCTATTACCGAAATTTACCAGGATCCAATTCATCTCAGCAAACAGTGGGAAAATATGTCATTTGATGAGACCTACAAAAGCTCAGCTTGTGGTGCCCATCATGTCCCTGAATCTAATTCTCCATGATTTGAGCTGCCAAATATCTTAGCCGGGCTTAATACCTTATATCAAATCCCTCTAAAAGCGTATAATTTCCAGTGATTGCTCACACTTGTGGCCTACTTACAAACACATCGGCAACCGGGTGGTGGAAAGCCACCAGAATACACATTCTCTGTCTGGTTGTTTTCGTCCGCTGCCAATCTATTTATTTTTCACTTCCTATGAGGTGGCTGAGAAGAGAGTTGATGAACAAAGAGTCATTCTGCAAGCTTGTGTAACATTAATACAGTTTCATTTTCCATATTGGTGCTGGAGAAAAGTCTCCTTTTCTCATTTCAACATGCTCAAAATCTATTTAGAGTTAAGAAAAAGTTTTACAAAAAAAGAGAAGAAATGCATTGAAATAAATTTGGTGTAAAAATAATTTCCGCTGAGGAATTGCTAGTAAATTTCACAATTACAAAAAAAAAAGAAGAAGAAAAAACGGTCCAGCAACACATTGAATTAAACCTGAAATTTGAAGTAGAAAATTCTGAAATACTATTTTCTTGTCAAAAGTAATAATTTGTTTTATTTGCAATATTTTGAACTGGACAAAATATATTTGCAGATATTTTGAACTAGAAGGTTTGTGGATGTGCTTTTACATAATATAGTTTTAGATTCTGCATTTTTATCTTCATACTTTGGTGCTACCAGTCCACCATGCTATAAACCAGTATAATAGCTATGTGGGAAAACCGGACAGAGAGCTATTACAGAACACAGGTTTTTCTTATCCAAAGCAACATGTAATATCTTAAATATAATGTTCATAATTGTGGGATTTTCAACAGAGTACGTATAGTGTACAGAACTGAAATGGTTGCAAAAAAATGATCTCGGGCCAAATCATTCACTGGAAATAGATAATTGTGACTGAGCTAAAACCATAACCATAGCTTTCACCAAGGTATTACAGGCATAAGAAACCAAATAGTCAACCAAAGTTGTTTCATGTCTGAATTTCCAGGACAATATCCAGTGACCTTCTTTAGTGGAATGTCATAATTGAGAGTGATGGCCATGCCCAATCCAGCCCATCAATCTGTCACCCTAATACAGTTTGTACTATCATTAAATTATTGTTAGGGCTGCAGTTAGTGTGTGGTTCAGACCGACAGTAATATCCTTATGTTTTATTTTGCCTCCTTTGTTGTTACATCATAAATTGGATCAACAATGATCATCCAAAGTAGCAAAGAATTGCAGATCATGGCTTTAAATGTTATTTCACAGTCCACATTTTAGTTTGCCAACAATGTCTAATAGTTTACCCCCCAGTGAACCACAAAAAAGCCATACATGCTCACCTCAGGATTTTGTATTTAGATATCATGTGGAATATTTTCAAACACATCAGAGAAATGATTTCCATCCCAAAGCCTAGCTGCATTTCAAAATGGCCTTTCTGTGAGTTACTGCTTTTACCAACTGGAAAATGCCTTGTCAAACCAACCAAAGCAGGTCTCCATTTGGACATCACATAATAAGTGAAAACCCAAGGAAAAATGGGTCATCAGAATTCCATAACCACACAGAGTCCTGATGCATCTCAGGGGAGCCATCATGGAAAGCAAAGCGCTGCCGAAAGTCATTTATGCTTTGGAGCTCAGGAATGATGATAGCTATGATATAATATTTTGAAAAATTCAGGTTTTAGCCCATTTTTAGGCTATTTTCTATTTTAATATATTTTACTAGGTAATATATTCCTGTGCTGGCAAAGTCATCACTGTCACATGCTCCATCAGAAATCAAATATGATGATTTAGTGCTGAAAGGGTTAGTTCAGGCCAAAATGAAAATAAATTATTCATCTTGAAGTCATCCTAGGTGTATATGACTTTATTCTTTCAGTTGGAGTAATTAAAAAAAAAAAATTCATCTTTCAAGCTGTTTGATGCCACTCAGCGGGTATTGCACTGCATCGGTCCTTGAGAAGTTTAATAAAAAGCTCATTAATTAGAAAAAAATGTCTCACATGGCTCCGGGGGTGAACAAAGGCCCCCTGTAGTGAATCGATGCATTTTTTAAAGAAAAATATCCTATGAAAAAGTAATAATCACTTTAATCTAGCTTGCACTCACAGTTGTAAACGAAGCAGTTCCAGGGAATGACAAAATGAGGTCAGCTTTACGCATGAAACATTTATTATTTTTATCAATGTTGAAAACATATAAACTGAATTCTTTGAAAAGTGTTCATAAAATTCTGAATCTGAACCTGGGTCTTGATATTAAGGAGTTGTTGTGGTCAGACTCTGCTTCACTCTGTAATTACATCATTGCTTTGCATTACTGGTTGAGGCCAATGATGTCATTAAATCTGAGCAGCTTCCAACATTTCTGCAATGGGTTTATTGTATAAGTAAATTTGTATAAGTAAATGTTTGTTTCACTAATTCCTAATATCATTAGCTGGCCGTTTAACATGCCTCTGAAATTCAATCAAGCCAGCACACTCTCTTTCGCTCGGAGCCAGAGTTTAAACTTGTGCCACTTTATTATTTGCCTGTTGAGTGCTTTTTAGAGCTGCAATTAGCACAGCATTTTATTCTCTGTTTTCTCTGCGGGCCTTAATTAACAATGCAGAGCAATTTATTACATTAGTGCTTGTAAAATGTAAGTACTTCTCCATATACTGGATGCGGCATTTCCCAAGAAGAGCCTGGAGGAGAATTTGACACTTTGCTGAAGCCAACGCAAAGCTTCTTGAGAAACTTTTTGTTTCCTTTTTTATTTCATTGACTCTAGAGATAAATTGCAATGTCAGAAATAGAGACATTTGCTTTAAATTATTAGTAGTTTTTTTTTTTTTCAAGTAAACAAGAATCTGGATACTCCTGGCTGCCTAGGGAGCTGTCTGTTAACAGATTAATTGGGTTTAAAGACCATGACTCTCTCAGCGACTTTGGATGCGCGACTGATAAGACACAGCGACTATAAGTGTTTATGGGTTACACAGCAATAACACAGGGGCCGGAAAAGCCCCTGATCTCTTCTCATAATAGCATTTTCCTAACTGCCTCTTCATCATAGGCAATTTCAAAAAGTCAGTTTTTTCAGCTGTGGAATCACCATCTCGCAATAAATTCCACCTTTAAAAAAGTGTGGACCATGTGTTTTATGAAGTCCAAGTTCAGTCAGAGTGCAGGCTGAACTAGGGCCCCGTAGTCTCTGGGTTTCATCTGATTTGCGGTGGCAATAAAGGTGCGGGGGGGAGAGTCCCTCCACATGCTGCCCATTTCAGATGTGTTTTGGATTGAAAATAGGATTAATGTGCTAAAGTGTGATTAGAATGGTTAAACACGATTAATTGGAACAGACTCGTATCGCCAGGGGAGCGAAGCGGGCGGAGGGGGGTGTTCCTGGACGGCCTCCAGTTCACCAAGTGAACAAAGCACACCAACTGTCCAGGATTTTCCATGTCTCCACTGGTGCGCCTTTTCCTTTGCATTTTCTCATAGCCAGCTTGTCTGAAGGCAGATTAAATGCAGCTGAGAATGTTGGTGTAGGCCTGCAGCGTGGGACCCTCTGGGAATAGGCAGGAACCACGAGCTTGGATTTGGCCTGCACTGTGCTGCTTGAAAACAGCCATGCACCAAGGGCAGAGGTCCAGGTGGATCGGCGAGGGAGAGGGGAGTAATTTGGGGTTATTTAAAATGATCTATTAAAGCCCTGAACTTTAATCAGGGTTGCTACTATACTGACATGCATGATTTACTTACAAATCAAGATGACGGGGATGGGAGGGGATGGATAAGGTCAGAATTTGCATACTTGATTTTCAAGGGAGTGACGGTGGACGATCGGTGCGTTAACTATTCCCGGCCAAGCTAGCGGACTCATTAGCACCTTGGAGGCATCGCCGAGATGGAGTGGCTGATGGAGCGCTGGGCTGCTCTCGGGGGTGGGGCGGAGGGGGTGAGATCACGCAAGGAGCAGACACACTTGTTTGAGTTCTGTCTAAACACAGCAGGACTCTGACAGACACCTAAAGTCAAACTGTTTTACCCCAGACTTACTAACTCACAGAGCAGAGCCTGCATTTCAAATGTGATTAGCCCTCATCATCGGAAGGTTGAAGAAGTTAACAGTCGCGTAAACACCGAGCTAGCGACGGCGGGAGAGGCGCGGCCACGGGGCAAATGTCACAGAGGACATGAAGAGTGACTTCTGAAGATCAAGGGCTCTCGTTCTAAAACAAAAACAATTTAAGCACGAGGTTAGCAAACATGTGATCCAACACTGTCACATTTTCAAGAAAAAAAGGTTCAAGACACAAAAACCTAATGTATGCCTGTCTTCATATGTTTATGAAAACTTTTATTTATTTTAATAAAGTGATTAAAAAAATTAAGAATTCGAAAACATAAAAAAAAATGCTAAGATTGTTCTCTTTGTGTAGCATTCCTTCTGTCATTGGGTGCATCTGTATTCACTGAAAAAAAGAAATTAAAAATGAAATATAATAATAATCTTTATTATATTATTATAATGTATGTTCATATAAATTATATTATTATAACTTATATTAAACTATATTTAATTAAATAAATAATAATAAATTATTATTGTAATTATTATTATAAAGAATAACCAGTCGATACTCTGACAACACACAATCCAAAGTGTAAAAAAATTATTAAGCCTGTTAATTCCATAATATAATATGCTAATTAATTAAACAATAAATTGCTATTATTAACATATCAGAAATACATTCAACATTTGATAAATCATTCAAATGAATATATTTGAAAAACATTATTAATTAAATAATCAGACGAACAAGACAAAAAAAACAAATGATGCAAGATGGCAGCAATAAATAAAAACATCCTAATTGTTATATGTTCCAATTGAACCATAATGATTGACAGAGTGTTGACAGGTAAGCCCCGCCCCCTCTATGTTTCACCACACTCACTACTCTTCTGCTCTGACAGCTATGCATTGGAAGATTCTGACAACTCATAAAAATATATGGGTTCTGGCAGCTGCTGCCCATAAACAGCTGCTGAACTCTATAAAACCATTATGAGGTCCTGATCGGGTTCAGCAGGAAACAGACATATCAATGTGTAAAATGAGAGGATAGATAAAGCAACTATGATTTAACTGATGCGCAGCAGAATTTAGTGTCTTAGACCAAATGGAAGGCGTTTTTGTTGTTGTTGTTGTTGTTTGAGTCTTGTGAATGTCTGTACTACCTTATCATGTACAAGTATGGATTAACAAAATTCAGATGTCTCTTAATTTAATAAGAAAATAAGATATGTTATTATAGGGAAAAAAAATGGGGCAAAAGTACAATATGCCACGTGGCAGATCTGCTGTACATGAACATGCTGTATTTAAGCCAATAAAAACTTGCAGTCATAGCTGCTTCGTGTTCCAAATTCAACACCTTTCTTGCTTAAGCCTGAGGACTATACAGAGGTTTTTGTATGTGACAACATCACAGACTGTAGTGTTTCTCCAAATATGATCAAATGTCACGACTTAGCTAGTTATAGGCTTTTGTGTAAACCCTCTGGTTGCGTTGTCCTGGCCGAACGTTAATATGCATTGTCAGAGGATTTGAGCTAGAGCTGACTTAGAGGGAGGCTTTCTGATGCCTGTGTGTAAATGCCGGGGTCAAGGCCGTTGCTTTGGCACAGGCGACTATAGGCATTATATATTATTATATGATGAGGAACTTCAGACCCTCGTAAAGTAAAGTATCCACGGCATTTCCCTTTACTTTTAGTTTTGGGGCCTGGATTTTGTAAGAATCAGGCCCTGGTTCTTCAGTTATATGTGTTTTGTTTGGAAGATTAGTTTCCAACAATCTTATTTTAAATGAAATGAAAACAAAATAAAACAGAAACACACACACACACGCACACACACACACACACACACACACAAAAGGGCCACACAAAACAATGTTCTGTTTCTATAAAAACTCCAGTTCTGATCTAAAAGTTAAAGTGCATTTCCTCTTCAAATGCTAATGATTTAGACATCTTCACTGCATCATTTACACTGTTACACTGTCTCTATGAAGATACATTGGCTATAGGTTCAGCATAGCATACTAACATCCATCTTACTGTTGTTTCCATACAGTATGCTGCATACAATATGCTAATTTTCTGCATCCATTACAATATTTGCAAAAAGACACCATGCTGCATACAACAATGCAATGCACTCAGCCTTCCATTCCCATACTGATCAATGGATTTTATTATTATTCATAAAATCAAGTTATTTTAAGATCAATTATAAAATAAAATATAGTTACAATTAAGCAAAAACAGTCAAAATGATATATAGTAATAATTTCTAAAACATATAAATATTGAATAGATTAAAATAAAATAAAGAGACAAAATTATAAGAAATGAATAAATAAAGTAAAAAATATTTATAAGATTAAGATAAAGATTAAGAGAAAATGTCAAAATTGTGAGATATACAGTCTCAGTTCTGAGAAACAAGGCTGAAATTATGAGATATAAAGTCAATTTTTCTAGAAACATAAGTAAAAAGAAAAAGTTGGAATTATAAGATACAAAGTCAAACAAAATTCCTATTATTTGATCTAGCTGATATCCAGCTGTTACATTTTAATTTTAATCAGCAAAACAGGCTTAAAAGTGCAATATTAACATGATTATTTCCGACGTTTATTAAATTAAACATGCAATTCAATCTAGCGAACTACTACATTAAACATTTATCGTGGAATAATAATTCTGTTTCACTTTTTTTTTTAACTCGCATACACCGAAAACAGTATAAAGGCAGATATCTCTCTTCTTAGGTGATGACTTTGTATCATTTAGTGATGTTACTGATAGTGATGATAGATTTAGTGACAATGACAAAATAGTAAAAGTAAGATGTGTGCTGGTTTAGACTAGCAGAGAATCACTCACGCTGAGACAAATAGTAATGCACAGGGGGGACGCATTTCATTCACATATGCCAAACACCAGAAGGAGCCGCAGGATGCACACTGGACATGTCCTTTCTAAGTGTCACTTTTATTACAGGCCTGGCTGGCTAAGAAAAACCGCCCGCACTCAGCCTACTGCAAGTCATTTCTCTTCCATTTTCCACTACACACTGACATCTGATGGCCTGATGCTGGAGCGGTCTGAAAAAACTATTTACTGTACCTCCATCTTTTTGTTTTGTTGTTTTATGGACTATTTTTCTTTCTCATCCCTCGCTTTCCATATTGAAGCGTATGACTTACATGAAAAGTCAAAAAAGAGCTATGTTTCATATCCTGCTGGGATTTAGAAAACCTACTGGTGAATGTTAACATCCATAGGTCATGGCATGTACTATAAATGTCATGTTCTATAATGAAGAAGCCTCTAAAAATCATTGATAGCAGATGGGCATCAGTCCCAGGGAGAATAAATATCCCTCTCTTTTTTTCTTGTGGTGGAGAGAAACATCCCGCGAGATGTTCTCAATGTGCTTGCCAGTACGCTGAAATGATGTATTCGAGAGCAAAGAGACAACATAGCTAATCTTGAAATAACTTTCTCATGTTGTTTTGCACAATTTCACTGTTTCTATATATCAGATAACACGTGTTGTCAGGCCTCGGAGTGCACTACATCATCTGTGATTCAGATGTCTGCGGATACTCTCGGAGCACACCGACTGTTTCGTGTGAACGGCTGTTTGTCTGCTGCACTTTGATTCACTACGGTTTACCCTGGAGGGAATTTTCGAGGGAATTTGTGATGTTTGTTCAAAATAGACCTTTGAAAACAAATCGGAGAAGTGTTTACCGAATGGTAATGCACTTTGGTCGTGTTCATTTTTCATTGAATTAGCTTTGCACTCAGAAAATGTTTTGACTGTTCCTAGCAGACCATAAGTGCACTAAATTCATAATCATTGCTGACAGATATAACACGTTTGTTCTGCAGGCATAAAAATGACTATTTATCAGGCAACAGAAGTGTGTTCCAAAATCCATAAGATTATCAAATGCATTTTGAGCAAGAGTCTTCTCTAACAATACAGTTCCTTGCCTAATTTATAAGGATTCTGTATGCACTGGGATCATCATAAATAATTTAACAATTCCAAATCTTCAACAGCTCTATTGAGGAGTATTAGAACTTCTAGGTAATAAATATTCAGAATAAAAATAAAAAATAAATTTATGTTGCCAAAGGAAGAAAAAATAAACACTAATATGATTTTTGCATGGCATTTACAGAGACTTTTTAATGACAGTCTTTTTAGAGGTGCCATAAAAACTAAAACGATATTTAAAATAACATATTTCATTCATATATTTTAACTGGAATATATGTATCTTTAACATCTTGTCATGAGAACAACCAGACAATAATTACAATTGTTAAAGTTGTAGACGTAAGCTACATGTGTTTGATTCACTAAAAATAACCAGCTTAAAAAAGTCATTTGTTCAGGAATCAAACTACACTGGTTGTGCTAAATGATTTCGATACACTAAAAAGAAACACTTCATTTTTTTATTATTATTATTTCTTACTTTTTTGGCAAACAAACAGGTCACAGTCATAATATTTTAGTGTGTTTTTAGTCTTCCTCGCCAGAAGAATGAACGTGGCAAAAACTATCAATCATTCAGTTGTTGTATATTTCATTTCTTTTTGGAACTATTCTGAAAAGTAACAACTTCACTAAAATTAAATTCTGTTTTAAAGAACAATTCTAAACAAAATCTATATTTTTAAATAAAATATTACAAACAAAATATACGATGCGTATCTTTGACTACACATTGTCATATTAACAAGTAATCGAAAATGAAATGATTAAAATCTGTGATGTACAAGCTGTATGCATTGAATTCACTAAAAAGAAACAGCTTGAGGAATTGTTTCAGGAATACATATATATATATATATATATATACGCACTGAAAAACAAAACAAAAGAGCTGTAGGGCTATTCAGTCAGCTCTTCAGGTAGACTGCCCTTCACTTGACTCTCAATTCACTAATTAGACAGAGGGCTCACTCCAGACCCCACACCCCCCTGCGGTTCCACTAGAAGTCATTCCATAGCCCAAGACTGAGAGATTAATTTAGATTATCAGCGCCATGAGCCAAACCCAATCTGATTACTCCACTTTAGGCTTAATAAGTAAAACAAACTTCCAGCGATATCTCTGGATCTTATCTAGACAGTTGTAGCTGATGAGAGCGGCTGATAAGGAAGGTACCACTCAAAGGAAACGCTACACCCATGTCTATTCCATGGACCCAGCGGGGGGCTCCTGGGTAAAGCCTGAATAACAAATGAGTTTGCTGCGGATTTGGCTAATCATCCCAGGCCTCGAAGCCCGCCGGACAATTCTCAAGTTATCGCAAGAGTCAGAGCACTTGAACTGGAGACCCCTACCCCTAATTAACAACCCACCGCAAATTAAAACCAGCTGCTAATAATTACATAATTAAAGTGCCTATGGGGGGAAAAAAGCATAATTTCTGCAGCCATCGCAATAAATCTTGAGCTGTCCGAGCCCATACTTTTAACGTGAACTTTTTCCTGAGCAGGTTAATGCATTACTCATACAAAACACAGTATCCCTTTGTATTTTTT
This sequence comes from Carassius auratus, assembly GCF_003368295.1. Classification (NCBI taxonomy): domain Eukaryota; kingdom Metazoa; phylum Chordata; class Actinopteri; order Cypriniformes; family Cyprinidae; genus Carassius; species Carassius auratus. The sequence goes on from NW_020528076.1 coordinate 272,454, forward strand.
TTTTTGGACCTGTTTTATAACAAAAAGAAGTCTTGGTTTGCCGAGGGCACAGGCTTTGAGACTTCAGCATCAGGATGCCACCATCTGCGAAGGCTTTTTTTGCTTTTGAATCCGATCCTCCTTCTTAAGAACACAGAGGAGGTCCTTACAGAGATAAACAAGCTGTCACGTTATACCTCCTTCTGTGGCTAAACACACCCACAAAAAAGAAAGAAAATCAAAAATCTTAGGTTTATTGTTGCAAATTTAGGTAAGGGTGGGGCAGAAATAATAAAAACAGTGATTGATTTTGTTTGCACTCTCTAGAAACAGCATTTGGTTTTACTTTTGATCATTCAAAGCCTGACTCCCTGAGCTGGAACCAGCAGCAACATGGCAATTATGCAGTTAAAACTATTTCACAGAATAAGCTATAAACAACTGTAAGTGTATTGTAACTAAGGTCACATTCTCAGATGGCCATAATGTGTGATTTTTCACCAACATCTTTCCAGGCTGATTTATCGTTTCATTTTACGAATTATTCAGACAAACAAAATATTTGATAGACCGACAGCTATTAGCAAATCTGGTAACTGGCATGTTGTCAGGATGAAAGGTGTAATTTGTTTTCAGACCACTTAACAGGGTTAGAAAAGCCACCGGTCTTAGCATCATCAATCATCCGTCATTGAACGCCGGGGCATGTGGGTGAAAAGTGCTGAGCTGAATGAATACTGTCAGACAGCTCACTTCCTCTCTTAGAATGTGTACACACTGTTTTTACTGTAAAGATAATCACAAGAAGTACTCTGTTGTATTATTGTTGTACCAGGGGTTTAATAATGATGTGTTTTGTGTGTTGTGTGTGTGTTTGTGTGTGTGTGGGGGGGGGGGGGGGGGGGGGGTTCCAGCTTTTGAGGGATGTGCATGTGTATGCAAAGCCTACAAAACCAATTAACAAACAATTAACAATTATATTGTTTATATATTGTTACAATTGACAAACTGTAAAATACAACAAATTGAGAGAGCCCTCTGTTATGAACACTAAAATGCTGAGCAAAATCATTCTAGATGCTGGCAGTGTGCAAAGTATCTGCAGGATTTTTTAAATCAAATGTAAGACAAAAAAATAATTTAATTATAAAAAATAATACCATATGAGCAGAGAAGGACAATGTCTATGTTAGTATAAACTATAAAAATATTATTCATATTTTTTTTTTAGAAAAGAGACTGGTCAGAAGTATAAATTAAATATAATTAATTTAAAACAGTTATATGGCAGATAGGACAGTAGACAGGCTTATTGACAATCCAATTTCATTCTCTGCCAGTAGGAGGCACTTTTGGAGTCAAACATATAATGGCTTCCCCAGAAATGGCTGTGCTGTGCTTATGAATGCTACATTATCGGATAAAGCTTGAAATGCAAACAATACTTTTCTGAAGACACTCGGTTCCTTTCAGTGATAGGCTACATGTGCATCGCTTCATTGCTTGAAGTGGGGAAGTCGTGGCCTAGTGGTTAGAGAGTATGACTCCTAATCCTAAGGTTGTGGGTTCAAGTCTTGGGCCGGCAATTCCATACCTTAGATGCCCTAGAGCAAGGTCCTGGGTGCTGCAGCATGAATGGCTGCCCACTGCTCTGTGCGTGCACTTTGGATGGGTTAAATGCAAAGCAAGAATTCTGAGTATGGGTCACCATACATGGCTGAATGTCATGTCACGCACTTCTCATTCTTTAATAAGAATGAGTAAAGTGTTTATAACTATAAGCCTATAATGTATGATGAAAGTCATCTGTAATACACAATGAGTCACAAACATTTTCCAAAAGAAAATTTGATATTGATGGAATTTTTTTTTTTGTATTTATCTTTTAAAACATACCTCTTGTTTGAGCATCATAACCAGCATGCCAAAGCAACAGAGACTCATCCAGTGGTGTGAATTTGAGGCAGGGCCATGGGTTTGACAACCAATAGAATGTAAGGGGAGAGCTTGGGAAACCTGTTTGAAAACAGTAGTTATTTCTGAATGACTTTGAGTATAAACTATACTCTTTACCTTAATATTCCTGATTTCAACTTGCATAATTGATGCATTGATCATAATGTCAAGCTTACATTTCATATATTACTATATTAGGAGTCATGTTATTCTGTGTTCATTTAAATGCAATGTAATAACCTTATGCATTGCAATGGACGGTGAGTGGAGAGTTTGTGCATTGACACACTATACCTTAATATTCCTGTATTTATTTTACTTCAAAACCATTTTCCCCTGCTGTTAAGATAACACATAAAAAACCACAGAAAACACAGTTTTTTTCAAAATAAATGTTGATATTTAATTTGAATTAAATTTTATCATATATATTTATTAAAACAAAGCACTTGTTTGAGCATCACAACCTTTCACTTTCTTCCTTATCTTTGTCACTTTGGCAAAGCTTAGCTCACTCCCACTGATATTCGTATGAGTTTACTTCAAAAGCAAGTACAGAACGTACGGCATGTGGCGATGAAACGTTAAAGTCAATCACACTGGGAATGGTAAAATCCGAAGCAGATTTCTTGGATTTACATTATTCTGTTCTTGTGACTTTAAACAGCGTTGGCCAATTACGAGCTCAATATGCACAAACCCAGCCATGACTATCTGAGGCCTTTGTTTTCCTCCATGTGTACTGTAAGGGAGTTTTTTGTGCTCAAGGGGAAGCTGTGTTTTTAAGCAAGCATGTTGACACATCATTGTTCCGCTACACAAGGCCATGATTGGGGCCATGGGTTTTCCAGCACATTTCAACTTCTGACAGACTGAAGGTTAAGATGTTCTGAATTAGATTTGAATTACAACCACTAAATGCCCCTGTCACAGTTAATTATGCCTGACACTGGCCATATACATCCAGCTGACTGGCTCTTATAGGAAAGCTCATAGCTTTAACAAAGACAGACTCTAAAGGCATATCTCCTAAAATTGTCAAAAGATAATGAGCTAACAGAGGCACAATTCTGGTAAAAGAATGCTAATCCATCTTTTAGCCAGGACTATCGCTCCACAAAAATGCCAGCAGGATATTCTCTCACAGCTGTGAAGAGGAAAAAAAAAACTGGACGAATCATGAGCCAAGGACTGCTTTTAAGGTTTTGATTATAAAGATCACACAAAACACATAAACACATAGCAATTTTCTAATGCATTTAATAACATCCAAGTGCACAGCCTGTTTTGAGTTTGCTAATATTTGCAGTTGAGTTTCTAGCACGTTTGAGGGGTTGGGATTCAAAAGTGGATTTTTTTTATATATAATCATAATGTCTAGCAGTGATGAAAATGCATCGGGATTTTATTTCAAGGATTATAACAATTTTAGAGGCTTCGCGGAGGCAGACTCACACAAGCTACAGTGAGAAGTGAAACATTAAATCAAAATGTAAAGCTCCCTTTCACTCCGCTGTAGCTGTTTAAGTCTTTTGACACAGTAATTGCCCAGGGCCGTGCACAGGGGAACGAGGTATCCTTAAAAAATGGTCAAAGACTTTGCAAAGAAAAAAAATGAATGAATAAATAAATTTAAATTCCTGTGTAAGATGCTGAAAATAAACACCATGCTGAGGCTGGCATCAACAATTTGCAGGACGGCTTCTGCTCTTTCTCAGACCGAGAGCCTCCCAACGTGACTGCAGCTCAGATCACACTTCCCTGCCGACCAGGTGTGAAGAACCCACCTCGTGCAAAAACTTAAAATCATGTCCAAAGGCTAAAAGTATAGGGAGCGACCTGGGCACATGACCTGGAAATTGAATCTACTATTCATTTGTGTCCCATCCTTAATCTATGAACTTCTATTTAAACCTGTTTCCAAAAGTAAAAAATGTAATTGTGAGATAAAGTATAAAATAGGAAATGAACTGACACTAATATAAAAATGACATTGTGAAATATAGTCACAATTCTGAGAAGTAATTACAATTTTGAGATATAATGTTTAACTTGTTGAACAAGGCTGTAATTGTTAGAGATATATAATATAATACAATATTCTGAGAAATAGTTGTCGTTTTGATATATAAAACCATAACTGCAAGACATAAGGTTGCTAATTATGAGAAACAGTCACAATTGTAAGTACAATTTTAAGAAATGGATGTGAAATTTAGATCTTGTAAAATTTAAAGTCATAATTGTGAGAAATGATATAATTTTTGAGATTTAAATAGACACAAGTGCAAGATATAAAGTCACAATTCTGAGAAATAGTTGCAATTTTGTAGATATAGAGTCACAATTTCAACATATAAAGTTGCATTTATGACAGTAACAGTTGTGAGATATAAAAATCCCACTGTAACAAAGTAGCAATATTATAAGCAATATAACATATTCCACAAGTTGAGATTCAAAGGCACAGGATTGAAGGACGCGAGATACAAAGTGTCAATTCCAAAAAATAAAGCCAGCTTACCTTTAAATTTAAGACAATTGCCTTTATTCGTTTCCATATTCAGTTTTCATACTAATAATGCACTTTTGCAGTGACATACCTCGGATCTTAGCTGTGTAATTTAAACTGAGAGCCTGGCCCAGAAACACCTCATTAAAACTCACAAGTACCCTCTCTGGTGTGCCTAAATGGATGCCCACTTCATGACGCTTAAAAAAATAATAATACAAAAACAAACCTTCCTCACCGAGCTATACACATCACTGGGGAACCACAGAGTTGACACAGAGATTTAGCTCCCCTGCTATTTGTAGGTATACATTACACACCGAGTGAAAATTAGGTTACCCAGTAGTGTACACAGAGCAGTGGCCCACGGGTCCAAGCCGACTCATTGAAGCATGTTTAACAAAACAGCCACTGAGCTTAATATACTCCGCTTATTATCAAGGGTAGGATTAGGGTAGGATTTGGCAAGCCATAAATATATCATAGCTTCATTAAATCTGGACACTGTGGTAGCATACACCAGAAAATAGATGATTCAACCTCGCAACACTTAGCAAATCCTAAATGCTCTTGTGCAGTGCTATGGGGAAAAAGGCCTGGTCTGAAAGGGCCTTACATATGAAACCACTTAATTAGGGCTCTCAAAACTATGCCCCACTGTTCCAAGCAGGCATTAAGCAGTTGACATGGTGAGTTTGTTGTGGTGCGGTCTAACAGGGTTTTGTTTGTGTATCTTCATCAGCTGTTGCGGTCTTAACTCAAAAGTTATCTGAGAGGCAAGAGCCATTAAAATCAGCTTTTGATGGCTTCTAGGATAATTGTATAAACAACCAATTGCTAGTTTAGAGGGATTACTTTGTCTGAATCAGCCCTCTGGTTCATTTTGAAAAGCACCAGTTTGTGAAATATTCCTGATGGCCAAGTAGGTCTTAAAGGAATATGACTGTGACTTTATTAGTGCAAATAAGTATAAGCTCAATTACTGCAAAAAATAAAGAAATAAAGAAATACTGGGATATTAGAGTCACTTAGAATGAAAGTAAACAATTTTTTTTGGATAAAATGCAGGTATGTGAAGCTTAAGATTTTCTACATTTAAATATGAATATATATTAGTATATTAAAACGCGTATATTATTTGAGCGGTCAGGTATTATGGTCGTTTTAATGTTTACATCTTGTGGCTTTATTATCTTAAGGAGAATTTTAACACGAATAGATGGGCCCCTTTTACTTCCTTTGTAACTGTCTCACTGTAATCCAGATTTGTGCTTTTTTCCTTTTTTTTTACGAATATGAGGGACAAGTGGATGTATTAATGTAATCAACATTATGCTGTAAGTGCCGTCCGGTAAGCTTAACTTGTACTGAATCCAGAATATTGCTTTAAAACCATTTTCATGCTTAGTGGCAGACGTTACATTTATCAAAACTCATTTAAACATAAAAAAACTGGAGCATCTGCAAGCCAAATTATTTTTTTTCTTTCTTTCTTTCTGTCTAGTCCATATTCCTGACATGTCACAGTTTTTTTATTACATCATCTGTAAAACACATTGATTATACTCGCTTCATGACAGATCTGGCTAATTGTTGGCCTATTGGTTTATTTAAGATACACATACCAGCCTTACATTCTCACGCGTTGCAAGCATACAGAATCAATTCAAGCCCTGTCCTCAGACATGCCTGCTTGGAGCACTTTACGTACAGTAAGAGAATATGTGCTCTAATAATACTGTAATTTTATATATTGGCTTATTTTTCTTGTCCTAAATAATACATGTGTTGTGTTAAGTTCAGCCAGCAGGAATTTCACTGCATATGTTTGCCTAGACAGAAAATAGACAGTCCAAATCTATCCCAGGCTGCCTCTTGGTGAAAATCTGGCCTTCTTAAAAGGAAAAATATATAGATGAAGGGTTTGGATATCAGATTATCATCAAGTAGCACAAGTTCCCCTGTATTTTGCAGCAGATTTTAGTATCAAGTCTCTACTTCAAAGTAGCTCATTACACTTAGTCATGATTTCATGGTCACAGCTGCATTGTATTAGCAATCACATCTGTACATGTGAGCTGTGGTTTCTTTTAATGGAATGGGTGGAATATTGTGTCTTATTTTACAAATATCAATGTCACTTCAGCGTGTGTGATTGAGGCACTCCTTTTGGTGCTCCATTAATGATGAATTGGCATGTGCAAAAAAAAAAGTTCGGCAATGAAAACAAGCCTAAATGGGGTTGTGTCCAGCAACGATTTGATTGCCAAAAAAAAAAAAAAAAAAAAAAAAAAAAAAAAAAAAATTATATATATATATATATATATACCTTCCTAGGCTGATAGTTTTAAATGGAAAATAGAGGAGTTAATACCTTCTCTGTTGGAGTGCAGATATGATAGCCACTCATGAGTTTCCAATGGAAGTAATTTCCTCAGCATTTCCCGCCTGGCACGCCAGCTTATACTCTTGTCAGTCTTGCGGTGAGTCACAATTTGTGGCGTAAACATGATACGCCAAACAAAATATGTGACGTTATCAATTTCTAATTCAAATGGACACATAAATTGCAGTGGTTTAATTCTTGAAGCATTCAACAATTATTTGAATTCATCCCATTTAATAATACATGCCTGATGGCTGTGTGTTCACAGGGCTCAATCACGCTCAAGGATCTGTATCGAGTTACTCATGACTACGAGTAAAAAGAGGACTAAATAACCAAGACTGGACTGTCTAATCACACTATGTGGCCTCACATGAAAGCCTGGGAGGAATTATGATTCAAACATCAGTTCTTAACATATTTCTTCTTCTTTTTTTTTTTTATGTCAGAGACAATTTCTCAATATCTTTGAAGAATATAGAAATACACATACAAAAAGGCTATAATCTTTCCAATCATTAACAGAACACAAATTTGTGGAACTAAATAAGCAATGCCATCTATCTATCTATCTATCTATCTATCTATCTATCTATCTATCTATCTATCTATATATATATATATATATATATATATATATATATATATATATATATATATATATATATATAAATGGAGTGCCCCATATCATAACATTTGACCTTTTTGTGGATTAACGCCATCCTCCACTCATTCATTAAATACATTAAAAAGTATACATATCCCGTACTTCATTATAATGTATTTTATTAATATTTTGCACCATTTTCAAAGTTTCTCTGCACCTGACTACAATGAAATTTGACCCACTGTGACATTGAAAGCTGATTGGCTTGAACGGTTACCACTGACGATGACTGATTATACAGTATATATGTGCAAGGAGGGAAATTTCATTAAGCATCTCGAGTTTGGTGCCATTTTGCAGCCTCATTTTGGACAGCAGTGAAGGACGTTGCATTATTTGAATATGCACTCTGATTGGTCGGTCTAATAATGAGCGAAGCCTAAAAAAAGAAAATTTGCTGAAAATGTACTCTTCCTCAGGCCAACTAAAATGTAGATGATATATATATATTTATTTTTTTTCATCAAAATAGGTTTTTTAGAAATTTGCATTACATCACTTGCTCACCAGTTGATCCTCTGCAGTGAATGGGTGCCGTCAGAATGAGAGTCCAAACAGCTGGTTGAAAAAAAATAATAATAAAAAAACCTTTAATCCACAGGACTCCAGTCCATTAATTAACAACTTGCAAAAAGCTGTTTTTACCATCAAATCCATCAACATTTTTTTTTATTCAGACCTGTTAAAAATATCAATATGTCCAACCTGTGCCTTTTTATTTTGTAGTTTTAGAGCTTGCCAGTCTGAGGAAAAAATCTGTTATCTGAAGAGAACTCTTACAATCTTTTGATAGCAAATGAGTTTGAATTGCACAAGGTTGAGTAAATAATAATAAAGGTTGAACTGTTCCTTTAATATCAACTAGCAATACATCAAGACTGAATAAAACAGGGTATATAATATATATTTCTGTATAGAGAAACTGAATTTTTAAGACCTAGTCTATCCGTGACATGAGTTGCTCTCTCAGACAGGAAGGATCAAACAGTCTTATGTGCAACGAAAACAAATCTTACACTCTTGTCTTCTCACCTCTCAACATCTGGAATAAATAACCATCTCTCCCTGGAACCATAACTATACTGAACATAGTTATTCCTTGTTATTGGTGATTTTTACAACAATCTAAAATGTGTCAGGGCCACTATTCTCTGTTATCTTATCCACAAATATTAAAAAGGCTATGTTATTTAATTGGAAACTAGGGCACTCACTCACTCTGTAGTGAGACAATCTGCAACCATTTATCCAGAAATGGCGTGGGTGGGAGAAAGTCTGAAGAGCAAGTCCTGGGAGAAAAGTGAAAGGTGCCGTTCAGCTGGGTGGACTTGTCCATCTGTGCAGGCCTTCTTAAAGACAAGACTGTGACACACGACTGCTTTGTATCACGTCACAACAAGCACTGTTTCCGCTTAGGAGGTTCAACATACATGGGTAATAACCTTCAGATGAAAGGGAACACGACTGACCACAGACCTGATGTTAGGCATTAGAGGCTGAACCACTTCACTGAACACAACTGCGTGGGGTGCATGTGAAGAATAAAATACCATAATCTGTGTCCAAAAACAACGGATATGAAGCGGGTAAAAAGCAGACGGTTGAGTTGAGGATAACAGGTGATGATCACAGAGACCAGGCCAAGGTTTTCTGTTTGAAAAGCATTTGATTTAATTACATTAAGCTTAAAACAATGACATTTTTGGTCAAATAAACACATGCACATTTTAAACAGAATTTCACCAGGCTAAAATGTGTCAGACAAGTCGATTGCAAACTTCCTGTATTCCTTAAATCACTGCTTTTTGGACTGGCACATGCCATTCTGACAAGACCCCTGATTGCATCTCAGACAGATGACATTTCTCATTCGAGTTAAACGAGGGGAACATGACCGTTAGACTAAACTCTCATTACTCTCCGCAGCAAACAGTGGGGGCAATTTACAGACACCACTCAAGACTAAAACACTGTTATTGCAAATGGAAATAGGCCCTGGGACCCAAATGATTCTGTTAATTATTTCTGCATATCGCCAGCCCGAGATGTCACGCTGTTCAAAAGCCCCCTGCTCAGACTTCATTTCAATATTCCCCAGATTGCTTTCGTGGTTCATGAGAGGAGAAAATGGGTGCGTGGCCAGGAGTGAGAGGAGAAGGGAGGCAGACTTGTCTGAGCGGACGACAGGTGATGATGACAAATCAAACATACCCAGTGGCTCATCAGAGGAGCTGTGTATAGTAATTACCATCTGATCATGGCTTTCATCCTGCTCTCATTACTGCTAACTGTGGACATTATAACCTGGGCTCTTTGGGGATTTGCTTTCAGAAATATTCATATTCCATTTCTGTTCAGCATTTAAGAATCATGAAATGGGAGATTACACATATGCCCACCTGCTTTGTTGTTCTAATGTGTTTGCAGAATACGTCCTTGGTGCAGATTAATGGGGAAGAGTATGAAAGTTAAATTCTCTTCAAGGTGTATCGAAGCATTTTCTGTATATTGGTGATGTGTACACATGCACACTGGGGTCCAAGTGTGAGACCATACTGAAAATATAGAATTCAAAATTGAATTCACACCAGTAATATTATGAAATGTTATTACAATTACAATTTTAATACTGCATCTGGTTTTTCTTGTGTGGTTCTTGCAGCTTGAGAGCTGCTGGTTACTAAAGCCAAAAGAACATACCATCAATTAATAGCATGTGTTAATGCATTTCCCATTGTGTTACACATCCATAATGTTCCCAAACAAAATCCACAATGTTAACAGAAGGCTGGGGACGATCCCATTCTAATCCGCTTACAAAGCTCTCCATGCATAATGAGATGAAGCAATTAGCATGAGCAAATTCATCCTAAATAGGAAGACAATGGTTCTAGTGGTGTTTTAGCCAGCTAACAACTGACTTCCTAATTGTACAAGTGAAAAGATAGTGTGGATTAGGAGTGTTTATTCTGACGCTCCATTAACACCTGAGCCCCTGAGAGTTAATCCCCCGTGAGACAGAGCTTTCCAGATGAACCACACAGACATACACATACTGGTGAGGGGCGCCAGGTCCCTTGCTGTTTACTCTGCTAATGAAGTACATTAAGAGGAAGGAGAGTGCAGTGATTTTGTACGACTCAAAACAGCTTGCTTTACCAATCGCAAATATTTTACACTCTTCATTTATCCATTTGTTCAATTTGTCATGACCTTAAAATATTTGAATCATAAGGCTTTACTACACTAATATTGTAGTTTTTTTAATATATACTAAATGTCTAAAAATACTATATATAAAATACTATACACTACATATGATTAATATTATTTTTAAATAATGTTACTGCATATGTTTGTGTATGCATGTTTTATTAACTAAAAATATTTGGTATATGTAATACACACACACATTTAAATAGGCAGCAAACAAGTGTCCAGCATTTTTCAAAATTAGCATACATAAAAAAATGGATGCCTATTTTGATCTTAAATATTACAATTAATATGATATGATATCAGTAGATTGGTCAGTAAGATTTTTTAAATGTTTTTGAAAGAAGTCTCTTATGCTCTCCAGGGCTGCATTTATTTAATCAAAATGCTTCAATATTTTACAATATTATTACAATTTAAAATAACTTTTCTATTTTAATACATCTTAAAATGCAATTTATTTATGTGATTTTCGACATCATAACTCCAGTCTTCAGTGTCACATGATCCTTCAGAAATCATTGTAATATCCTGATTTGGTGAGCAAGAATCATGTTTTATTGTTTTCAATGTTGAAAACAGTTGTGCTGCTTAATATTTTTTGTGAAAACTATTACACATTTTCTCAGGAGTCTTTGGTAAATATTTGGATAAAAAGAACAGAATTTTTATTTTACTTGTATTTTCTTTTTTTATATAATTTTTGGTAACAATGTAAACTGTGTTTATATTAGTTAACTTAATTCATCCATATATATATATATATATATATATATATATATATATATATATATATATATATATATATATACATACACATATATATATATATATATATATATATATATATATATATATATATATATATGTGTGTATGTATATATATATATATATATATATATATATATATATATATATATAACTCATGTCCACAAACCTTTGAATGATATGAAGACTCCTATTAAGATTTAGCTAATTCTATAACTTTCTAAGCAATACTATGATTTGTGATAAATCAACTTTTTTTGTAGTATTCCTCATATACAAGTCCCTTCAGATAAAAGCATTTGCTAAATGAATAAACGTAGACTCTCAGACTGGGTCTATGGACGATAGCACCCAACCAGCAATTCCTAGAAAGAGTACTCTGTCACCAACAGACAGAAAGAACCACAAACCAATGGAGAAAAAGAGATCTGACTGATAGAGTGATGCTAAATGTGATTGCTGATTTGGGGCTGTGTATGTGGAAGCGTGTGCGATCCTTATCTCCCTTGATGCCGGGGTTATTCCTCGGCCTGCCCTTACGACAGGGTTCATGGAGCAGGATCTAATTACACATGAGGAAGCGCAGGCCCGTTCCTGAAGCTGAAGGGCCATCAGTAAACCGCCGCATTAATAACCCGTTAGAGTCCTGTGCATTGTAAAGACCCGACTGCAATACACTGTAATCCTCATGTGAAGGGGAATCGAGAGCAACTGTACAAAAGAGGGAAACAAATGACCATATGAGCGCGGCACAGAAGGCCTGCTATGCTTGATTTAGATTGTTGCCTGCTCCCGAAGCTTAAAAGAGAGAAAAACAAGATGCTGAGGTCAAAAGGGCGACTTGTGTAAGCGCGTGTGTGCTGAGTGACAGACGGTTTAGCGCTGGTTTGGGACCCGTGCTCGAAAGGTCAGTAAAAAGTTTTGGCAACCGAGCAAGCGGAAAACAATGAGCCCCCTCTGCATATTTATTCGTCATCCCTTTGTTTTTATAGCGTGGAGAATAAATGGCTCAAATGACACAGCACAAGCCTGCACATTGTCAACACAGGTAATAAGTCACCATTAGCCTCTCATTCCCACACTCAGCATATCAGCCCTGGCTGATCCCGGCCCAGCACACTGGCCACCATTCGCATTCCACCTACATCTATTACCCTGAGAAGCATATGTGTCTTTTCAACAGCTATAGATATTTATTTTCGTCCTTTATCTACATTTTCATGAACAAAGCCTTGTTCAACTTTTTTCCTCCTAGATTATTTTAGCGGAAATGGCCCAGGTGATCTGCTTTGAACACTTCATCAAGAGTGCTGTACTTTGGTAAGAATCTGAGACCATTTTTTTTGGTGCTGCAAAATGACGCAAAGCAGTTTAATCAGCTCTCCTTGCCAGAGCTGGAGTCATGAACAGAGCCTCAAAAACTCAAGCCAAGATCTGGAAAGTACATTTTAAAAGCGAAACATATTTTGAGTGCCACCAAAAAGAGTTGCAAAAATAACGTAAGAAATACTACCATTGTTTGGATCAAGGGGTCAAAGTTTGGCTGGGTATAATGACCCTGTTAACCCTTGCTGCTAGTTATACAAGCAGCAGCACGGCCACTACATCATGCACACACACACACACACAAACACTTCATTAGAATCTTTTAAGTGCCTTTAGAAAAAAAAAGTTCTGTTCATGAAATCTGACAGTGACAACATCAGTGAATGATTCATTGCTCTAAATGACTCATATGCATTTGTGATTCACTAAAAACAACTGGCTCATAAGAATCAATCTTCAACGGTCTTTCTGAATAGTAATGCAGGGCACACTTTCAGCGTATGTCAGTATTTACTTCCATCTAAATCAGTGAAAGAAAGCACTCTGAAAAGACTTTGAGATGACCCAATACCACAACTTTAATAAAAATGTTAATTATTTTATTTTTCTGTTGACAACAATGTCGATCATTACATCAACTTAATGTTATTTGAAAAGTTTTGTAATAGCAGTAGTAACAATTAAATTGTCATAAAACTTTTAAAAAGAGGGGATTTTTAGTATAGTCTGAAGCATGATTTGCATTGGACTGGATACATGTGTAAATTAAGTGTTTATTAATGATTAAAATAACATTTAAAAGAGTTTCTGTTGAAGGTTTTGTGGTCACCATTATGCTGGTGTTTAGTGCTTGTGAGTGGCTACAGGAAAGCATACACTACATTTACATTTAATCATTTAGAAGACGCTTTTATCCAAAGCGACTTACAAATGAGAACAATAGAAGCAATCAGACCAACAAGAGAACAACAGTATACAAGTGCCATGACAAGTCTCAGTTAGTCTAGCCCAGAACCCATAGCTAAGTTTTTTTTTTTGAGAATAGGATAGACAAGAAAAGATAAGTGCTAGTATTAGTTGATCAAGTGCTGGCGAAAAAGTCTTTAGAGTCTTTAGATGTTTTTTTTTAAATGAATATAGACTCCGCTGTTCGAATTGAGATTGGGAGGTGATTCCACCAGCTGGGCACAGTCCAGGAAAAGGTCCGTGAGAGTGATTTTGAACCTCTTTGGGATGGCACCACAAGGCGTCATTCCTTTGCAGAACGCAAGCTTCTGGAGGGCCCATAAGTTTGACTACATTATATTGATGAGAAACATCTTACTTGTCTGTTAAATTGGTACGCGTTACATTTAGCATGTGTAATGCTAGCTGTTGAGCTTAAATAAGTTTAATTGGTTCCAGGGCCTCAACCCAGTTTTCACAAACTCACAACTTTTTTTTTTTTTTGAGCTATCAACTTGAACATTTGTGTTTATGCTAAAAAAAAAAAAATGTTCTAATTATGATCCAACTCAATGTGATATGTTGGTTGAACAAAGTTGTCATAACTGTCATAACAAATCTCGCTTGTGGATTTGGATTGTGTGCATTCCTAAAAGAGCAAGATGGTGAGATATTCAATACAATATTTTTAATAATTCATATTTAAATTCATAAAGTCCCTTTTTTCGGCTTTCAATACCCTAAAACTACTTCAGATTTTCAGTGTGGTCTCAAGACTTCTTACACTCCGAGCATCATGCTGGGATCATGGGTCTCAAACGGTCTCAAATCAACAAACATTTATGATATACTGCTAAATGCATGTGTCTATTTGAATCCAATTATTAAATTAGAAATAGGAATACTAGGCAAAACTAGTATCAGAATATATGCGCCAATGCTTGCACAGCTGATGTGAGGTCATTTCTCACCTACCGAGAGTGAGCACTCCAACTTTTTTTTTTTTTTTTACTTTTTGGCAAACAGGGATGCAGCCATACAAAATGTGTAAGCAGCGAAATGGATACACAAGACCGTAAAAAGGCCCGCAGAGAGTGAAAAGGTATACTCTCAAATACAGTTCATACCTACTTCATCTATTACATAAGGCACTGTGCAAATGTGATTAAAACATTGGTCATGGTTGCCGAGTCCATCCAAACCCATGCGGCCTCCAAACACTCTTAAACGGGAGGCAAGAGCTCTCCTTAGGTTAGGAAAATACTGAGGTCATCAAAGCGAAGCCCAGACTTACACTGTGGCCCGTGACCGGCTTTTCACACAGTATTAGTAGCCGCAGCCGTTCAGCTCATAAAACAATCTAATACATCATTTCTTTTTTCAGGACCTGGAAACGCATATAGATCCAACATAAAGAACACACATAAGCCACAAATTAATGACCATACCATAACTTTATTGTAGATATACTCAGCTACAATTACTCAAAAAAGAGGGGGAAACAGAATTTCTAAAGGTTTTTGTGATCCATAAGGTGCAGAATGGAAACCACTGCAGCACTGATACAGTATGATGAGAAATAGTCACTTAAATACACGTCCCTTAAAAATACAGAAATTGCACTGCAGTTTGTGGCCCATAATTCCCCATTTAAAATCCCCGTCCTGTTAGTGCTCTACGGTGCTCAACATTCCCATAAACCCCTTCAAGAGGAGCTTGTCACTCATTTCAGTCCCACTATGTTGTCATTGAACACCTTGCTGCTGCTAAGAGTGCATTTGACTTTAAATCAGGCATTTTTCCTTAGAAAAAAAAAAAGTATGACACTTAGCTATGAAATAAAGCCCTTTTAAATAAATTTTAGGGCTGATTTAATCAGATCTATATAATGCATTTAGTCTAAAAAAGGAAATACAAGGTGGGTGACAGGGAAAGTTTTCACTGACATGCACTAATACATCTGGATTTCTATAATCAATAACTGATATGGATGGGAAGGGGGTGCTGGATGAGGGACACTGCCATCCCAACATATTAAAAATCATGCCAGTCGAAGGACTTGATGGGTTACATTACTATTCCATATTCAAAGTATTACATTAAGGCAGGACATGAATGTACACATAGGACACATATTTAGCCCCAGATTGTAGAGATTCGAAACTACTTTTCTACAGTGTATTTTCTCTGATGATATCCTGCAGGCACATTGTATCTCTCCGATCACTTTTAAATACATTGGTAAAATACCAGCGATGCAAACAGCAGCAAGGCCAAAACCACAAGTTATTCCTTTAAACGTTACGGCATCATATATACAGGTTTTGTATTTTTTTTTTTTTATCGTTCTGACATGAGGTAAAGTATGGCGCCCGAGTGCAATGCTTATTTGTGCTACATGTTTAAAAAGAAAACAGAAAACAACACACAAAAATTATTCTCCACCATGAAGGAAAATACAATCTGCAGCATATGATACGATGGAGGACCACTTTAAGAAAACACTCCCACAGATGGTGAAAGACTCCAATTCTGTCCTTTTTTTTATAAAATGATATCTGTTCTGTGGGACTAGCTCTGGCATGATGATCGATTATTGGTAGTGAGAAAAAAAAAAAAAATCTCCATATCCATGCGGTGGCACCATATGTGTGATTTCACATTCTCTGAAAGTCAAAAACCAACGGTGAGAAAGAAGAAAGCTTAAACAGAACGTGAAGGAATAAAGTGTGCGCCTTTCAGAGGCTCAAAAAAACAAAAACAAAAAAAACTTTACAAGCTAGAAAAAAAAAAAAGAAACACACAAACAAACAAAAGGATGCAATAGTCTGAGGGTTACGTGTTACAGAAACAGTGTCATAATGCAGGGCCGGCACACATTGACCCTGATACACAAACTCACGCCATTGGTTGAGGGAATACGGAAACCCATTAATTTCCAATGACTTTCAATACTCAGCTCTGGGGGTGTGACTGAGATCATGTAAAGAGGGTCACTCAACTCTTGCTAAAATGGAACCAGATTGCACTCACTCTCAAGATCAGGCGCACATCAGTTGGAGCCCAAATCGTTCCTGAAATCTTGGCTATATCAGGCTAGAACTTAGTTTTAACAGCCTATGAGATACAGAAGCAGGAAAATGCTAAACTTTCATGCCACAACAAACTAAAACTGAAAGGCAATATCCAGTATGAAGCATGGCACCAAAAGTCCTTAAACATATGCAAACCATAATGCAAAGAACTGCTACAGTAGCAAAGAATGAGAGAGTTTAGATGTTTCATCATTGTTACAGGATTGAAAGGCACCACTTTAGAGCAAACTCCATTAAACAAAAATGCAAATATAATGTCAGTGGGAATGTTTTCTAGTGCAAATAGTCATGAGAATATATATGTATCCCAATGTAAGGTGCTGACTAACATATACAATACTGTGCCTCAATGCCATTAGGATTTGTAAAAAGGCATATCCACAAATATATTAATCTTGTATGATAACGCCAAACTATTCGCAAGGGTCTTCTGAGGTAGCAACGCCTGGGATTATGTAACTTCAGGAATAGTTTGTCCGTAACATAACTGAAGTATAGACAGAACAAGGAGGGGGAAGTTAGGTAGCCTTTAAGATGTCAAAATGTACATCATAAAATTTGCATCCTTATTTCTGGGGTAACGACCGATAATGGTGTCAGTCTCTTTAAAAAAAAAAAAAAAAAAAAAAACGTAATTAGAGTTGGTAAGAGACAAAGGAGAGATGCATGGCTTATAAGAACGTATCAGAGTGCAATCTATCGATTTTCTCAAGTGTTAAGTAACCCTTCTGGTCAGATGCACAATTATTTTCATGTGAAGCAAAATCCGAGCTCATGAGAGGCATCAAGGTTATGTGCGGAGAACGTTTCTGTTTAGTTTTTTCTTTTTCTCAGCATTTCCCCTTCAAGCATAAAAACCAAAAGAATAACAAATGGGGAAACAATTTCTACAGCTTGACAAGCTGACAGAACAGAAAATCAACCCAATGGAGTTCAAAAAGGTAAAATTAAGAGGTAATACAGTTACAGTGCAAAAAGATGAGAAATTCAAGCTTAAACATAGCACCAAAAAAAAAAAAAAAAAAATGCATGCAATTAACTGAGGTATTCAAGTGAAGAATGCCTATTAAAATGAAAACATTTAGGCTTGACAAGAGGCTACAACACATTTACACTAAAATAAAGGCTGGTTACCACATCTCCAAACGTGTGAATGTTGAGGGATTGATTTAACAGGTACAACGCTGCATCAGTATCGACTTTGGTAAGCGATGCACATGAAGTCATCTAGCGAAATATCGGTTTGTCCTAAAGACGGTACGTAAAGGTGCTTTGTGTCTTACAGAATTATCCGATCCTATTTTTCTCTTTCCGTTTTTTTAATATAAAATCTGCAGCATATTTTCCCAGGTGATGTGTTTATCGTTCGTGTCATATCAAAACTAAGTCAGTCAAGTCAGTCTATGGAGATATCTAATATTCATAAAGACAACTAATTATCATCAATATCAGTATCAAAATACATTACTGAAACCCAAGTATCAACGAATATGTCATAATAAACATTTAATCTCATTTTTGTTTTTGTTTTTATATAACATAGTTCTATGACGTCTATACAACGCATCCGGTTGGCTACACGAACATACACATCCTCAAGTGCCGTTTACAAGTATGTTGATTACAGTAATCAGGAATGTCAAATTCCTATCCATCTTAAGGATGCGAGGGCATTTCTCTCTCAATTCAATACAGATCTAAACGATTTATTCTCATCGAAATAAAGCGGACCCTAGAGAAGTGCAATTTCGACTGAGAATATATCATCTTAAAATAGAGAAAAACATTTCACATCAACACCATCTTTCTTTCCATGTGCCTTTCATGCCAAACGGCAGCTAAACAGGCACTAGTGCACAGACTGAGGAATTTCGTGTTTTGCTGTCACTGTTTTTTTTTTTTCTTATTTAGTTGATGCCTTGGAGTTTAAACTATGTACACTGTAATACTACCAATAAGCTTTTTTTGTTTAACCACTACCACAAAGCAGAGCATATAACTTTTTTAATGTTAATAAAAATGGGGGGGGCTGACCTTTTTCTTAACACTTGCAATACAAAAAAAGCACTCGTGATCAAACAAAGCTGGGGAAAAAAAAAAGATTGTGTTTGCGCACGTAAAGAATAAAATGAAATATGAACCCTACGTGAATTACGCCGAAATCTTTTGACTCAATTCATTTGAGTTTGACAACCCCAGTGAGAACACAGTCGGCCACGATTCTTCCCTCGGTCGTAAACTGGTGCCGAGAGGGTTCTGCTGTGTTTTTGACTGGTGCGTTGGGGTGTCTGCTGTCTGAAGCTCAGTTGTTTTGGACCTGAGGTTGATTGGCTTTGAGACTGCGGAGGGCTCGGCGGGCGGCCGCTGACTTGGCTATCCGGTAGCTGCGTCCCACGCCTTTGAACTTGCCTTTGCCCACCACTTCCACCGTCACCCGTACTTTTCCATCGTAGGTTCTCTCCGCAGGGCTATCAGAGTCAGAAAAAACAAACAAACAAAACAAAACAAAAAAACACAGAAATATGACTACGATTATATACAAATGACAATGACACAATAACAATAAACATTCACTTAAAATAGATAACTACAAAACCGGTTTAAATAAATATAACCCTCTCAGGCTCAAATTAAGTTTTAGTAACAAGTTTTTAGTACTCCAGATACATAAAATATGTATCTAGAGTAATAAGGTAGTTAGATTTTAACTGTTGCAAATCAGCAACGCCTGCCTTGAGAGGGATATAAATTAAAATTCAATTAAATTCAACCATCAAGAATACCATATAGTATCTGGTTTAGTAGTAGCAATTTTGTTTTTAATTATATATATATATATATATATATATATATATATATATATATATATCTCAATAATAATAATAATAATATTATCCTTATTAACTATATTATGCATAATTTCATATACAATTTATAACTAACAAAATTATAATTTGTATATATATTATTATAAATCATGAGATGAACCACACAATTTTGATACATAGACTCAATCATAATATTAATTACCAATATTATTAAGAATTATCACAAGGCTAACTTTTAGTTTTGATCCTGAGATACCAAAGCGAAAATGTTGGCATCAAACCAGCCATATTCACATTACAGCTTCTAATCTCTTATAAAAAGGTTGTAGGACCTCGAAAACTGACGTCAAGTTCAGGTTTCTTTCCAAATGACCTCATATTTTCTCTGAACCACATACTGATATAGTGTATCAAGTTTTGCTCATTCAAATAATTACTAATATGGGTGTATTTTGCTATGTATTTTGCAGGTGATTATGTTAAAAGGTTGCTTGCACATAAGGAAAAGACATTCCCACCTGAACTTAGCTGTCTCCGGTTCCATCTCCAAGAGCTCTCGCACTGGGGATCGAGGGACATTAGCGGAGAATTTTTCTAGAAAACGAGGCAAAAACAAAAGCAGCGCATTTCAATCTGGCATTTCATCATGCATAAAAATGGCACAATGTTTGAAAACAACTGAACTTGTGGTCTTCGCCACATGAGCCGGCAGACAATCAGACGGAACAGAAATGCAGAACTGATTTACTCGTCTGTACGTCTTTTGCCCTTACCTATGAGTGGCCTCATCATTGGATAATACACTTGCCAAACTGTCTCAAGTGACATCCCGCTATCCATGTAAATTGCACCAGCTAGCGATTCAAAGATGTCTCCCATTGCTTTGGGGACCTCAATGTCTTCCTCCTTCTCCTCGTCTTCCTCTGATCGGCGAAGCTATGAAACATTCACAGAAAATAAGAAAACTATTCTTATCCAAGTCAAATTCACATCCCCAAACTAATCACACACAACAAACAGCAGAAAAAAAATAAATAACTGTGGTCGTAACTTAAAATGTGAACTGACAGCTATGCTGGTACTGTAATGGTATTTCCTCTCAAAATGAACTGCGATCAATTACTTTTAGTATTATGTTTAAAAGATCGAAATGTCCAATATTAGGGACAACATTACCCAGCTTTGTAATTAAGGGGAACATTGTCTTTCCTCTTTCAGTATCCAGTGTTGTCCCTTAGGCATAAAATGCTTTCCAGTCAAACAAGAGGCGATTCAGTGCCAAGATAACCATTTCAAAATAAATTAAATCCAACTGCATTTTTACAATCCAAAAACGAAAACAAATGCAAACACAGACCGGATTCAAGATGACCGCCAATGATAGGATGTCACGGTACTAAATCTTCATGAAATATTATACATGTATGTCGACAATGCTATAAATTAAATGATCGTTTCCAAAGCCTAATATCTTTAACAGATAATGGTGAGATGATAGCTCACCTCCGAATCCATTCCTTGCATTTCATTCTTCTCTAGCTGAAATTGCACAAAATCATCGATCACGTGGAACAGTTCGGGCGAGACCGCTTTGAAGTACTTGTGGTAATCGTACTTGACAGCCAGGGAAGCAAATATGGTGTTGTTGACAAGTGCAGAGCGCAGGTCGGTCAGCACGCCTGGGGAGTGCTGCCGGGGATCTTCATAAAGGTGCTTTGTTATGAGGTAGTCTAAAATTGCATCACCGAGGAACTCCAACCGCTGATAACAATCTGTCCAAAGTTCAGAGTGATACAAAGAAGGTTTAAAAGAGAGCACTAATATCACAGAACATTAATACATCACAGTCACAGCACAAGAAATATGAAGTGATTGTGGAAAACACAACTGAAAATACATACCGTATTTTCCGGACTATAAGTCACACTTTTTTAATAGTTTGGCTGGTCCTGCGACTTATAGTCAGGTGCGACTTATTTATCAAAATTAATTTGACATGAACCAAGAGAAAAGAACTAAGAGAAAACATTACCGTCTCCAGCCATGAGAGGGCGCTCTATGCTGCTCAGTGCTCCTGTAGTCTACCGCTGAAAACATAGAGCGCCCTCTGACGGTAATGTTTTCTCTTGGTTCTAAATAAATGCGAACAGTCCAGTGTGACTTATATATGTTTTTTCCTCGTCATGACGTAATTTTGGACTCATGCGACTTATACTTAGGTGCGACCTATAGTCCGAAAAAAAAGGTATTTGTTTTCTGTAGTTGTTTTCTCATGGTGCATGCAACAAAAATACAATGCGATGAATGTGTTGATTTGTAAACAAATGATTATTTTGAGCTGCATCTCCATGATAATAAAACTTTTTTTTAAAAGTTCTCACGAGTTTTTGGTTAGAATCAAATATACTTACCCAACTAAATCAGATTTTTGTTGTAAAATTACTTTTTTAAAAATTAAGGCAAATTGAAAAAGACAGTTATACAATTACATACATAATCTCACACTTGGGATATGTGTGGAATACCAGTACTAATAATATATAGTATATTACAGTATTCATATTTTTTGTAAATTATATGCAATGTATTTTATGTTACCCAAATCAACGTGTTAACTACAGTAATTTATGAGATAATGCATAATATTTTTTGCATATAATTTAATAGAATAATCATTATTATATTAAATAATATAATAAGCTATATTATAAAATCTTTAAAAGACCTATTACATAAAAATGTATTGTAATAATAGTACTAGTAATAATAATAATAGTTCATTTTAAATAGCTTATTTTATGAAAATAAAAATAAATTAACATTACCGTCAATTATTGTTATCAAATTATAATTTTATGTTATATATTATATAATTTTTATTAAATAGTTTTAATGCATTTACTATTATTATTATTGTAATACAAATATAAATTAAAATATACATTTAATTAATTATTATTATTAGAAATGAAATAATATAATATATAATAATATTTGTTGTAAAGAGTGGTAATTTAAATAAAGTAGTATCCACAAATTCCAAAAGCAGTACTGTTTTTGTTCAGTTAGGATTGGGAAGAGGGTGTCTTTTAAAAATGACTAAAGGAAAAATTGATTGAATCAGACCACAATCCTAAAAGAAAGCATGCAGTGTAAATAATGTCCACAGACCTGTGATGGTGTTGTAATGATACGAGGCGTGAGTGAAAGCCTGCAGAAGATATGCCTTGTTTTGAAACGTGTAGTTTATCTTCTTCTCGAAGTTCTCAAAGCCAGAGATGAGGTGGTTGAGGGTCCGCTCAGCATCCGGGTGGTCAAACATGCAGCGCGGAGGGATCTTCAGCCAGCCGTACTGCAGCTTGGCCGACCCCCCTGAACTCTGCTTCTCCGGCGGGAGCACCTTCAGGCCGAGGGAGCACAGGAACAGCTGGGCCGCCCTCTCCCCACAGCTGGTGAGGTAGCACCCCAGCAGCGCCTCCACACAGTCGGCTATGCTCTTATCGGCGATGCACTGCTCGGTGTGAAGATCATAGGAGATGGACTGTTTCCCAATATCCGTGCCACAGTTTTCCTCTGAGGGGTTCCAGAAGCCCACCACAAAGTCATCCTCCTCGCCAGCTTTGCTGGGGTCCAGGTAGCACATGGCGTCCCAGGAACTGTAATCGAACTCGTCAGCACCACTGTCTGGGGAAAAATGAGAATTGTGGGCTTTTTTGGGGGCTTTCCATTCGGAGCCGGGCTCAGCCGGCTGGAGGGAGATTTTCTTCCCAAAGGCGCCGGAGCCAATAAGCATGTTATCGATGAATCTGATGTGCTCATAGTAGTACTCAAGCTCATCTTCCACGTTGACCTCTTCTTTAGATGGCTCGACCTCTACATCCTCTGCCTCATCGTCGTCGTCCTCCTCCTCATTATCACTGGCTTTTCCGTTGGCCAAATCTTTATTCTGAGAAACAAAAACAGATTTCCCATTGTCTTACAGTTCAAACAAAACAAACAACATCACGAAAGGAACATCGAGTCTAAGAGCCCCGTAAAGCCAAGGCTCAGTCTCAACAACAGATTTGCAAAGATTACAATTTAAAAGTCTTTTAGTTCAACCACAGTATTATGTTTGCTCAGGAGAGCTTAACAGATCCGAGACATCCAGTCCAAGTCAATGACTCATCCAATCTGTGATTCAAAAGCTGAAATGCACCCCAACAATTATTTTTTTCATTAATATGCCATAATACTTACCATATGAGAAAACATCTATTGCATATGCATTAAAATGTTAATACCCCTGACACCTTATACTGTAATAATACATGGAAGTGACACTTAAAATTACAGTACGCAAGGTAAATTCAGTACATTCATATCATACATATACACCCTGAACCACACAGAGCCACCCAAAACATACAGACAGTCTCCGCCGAAACCATGGAGAGGGCTGGTAGAAACCAGAAGCAGAGTTCTTTCCATTTTTCTGTGCACATGTCCTAATACATTACACATGCTTAAACACAGATGGAAAATTGTGACTTAAAATGATTTTTCATTTTAAGTAATTGTGGCACCTCTTCCTGACCTGACATGTTTCTTTGAATTGTGCCTTGGGTTAAGGCCTGCAAATTTTCAAGATATATGTATGCACCGTGATAAGATTTTAACAATCTATAATATTGCATTCTCAAATCACAGAATAAAAGTTGCTTTTGTTTTGATAATTTGAAAAAAACATTAGGTGGCTGGAAAGATTATCTAATGTTTTTAAAAGAAGTCACTAAAATGGCAATTATTTGATCTAAAGTGCACTAAAAACTGTTATATTGTGAAACATTATTTCTATTTAAAACAGCTGTTTAATAGATCTAATTTTAGCAGCCACTACTCCAGTCTTCAGTGTCACATGATCCTTCAGAAATCATTCTACATTTACATTTATGCATTTAGCAGATGCTTAAAAGCGACTTAACAGTTCATTCAGGCTAACATTTTCTCTGCCTAACGTGTTCTCTGGCAATAGAACCCATAAACATTTGCGTTTTCCTAACTCCACAGAAATTTTAGTGGGTTGGGATTATATGTAAATTTGTTAAGTTTCTACCTTTTTACTTTTTCATCCATTACTTCTATTCAGAGCACTGGAGACAAAAAGTGACAACAACTGTGGAAGATTCATTGGCATTATCTTAAAACCAAAGGTGCAATCAAACAAAGGTGTTCCATGCTAAACTGACTATTTCTTTTCCATGTAAATTAACCAACTGGATCAATTCTGTCCTCCATTCTGAAACCCAGTTTCACCCACAAAGGATGAACCTGCCCCCTCGTGGCAATGACAGGAAACAGCTGCAGCACAACGCTGCCAAGATGTTCCTCAGCTCCAGGCACTAAGCCATGTAAACAGACTCGTAATTGTGCATGAAGATGCATGTTGATATTGGGTTAAGCTTGACTTGAGCTATCTGGTAAACAAACGGAGACAGTCTCTGACTCATACCTCATCTGAGTCCCACTTGTCTGTGCTGCTTTTGTCCTGATTCACAACATAGCCCGGGGGAAGCCAGTTTACCGGGGGATCAAATATGGACACCACCATTCGACTGGGAAGGCCCTTTTTCTTCCCCAGGCGATAAAGGTTACAGTTGCTGACCTGGAGATATCGGAGCAAAAGAACTTTGTTAAGTAGAGGCAGTATTCAAATAAATATGATGCATAGCGGCTGCCAAGACCTTTATAAATTGGTAACAGCAATCTGAATGGAATTATAATCTCCTCATTTAACTGTAACTGCAAATCGATGCATGACGAGAACTGAAAAGAGTTCAATATGCAAGTCTTACAAATATATCAGTTATACTTTACATGGTGAATATTCTATTAGTACAAAGCAAAGGGAATTATTTTACAAGAATTAACCATAAATGCAACTATCAAGTTTAATAGTAGCATTTATAGTAGCATTGCGTTTAATAGTATTATATATATTAATATTCAATAATACATAGGAATACGGTTTAGTATTACACATATTTAAGTATATTAAAGTTAAACTTTTTAATATATAATATAATTCAATATATATTATTTAAACTTAACAATTACAAAGAAACAGCAAGAGTTAAGCATGAAATTTTGAAGCAGAAAAACTGAAATGATACTTTCCTGTAAAACACACTTCAGAAATCTTTGTTTTAATTTTTAGCTTTAGCTTTTTTACAGGGGCCTGTACCATGATGGTAGCTGAACAAATTCAGAGTTACAGGATTAGTTTTGAGTTGACCAAACCAAACCCGTCCAGTCCGGCTTTGTTGGTACCATGATGCTGATCATCAACTTTCTTTGTCAACTCAGGCTTTGATCCTGAGTTTTTGGAGCGCGTGCACATGAATGTGTGACATCACTGGTGAACAGCCAATCATGGCCTTGCAATACAAAGCATGTTTGATTTACTTCTCGCGAGAGACCCAGCGAGATTCAAAACTAAAGGGTTAAAGGTTTTGCTAAAGGTTAAGAGATTGATGAATATGACAAATTTAAACGTCATATGAAATATGAAGGAGGACAAATAAAATAAATGATCTTGCTTTATCAGTGAAGTCACAAGTGAAAATCGTTAACTTAGTATACACATTTGAAAATATATAGTGATAGAGACTCGAACATGTAAGGTCCGATTTTTTATCTTTTAAATAGTGCAATCTTTTGATCTGTATCTTATCTGTATACATTATTTAAAATAAACGATTTATAATAACTGTTAAAGTAAAATTGCTTGTGTGTAAAAGATACATAATATGAATCACAATAATTATATAAATCATAAAAAGACTCAGTGATTTTTTTTTTTTTTTTTATCATTAGTGACCTTTCATTTGGAGCAAGATAAACTGGAGTGACTGTGTCAGACGTGTCACTTCTCTCACATCTGATTGGTCCAGCTTCAGTTTGAGATCTCTAACCCAGAACATAACCTGCCCCAGAGCAGGTTAGCTGTGGAGTGTAAGTTACTATGGCAATAAACGCAGCTAAAAGCCAAGCCACTTACATGGTACCTAAAACCCAGGATTGGTGCAAACTAAACTGAAACTTACCTGGCTAGCCAAATAATCCGGCTTCATGGTACAGGCCCCAGGTGTATTTAACATTCATTAATAAATATTTAAGAATATTGTGTACCAATAAGAATAATATTTAAACAAGTTTAAACTATATAAAATCAAGAAGCTACTAAAATTGTGAATTTTTGTAAAAATTAAGTAAAAGTATAACTTGATTAGCAAATATATAAGAATAGTAAAACTACAAAATACAAAAATATTATCTGTGGCTCACAATGCATTATTATGTGGTAACTAAGTTGTTTTTTTGTTTTGCAGTAAGTCTAATTATCTGAATCATACCTTCTTGCTTCTCATGTATGACAGCCTGCCCTCGTGGGCGTCAGGGTAAGTGCAGAACAGGTAGGTGGTGATGCCGTGTTTCAGGAAAGAGTCGCCCAACATCTCCAACCTCTCCAGATTGAAGCCATCACTGGCGTTGGAGAGAGTCAGGGCCTGCAAGATGAGGCCGGGATTGGGGCCCAAGGTTTTGGGAGAATCCCAGGCTGGACCTGTGCAGGTTGATGTAGATGTCACGTAAGAGACTTCTGATGACACTTCTGAAGGTGCTGTGGTGCTGGTTGCCATCTCTGGTTTGGGGCAACAGTTTGAGGTAGGTTTTTTCACATGTCTGTCACAGAGATCTGAGTTCCTGCCTGGGGTACATTCATCGCTGGGCTGGGGCTGTGGCTCGCCGGCTGGAGAGGGCCTCACAGGAACTGAGGTAGTGGTTTGTGTTGATAGGTCACTCTCCAGAGGGCCCAGCTGAGAGCATTGGCAAATGTCACGTCTGTGTGGAAGGTTGTCGCTGTTGCTCCGAGTGCCGTTGAGGAGGTTACAGGAAAAGACACAGTCACTCTTGTCTTTGTTCGGCATCTGGAGATCAGTCACAGCGAGCATGTGGGTTTCTAGCATTTCATCTGGTGTGTTGCAGTTCTCACAGGGGAGAGCGCCCTCTGGAGGCTGGGAGCTCTCTGTACTGCAGCCCTCCTGGGCAGTGTGGTCTGAATCTGAGCTTGTGTCGTGTTTACAGTGATCGTCGTCTTCCATACATGCACTGGGGCAGGAAATGAAAGACTTGCTGTCGATGGATTTCTTCCATCCGAAATCCAAATTTGGATACCTGGGGTTAATATTCAATAACATTAGGACTCAAATGGGAGCACTTTCTAAAATGCTATCACTGCTGAAGTCAGCTGCTGTCTAAGATAGCACTCTAACGGAGATGATAATCCACAAATGAATGGGTTACGCTTTAAAGGCAGTAACTCTCTGTGCCACACATATGACTCGAGTTACAAATGAATTCAATAGAGTTTGTTATTAGCATGTTGCTAAGGTAACTATACAACACTTTTATAAAAAATAAAGTACAATGCACAAGACTATGTTATCATATTGAAATTAGAATTAGTGGTTGATAAAGATCTTTTGATGGCCAATGACAATGCTGGTACCATGGTGGGGGAGGGGGGGGGGTGAATATGGCACAACATTATAAATTAAATAAGAAAATTAATCATTGGGAAAGAAAATAATATTATAAAAAAATAAACCTGTAAAATAATTAAATAAAAAATAAAATGCACTCATACACTGGAATTCTCAATGCTGTCAAAATAAAAGTCCTGCATATTTAAACTGTGCCAAAATAAAGGTCCACTTCAAACATTTATCGGTAATGCAGAAACAATTTAATTGGCCAGTAATTACAATTTTCTGGCCAATATATCGTTCTTGGCATTATATAGTTCAACCACTAATTAGAATCAATGATTTTTAACAATGCTTTATAATACCGAATGAAACTCTTTTCTGGCACTTTAGTCACCATTTGTTAAAATGAGCTTGATATAGTGCATTATTGCGAAGCATATTTTCTTATGATGATTAATTTTTCAAAACAATGTATAATATGTTCTAGTGTAGAGACAATGCGGTCTATGGAGAGCTCACTCGAGTTTGGAAAAGAGTGAATGAGTGTTATGCAAATGGTTTGTGTTTTTTTTTTTTTTTTTTTACTGACCTGAAATCAGGAGGTAGGGTCTGAGCTCCGACACCAGCGTCAATGGCTGTCTGAGACCGCAGCTCTTCGGCCGTCAGAAGGCAGTGAAGTCTGTAGAGAATGCTGGGAAGGCAGACGGCTTTCCTCCATAAAGAGGCTGGGATGGGGTGAATGGCACAGAGCTCCGGAACTAAAATCTAAAGCAGATGGAACAGTAGACGTGATTCGACTTAATTCAGATATGATGACTTATAATTATCACTGCAAATTCTTTCCATCAGTTAATACCTGTTTGTTTTGTAGGCTTTCCCACTTGGCCTTTCTCTTCTCCGCACTACTGAGAGGAAGGGCTTTCCCCTTTTGATTAAGGTGCCGGGGCGTTAAAAGATTCAATCTACAGGAAAAGACCACCGTGGACATATAATGAATTTCTCAGGAAGAAAAAAAAAAAGCACATACCAGAATGTCTTTTTTTTTCCTACCTTGAAGATGTGTGGTCCACATCCAGTAGGGGCTGGTTAACATTAGACAGGTCCAGGTTGTACTTGGTTTTGTAGTACTCAGCGAAAGTCTCGTACTCTGGAGAGGGGAATTTACTGAGTGGGGTGAGGTCTGTGTAAACGTCAGCCACATAGAACCGATGTGGCTGGTCAAAATTACGATACCTGAGAGGAAAGAACGAGGCAGAGGCGTAGAGTTCAGCTTCAGTGAATACTAAAGCCCAGTATACAGTAATGTATGTATATGTATATGTATACAGTATACAGTCAATGAAAGCTTAATTGCAAGTACAATAAGACTGAAATATCACTTTAAGTTACTTTTGTACCTTGGAATGATGACAGCATCCTGGTAGTCCTCCAATTTGAAAATGAATGGGTTTTGCTTGGTGTACTGAGTATTTGGAATGCCAATGCGTGCTTCAGACTTTTCAATATCCTCCATGAACTTGAAGTCCAGGTCCAACGTGTTGGAATCCTCAACTAAACAGAACAGAAGTTACAGGACTAGAGCGGCAACAAGTGGTAGTAAAGCTAATAAAGATTCAAACTAATAAAGATGATATATTATGTAATGCTAATTTCAATGAACATAAGAATGTAACCAAGTAACAAAATTACTCTTCATATGATTTAACAGCTGTGTTCACTAATGTTTGTGAAATTCTTTCAATTAAATATTTATTAGATATTTAAAGACTTGTTTAAATGACGTGAAAGCACATTTTCAGAATCCAGACCGCATACAAGAAAGTTAGTGTTTACTTCTCTGTTCTCTGTAATAAAAATAAGAGACTTTAATAAATCTATAATACTCTAAAATATTATTTAATTTCTTTCTATGAAAGTTTCCTCCATATTTTTTTTTAGACAAAACTGTTGACTAATAAAGTTGAAGAATGTGAGGTCCTGTGCATGTCAGTGCAGTTAAAATAAAAGTCCCGGCGCTGTCAAAAAATAAATAAAAATCATTTTCCTTTTTTTCTTTTTTTATTAGTTGGGTCTATGTGCTGTGGAATGGATTACCTCGGAAGATGTTTTAAAGGAAAAATTGGATCAGATCTGGAATGTCCATGTCTGCTCAATAAAATGCTGGTCATAATTGGGTGTTTTGTCCTAACTTTAATCTAACATTGAGACAAGACAACATCTCTGTCTGACTGACATCAGCACTCACCAATGTTGAGAGGTAGAATGCAGTAGGCAGAATCTGCCTCTATGGGCTTAAACTCTAGTGCTGGCTTTTCAAGACGGAGGATGTGGGAGAAGATGTACTGGTGCAAACGTGTGATCAGCTCCAGCTGCCCCACACTCAGAGTGAAACCCGACTTCTGCAGCTCAATCGAAATAGTCACCTCACCAGAACGTGTATACACAGGGAAGTGAGGGATCTGGTGACATAAAAGTGGAGAAAAAGCATGTTGTTTACTTAAAGTCCAAGGCAAGTCATACATAAGACAATCAAATATCAAATGAAGGATTAATGCAACTGAATTCAAAGCAATTCACATTGAATAAAGATTGGTCAGTTCTTCTCCAAAGATCTCCAGATTCAGAAAGAAGTTAAATAAAAGATGATTACCCGAGGTATTGGTTTAGCTGTCAGAATGCCGAAACATCGGGTTGTGTCCTCCGGTGGGTACAGCTTCCTCCGCCGGAAGTTGAGCTCATCAGGAAGAGGGGTGGTGAGGACCATCCCTATGACGTAAAGGTAGCAAGGCTGTTCTGGCACAGGGTAACAACCCCGCAGACACTCTGGTATCTGCAAGACAGCATATCCCATTGATCAAATGATGACCGTAAAGATGTTAAAATTCACAATATTAGTTTCACTGTATTCCTGGTCAAATACATGTCAATACAGGTCAAATAAGTGCGCAAAAGACACTTACCAACCCCAAACAATGGTGGTACCAAAAAACATTTTAAAAAGGTATTTTCGGGTTGATGACACTTACGGCTTTTGGGTAACACTGTCTCCGTTTGGTGGAGCCTGGTCTTCCTGGTACGTTCGTCTCCTCCTCGTCATGAAGGTCCAGCTCCTCCTCATACTTCACAGTTTCCTTCCCCACTGGCATCAAATGATCATCCAGTTCACCTAGAAACAAATATCTCACATCAGTCAATGCATCTCAGTCACAACAATGCATCAGAAATAATTTTTCATGCTCACCAATTTTGTGCAGCTTTTCACAACAGAGAAGAGCAACAGCTTTCTCAGCGAGTCTTGCACAATTCATTGTTGGCCCCTAAAGGGATGAAGAAACATTTAGAAGACTTTTTACTCTCAATCAGGGATTTTCAGAAAATTCACACACATTTTTGTATTAAAAATCCTCATGTCCTTCAAAATCTGTATGACTTTCTTCCATGGAACACAAAACAACATCCAAACTATTCTGTTTCATACAATGAAGGTGAATGGTGAACATTGCTGCCGTGGATTTTCAAGGAAAGATTGTCATTGAAAATCTTAAATTTCAGTCTGTGTCTAAGACAAATCATGCATAAATAACTTTTCTGGTGCTTTTTTTTTTGTGTGGAGTTTGACAGCTCAGGGTTTCCATCCACTTTCATTGTATGGAAAAAAGCAGCGTGAACATTCTTCAAAAAATCTCCTTTTGTGTTCAATGCAAGAAAGTCAGTCTTAAAGGTTTGGGATAACACAAGGGTGAGGAAACTCTGACAGTCTGACTAAACTCTACCTTTAACTCCTAGCAAAAAAATATGGACAAGAACTCACGGTGACAGGAACTCTGAGTGGTGAGTTAATGGGTAGGAAGAGTGTGGACTTATAACCTCCAGTCTTAAGCTCCACGGTTTTACACTTTGGAGCAAGATGAGTGAACGGATCACTGGGCAAGCGAGCACAATATCTATACAACACACATTTAAGAATGACATTAATATAAAAATATAAAATATAGCAATCTTTGATTTAGAAAAGGAAACTGACCTGTTGATGTGTCCAATTGCTGTGTTAATCGTGACACGGGGGCCGCCGTCCTCTGAGCGCAGGACGTACGGTGGTAGAACGTTGTCATCATCGGTCACTGGCTCCAGTTCAAAATCACTGCATTCTGCTGACTTCGAGCACTTATTTCGAAGGATCTAAAAGACGTACAACTATTAGAATGACACATTTTAATGCACACACAGGAAAACTCATTAAACCTGCTGACCTTCTCTATGGCCTTGTAGGTCTTGAGGTCTTCCTCAAATGGTTTTGTCCGTTCGCTGTCAGCTAGCATGATGTAATTGGAGACTGGAGCCCGGGCGCGACCTTTGGATTGCACGTACGACCGGTACTCTGTCGGCAGGTCGAACCGAACGACCAAATTGCACTTTGGAATATCAACGCCTTCTTCCACAATGCTGGTTGCAATGAGCAAGTTGGTTTCATGGGCTCTGAACTTCCTCAGGACCTGGACAGTAATGTGGATCAGCAAAAAAAATTATGATGAGCACAAGCTTAGGAAGTTCCATGAGAAACTTTCTAGGACTCACTCACCTCCTCTTGTTTTCTGAACTCCACCTCCATTTGTTTGTTGCGAGGCTGGTTCTTGCCAATGCTGTGACCTGTGATGAAGTTGCTACTGATGTAGGCCAGCTCTGGGTCCTGCTTCCCTGCCTCCTTGATAAGTCTGATACACACAAAAAATACAAGGTGCATTCAATTACCTTTAGATAATTTAAAGGGATTTTTAATATCAGTGGTTCAACCAATCATCATGCTTTTTGTGCATTCTGTTCAACATTGTTATCTCTTCAATGTCAGTCGAGCCACTGATGTCACGTGGACTATTTTATCGATATCCTTACTACCTTTTTGGCACTTGAACATGGTAATCACATTGCTGTCTATGCAGGGTTAGAAAGCTCTTGGATTCATCGAAGAGATCTTAATTTGTGCTCCAAAAACGAACAAAGGTTATCATCTTTGGGTAAACCATCCCTTTAAATAAGCAACCTTTCAAAGTAAATCAAAGATTCGGGTGATCAAGGTTTTTTTATTTATTTTTATTCATAAGATATCAATACTGTTATTCAACAAGGATACATTAAATTTAGCAAAAGTGACAACGACATTTTACACATTTTGAAAGATTTCTATTTCCTATAAATTAGGTTCTTTTAAACTTACTGATCAAAGAATCTTGAAATATTATTGATACTGATAATTAAGGCTGTCACTTTTGTGAAAAATTCATTTTCGATTTTTAAGACATAAGTGTTCATTGAATCGATTGTAAAATCGATTTTCCATGTCGAAAAAAAAAAACATGTTTCCTTTTTCAACGTCTAATAACGGACGAATGCAAAGAGAGCGCTGGAAGTCAGCAATATTTCTTATTTATTGGCATGAAGTTTCATGCAGAACAGCAACAGGAGTGCAACATTCTCGAAAAAAATTATATGCAGAGGGGACGGCTGCCATAACAAAAGAAAAACATCACTGCAGACTTCAACCCGGCTGCATTTATGATTTAGGCAATTCAAAAATCTCCAAGATTATTTTAAGTAATGATTCAACCCATTTGGACTTGAGAACAGGCCATGTGTGTTTTTTTATTGAACGTAACCGACACTTAGGCTAGACGGCACTAGGCAGGCTTAAGGAAATGCACCAAAAGGCTAGGACTGCTTGCAATGGTCCTTTTCATAACTCAGAATCTCCTGTAACTAGATGCGCGATTGAGGCGAGACCTCTGGACGCACGTAAACGTGTCTTTACAATGACTTAACATTGAAATCATTCGCGACAGGCGCTATATTCGCGTTTGGTGTGAACGCAGAGAGGTCGCTTTCGACGTCACTGGGTCTTGTAGTCACGTAAAATTGCTGGTATTTTATATCTAGCTTTCGCAACGCATACTTGCACTTTCGGAATTCTTTATTTTCTTTTTCTGCTTGTTTGTGAGTTTTGTTACATCTATATTTTTTAATTGTTTAATTATTTTAAAATTAATAGTGTACATATTTGGTTAAAATCGATTTCCTATTTTCACTGTCGAAACTTTTTTGGTTGGTCTGATCGATTGTGCAATCAACAAATGTTTCTTGAGCTCCAAATATCTGAATGATTTCTGAATGGTCATGTGACACCAAAGACTGTACACATTTTCCAAGAAAGACAGTGAAAACACACCTGTTTAAAACAACTGCAGTATATCGCCTTTCCACAAAGACTATTCCACAGAGGATGTTGGTAAAAGGCGACGGAAAATTAGCTTCAGGCTTTTCCTTTGCCTCTGCCTCTTCATCCTCATCCTCGTCCTCAGAATCGCTCCAAGAAACATAATTGTCCTGATTGCGATTATTGTACCACTCCACACTCTCAAACTGCTGCCGTTCGAATGGCTTGTACTCGTGGAGAATCTCCAGAAGTTTGATGACCTTGGGAGTGACAAACTTCAGGTCTAAGGAAGCTGGGGAGAAATGCTCCTCACATAAGGCATGGATTTTTCTCAGAATGGTGTCTGTGAACAACAGGAACTTGCGGTTCAGCTCTTCCTGTTCGTGTTTGATATATTTCTGCAGCTCCCGGACCATGATTCCGGCAGCTTTATCAGCGCACCAAGGGCCCAGCACAGTCAAAACGGCTCGGCAGTCATTCAGCACCTTGGGGTAAACAATCACACAATCAACATCAAGTTCATGTCAAGAGTATTGTTGCTTTAATTAAGAGCCTAATGAAAGAACCTGTTTGGAGATAAATGTGGGATCTCTATCTTCTCTATGAGCAGATAAGTTGCAGTCATTAAGAAAATTAAGGGCTTCATCCAGCTCATTTAAAAGCCTCTCAGAGAGCCCACTCTGATCCCGGTACAGCCCACAGTCCAGCACCACCTCACGAGGCTGGGACGCATACCTGGATATAAACACACATGCAAGAAACATCTATAATAAATAATACTGGTAAAAAAACGTCTGCTCTACAAGCTGCAATAAAAGCTAAAATACATCAGAGTGGAAATCCTAAACGTACCTATCCAGCACCACAAGATCAGTGGCAGTTTCTGCATTGCTCTGCAAAATCTTCTCCAGGTTCTGAATCTTCTCCTCCAGATCACAAGGGTCACATTTGCCATTTAAAATGGAAGCAGTCAGACCAAAAATGCGAGGACAGCCTGGGCAACCCTCACAAATCTGTAAAGAAGACTGGCACTGTTTAATAAAACATATGTAGAAATGGTTCACCAACCACCTTACAATATGATCTATCTTGAATTGATAGATGAAGTCAATTAATTGTTGCATTTGTAACTAAGGGTTATAACTAAAATATGACTCTCCTTAGAAAAGATTGCATATTCAGAGAAGTTAAAATATCTGCATTCAGACAATCTTTATATTTAAAGAGATGATTCACCCAAAAGTTCAAATTCTGTCATTGTTTACTCACCTTAATGTCATTCCAAACCTGTATGGCATTTTTTCTTCTGCATTAAAGAAGATATTTTGAAGAACTCTGGGAACCAAACAACACTGAAGCCCGTTGACTTCCACTGTAAGGACACATTTCTCAAAAACCCTATCTTTTATGTTCCACACACATTCAGCTTTGAAATGAGGGTGAGTAAATAATGACAGAATTTTGTTTCATTTTTGGGTGGACTATTGGTTTTTGTGCTAGAAAGTATTAGCCTTCAAAACTAAAACGTTCAGTTAGAATGCATTTTAGATATGAAACACCATCTTATTTCCAGGAGTAAATACATGACCATTAATACTATAAAAATGGATCGACAGCTTTTTAAGCATCTCTGAGGAGTGACACTTAAATGAGACATTTATCATCCATCTCTTCACACTGATAGTTGCTGTAAAGGTCTGCACTTTCACCTTCATTATTTCCCGATAAGGATGGTCTGTGATTGCAAGGTGGCATTCGTCAAAAACCAGCAGGTTGATTTTTGATAGTGGCAAGACTCCATTTTTTAACACATGGAGGAAGATGTGGCAAGTCATGACCAGGACCTGAAAGAACAGACATTATGGAAAAGACAGGGATGAGGACGAGAGAATATCACAGAAGAGAGACTGCACGATGACACCTCATCAAACCGTTCAACAATTATATGAATAAATTCATAGGCACGTTAAAAAGAAAAATTTATAATCATACCTGATTCTCCATCATCTCTCTGTTCCACATCTCCTCGGGCCATGATGTCATGTCCTCTGACATGTAGTCGCCCACCTGGAGCTCAGAGTGGGTTCTTACAGTAGATGCTTGCTGAACCACAGATGATTCTTCAATCGGGAACAAATAAAGAACAAATCAGAATTAAGATTAATAAACATACAGAAAGAGTTCGATCATGTTTAACGTCACATGGCAGACTAGACAAGTCCTCACCTGCATTCACCAGGAAAACTGTTCTCTTCCCATCCTCTCCACGGATTTGGTGGGAGAGTTCTTTGATTAGGAGTACTGCGATAAAGGTCTTCCCTGAGCCAGTATTTAAGCAGACAATAGTATTGTGTTCAAGAGCTGCTTCAAGAAGTTCAACCTGGTGGGAAAATGCAATTAGTGAAACTATTCAGCTATATGTTTGTTTGTTTTTTATTCAGCAAAGGTGCATTAATTTGATCAAAAGTGACAGTGAAGACATTTATTATTGTATCTATCAAATACTTTCTATTCATTAAAGATTCTCTAAATAATGTATAATGGATTTCTTAAAAATATTAAGCATAACTGCTTTCAACATTGGTAATAAAAAAACAAAACAGGATACAAAAAAGCATTGAAAGGACAGGAAAAAATAAAATTTTGAAATATATCAACAAATAAAACAGTTACTTTAAACTGTAATCAGTTTTTACTGTATTTATCATCACAAAAAAGGCAGCCTGGTCAGCATAAGACACTTATTTAAAAAACAATAAATATCATATATCATATTTGTATAAAGGGATTATAATACAAATGAATTGTGATTACTTTGATGTATGATTTCCATTTCATTTTCAATTAAACAAAAAAAGGAGATGTTTAGCAAAATGTCCAAGCTGCTCTTTTCCATACAATGGTCAATGGAAATACAATTCCATACTAGGGCTGCACGATGTGTCGTTTAAGAATCGATATCGCGATGTACGAATCCACGATAGTCACATCGCAGGATGTGCGATGTAGGCTGTCGTAGTTGATCCGTTATTCATTAACTGTACGGGCCAATTGCTCCCCGGCCCTTGACGAATGTGATTCGCAGAGAGTGCAAAAGAGAGAGTACGCGAGAGAGAGAGAGAGAAAGTGCACGAGAGAGAGATAGATAGAGAGAGAGAGAGAGAGAGAGAGAGAGAGAGAGCGAGCGAGCCCTGGCCGCAAGCTCACCATCTTCAAACAACACGAGCACTGTCTTGCTCTCTCTCCCTCGCGCATATTAATCAATTGACACGATGGTGTCGATGTTTAAATCATTTAAAATGAGAATGCAAGTGTGCTCATTTTTGTTTGTAAGAAAAAATTAGATTAGAATTCATATCGCAGAAAAATAAAATATCGCAATGTCATTTTTTCCCAATATCGTGCAGCCCTATTCAATACAATCAAAAACAGGGTATAAACAGTCCATATGACCAGTGCATAATATTTCAAGTCTCCTAAGGCCATGCAATAGTTTTGCATATAGACCATGAGCTGTACAGGGTACTGTATTTGGGTTATCTTTTTTTTTGCAGCTTTCCTCACCTGTTTACTGTATACTTTCATTGAGAGCAGCATAAACATTTTCAAAACCTCTCCTTGTGTGTTTCACAGAAAAAAAAAAAAAAGTCATATGGGATTGGAAATGACACCAAAGAACTCTGACTAGCTTGAGTATCAAAATCAAACCGTTTCAAAAGACTTGCCTGATATTTCCTTGGTGTGTATATGTTGTCATGGATAGCTTCCTGTTGCCACGGGAGACCGAAGAAGGGCCCCATGGGTGAGGAGGCAGGGGTCACCAGCTGTAGGCCAGCCATGCTTAGAGACTGTTAAGCAGGGGACCTCCAGTCATCCAGTGTTTATCTCATTGCATCATGGCCTTCTAATGCTCACTGAAAGACCACGTAACATCAGATCAGGAGGATTTCACAAACAACAGCGCTAAAATCAACTATGTCTCATTGCCTGATTATGGCTACTGATTAAACATGAGAGTGTTTCCTTACAGCTTGTATGTTTCCCGCTTTGCTGTGTGACCAAGCCGTACTTATTCTGGGCATCATCATCAGAGCTCTTAAAATCAGCTCATACTTTTTCCTCTCGAGTTATCCTGCTAGGAAAAACAGACATATACTTACAATCTACACAACTGTAAAGCAAACAGGTCTAAAATAACTGTATAAACGATATTCAGCAAAACTGAAGCTTTCGCAGGCATTACTCTAGTTTTCAGTGTCACGTGATCTTTCACAAATCTGATTTGGCGCTCCGCTCAAAAACATAGTTTTCAATGATGAAAACAGTCAACATATGTATCTTGGTAGTTCTTTGATGAGCAGAAAGTTGAAAAGAAAAGCATTTGTTTGAAATCCAAATCTTTGTAACATAATGCATGTCTTGCTAAATTAAAAGATTTCTTAAATTAAAAAAAAAAGCATCCCAAGTAGGGATGCTCATATTGACCGTTTAACCGTTAACCGAAAGTAAACATTTTGACCGATTAATACTATCAGTTAAACGGTTTAAAACGTTTTTTTAAGTTTTTTTTTTTTTTTTTTTTAGTTTGCTGCATGGTTTACAAATAAAATAGCCTACTATATAGCTTATATTTATTAACTCACGGAGCGCGTCGGCACCCGAGCAAGGGAAGCAAAATGAAGCGAGCGAAAAGAAGCACTGTGTGGGATCATTTTAACAGAAAGGGCGACGATGTTACCTGTAAATTATGCGGCGCCGTATTAAAATACAGCAGTAGCACAAGTACGATTTACGAAGCAAACACCCACGCGCTTCGAGTGATGAAGGGCAACAAACACTGCCCTCCATGTTATCAGGGAGAAGATGCGATGCACGGTGATCTGAGAAGATAACGCACTGATTATCCAGAAGCAGAGGTTGACATCTATATGAGAGATGATCCTCCTTCTCTGGATATTAATCATCTTGACTGGTGGAAAGCAAATGAAAGGCGCTTCCCGAAGCTGGCCACTAGCGAGACGTTACCTGTGTATTCCCGGTACAACGGTCCCATCGGAGAGGGTGCTTTCTACCGCGGGTCTAACTGTCAACAAGCTGCGCTCCAGACTGACCCCACATCACACATTGATATGTTGCTTTTTTTAAATAAAAATTAGACAAGGAGTTGAGGTAGGGCTGCTATTTTTATTTAACGAAAAATCTTAGTCTAACGAAAAAAATCCCGGTTTTTGAAAGCTTCATTCAAACGGATTCAGGGCCCTATTTTAACGATCTGAAACGCAAGTGTCAAAGCGCGAAGCGCAAGTAACTTTGTGGGCGGGTCTCGGCGCTGTTGCTATTTTCCCGGCGGGATAAATGGCTCTTGCGCCCGGCGCAAATCTAAAGTGGGTTGGTCTGAAGCAGCTTCATTATTCATAGGTGTGGTTTGGGCGTAACGTGAAATAAACCAATCAGAGCGTCATCCAACATTCCCTTTAAAAGCAGGTGCGCAAGTTCCATTATGGATTGCTATTATTATGGCGTATTTACCAGGCGCACGCCAGGAGCGGTTCACAGCCGAGGAGACTGATGTTCTTGTAAGAGCAGTGAAAGACAGAGAAGTTGTGATGTATGGGGATGGGAGAAACCCACCCAAAATAGCGTCGGTTAAACAGGCGTGGGAGGAAATATATAGCCACAATTGTTTCATCGATTTTTTTTTCCTGGTTCTTGACGGACAAACCAATTTGTCAGATGTCCTTATATACATATATGTCTTGCCACTGTCGGGCAAACAGGTCTGATCCTTAATTACTACAATTAGCCTGAATAATTTGTAAGCTAGATTTATGCCTATTTTTTCACATCTTCGTGGCACACCACAATGATTTCCGTCATCTCATGTGTTAATATTTTTTTAGTGTAACAATTTATGATTTGCAAAAATAACTGTTGCATCTGTGTAGATTACATGAGCAAAGTGTATGCGCGTTGTGCAACGCTATACATTATGGTCAAGCATGCGCCCTTAAAATAGCATAATGAACAACGCGCAACGCGCCACTGACTTTAGACTAGGTTTTTTCTGGTCAGTGGCGCAACTGTTTAATGGAACAGCAAAATAGCACCAGGGATTGTTTGCGCCGGAACACGCCTCCTTTTTTGCGCTGAACCGCCCAGGGAGCGCAAGTTCATTCACTAGTTTAGCGACGTGCTTCTGTGGAGGGAAAAGCGCGCTTTGCGCAGGTGCAAAATAGGAATGACACATGCGTCGGTGTACAAAGTCAATTGCGCTGGGTGCAAGATAGGGCCCTCAGTGTTTTCTCTTTGTCATCTTAATTTGTTAATTATTTAAGTTTAAAAAATATATTTAGTGTAGGCCTATTGCGTTTTTTATTTGTAAATTTTTTATTCTATTTTTCTCTCATTGTCAGAAATGCTGCAGGTGCGTGGAAATTTTAACTGAAACCGGTTCTGTATGCTGCTGCTGTTTGCACGTTAAAATAAACCCTTTTATATATAAAAAAAAATGTTTGTATTTTTTTAAAGGGTCACAGATACGCGTCAATCTTATTTGTATTTAATGCCAATTCAATATTATAATCTTATCAGTTAACGGTTAATAATCGATTAACGAGCGGCGGTTGTCGGTCAGGAAAATTAATCGAAATGAGCATCCCTAATCCCAAGAATTTAAACAGTAGTGTCTTCTAATAAACAATGTTGCAACTAAACAGTAAATTAAATACCTCAGTGACTAAAATAGAAATACATACATGGAAATAAGAAAAGCATACAAAAATGCTTTGAATTTAAACATATAGATATGAAACTATTTGTATTTTATTATTTCTTGCAGAGAGAAATTATCACAGTACCTTAATGCTGCAGACGGGGGAGGGGCCTGAGACAGTATTCTTTCAATACTCTGTAAACGAAGAGAAAAGAAACATAGCTTGTGATAATGGACGGAGCTCTGGCAGGGAGAGGACAGCTGAATTTGGATGACAACTGGCTTGTCAACACATTTTTGCCACTCAGGATCGAGCCCACACTCTCCTCCTGACCACCGCTGTTCGACACAGCTGCAACAAATCACCACCAGTCACATCAGCTCAAGTAACACAAGGCTTCATTTGCAGTGAGCGAACACATTTGCTCTTGGTTAAAAATCTGCTCTCAGACTCCATGTTCGGGTTCATGAATCTCTAATGCAACCACATAGGTTATTTACTTTCAGATTTTGAAAACGCTGACACACATCTGTTTTGGGGGAACGAAACATTCGATGTTAAACGCTTGACTGCAAAACAGCTGGCCAGGTCACGGCTGCCCGATTCGACTACGCGCAAGCAGATTTCCAGTGTTGAAAACTTGTTACTGGTACTTTATCTTAATTAGTCAGATCAATACTCATCACAAAAATCAGTTACTACAGTAATTATATCCTCACAGCACCATGCAAAATAAAATCAACAAGATCTCCTTCAATTAATGTCATTTTAAGCTACAACAGCTAATTGATCACTAAAATCAACAATATAAAAAAAATGGTTAACACACAATGACGCTAATTGTTTTTTTTTTTTCTTTGCATGAACAAGCTACAAAGTAGGTTGCATGAGGTAAAAAACAGAGCACAATCTATTAAAGTATTAGCCTAATATCCTAAAGATTTATATTTACATCTTTGCACATAACAAAATCAATTCATGGCAAAGACCAGGGATCTTAAACTCTTTTCAGACCAGGGAACTGAGACGGAGACCTATCCATTACTGTATAAAACTGCTAAATTTCACAATTAATGAGATCTATTATTAAAACAGTTGGTAGATGCAGGACTAATGTAATTTATTTCTTTTTTTAGATATCAGTAGTGGTCAATAAAAAGTTAGCACAATTTTTATTATTATTATTATTATTTTTATTTTAAATGTAGCATAATATCCTGACAAAAAATATGATCATAGCGAATGGTAAATTTTTGTAAAACCAGTCATTTTTTAAGTGAACTTAGGATCAATGACTATTTTCAATGTTGATTTACTGCAAAGGAGACTAGTCAATTTATTAGCTCTTATTTTAACTTAGCGGAACTACGTCCACTTGAACAAAATGGCATAGACGTCTTAACTTCCTGTTAACCACTAGCCACACTGACTGTAGGCAAAACGGCAGGCCAGGCCACATAGTCCCAGTCAAGTTTCAGAACAAAGCGCTCAGCATGACCTACATTACCACGTGGATGAGGCGGAATACCAGCTGCTATGATTCTGTGCGAACTGACTGTTTACTAGTAAAATTCAGTCCAAGACAAAACAGCTAAAAGCTCTCTAAAAATAAAAGTGATTACTACAAAACATATAGACAAAAAAAGGAGAAAGTAGGCTATGGAACAAAAACAGAAGCAAAGCCAGCTGTTTATAAATATGTTCAGTCAGAGACTAAATCAATACTGGACTATCAATTTAGGAGAATTATAAGCTTCATTATAACGCATAATATATTCATAGACAAACATGACAAAAACTGGCTTCAGTAAGTAATACATCATGCAGGAGTTCCAACATAAACGTGCCTAAGACCGCCTCAGAACTCACACTTGTCACATGAAAGAGCCCCTCGGGCCAACCTATCCAGCAGGTCACCTGATTTGACCCTGGAAATAAAGGACAGGTCTATGTAACCCCGTCTCATGAATTCTCATCAATAATTCATTCTGCTTACATTACTGTCACTTTATTTTGAAGAATGCAACTAGTTGAATCAGCGGGATATTGTTCAC
Organism: Carassius auratus; assembly: GCF_003368295.1. Taxonomy (NCBI): domain Eukaryota; kingdom Metazoa; phylum Chordata; class Actinopteri; order Cypriniformes; family Cyprinidae; genus Carassius; species Carassius auratus. Next base: position 315,632 of record NW_020528076.1, read on the forward strand.
AAGTGTGAAATATTCTAATGAGATGCTGCAGCAAGCAATTTATGAACTCGGGTATGCAACTTTTAAATGTGTTTTTCTGATGTCTGCATATCTAGAGCTGATGGAAAGTCTCAAAATCAGAATAACCCTTAACCAGTTATGTAATAAATAAGCATAAATCAAATAGCATCAGACTTTATTAAAATGTCAGTTCATACGAGAATTAAAATTTGTCCATCGTCTACTCAAGAGAAAGAACAAAACAAAACACGCTGGTCATGAATTAGAAGCACAAAATTTGTAAAAAAAAAAAAAAAAAAAACCTTGGAGAATTTCGAGATAAGCCTGGTAAGAGGAGACTGGTTTTCCTCTGCTCCTACATTTCCCAGAGGCATTAGTGACGCGTCATTTTTTATCTTCCACCTGCACATCTTCCGGTTCCCAACAGTCAGCAGAAGTGAGAAAAAAAAGTGTTTATTACGTTTGAAATCGGAATATTTATCTTACAAAAACGCATGGATTCACTACAGGGGGCCTTTATTCACCCGCTGTAGCCGTGTGAGGGACATTTTATTACAGATGTGTGCACTTTTTTTCACGTCTTCTGTTGGCAAACACCCACTTACCCCTTATTGTAAGAGCAAGGACAATTATAAATATATCTTCGATTGGATTCTTCTGAAAGAGGAAAGTCACATACACCTAGGACGCTTCGAGGGTGAGTAGAAGATGGACAAATTTTAATTCTCGGGTGAAATAACCCTTTAAGAGTTTAAGAGAGTAAAAAAATAGCAAACATTTAAAATAATAATAATAATTCATAGTAAAACATCATTCTGTTGTGTCGGTTGACATCATTCTGAGTCAATTCCTGAATCAGTTATTTTATATTTACATCTTCATATTGAAAAATTTTTTAGTGACATAGGATTTTTAAATCAATATTAATAACTGATTTACAATGCATGTATGTGTGTGGATACACATTAAAACATTATGAAGGTTGAACCCACAGATTATATTCATATTCTATTTCAGGATCACATCAAAGGACAATAGCACCATGAGGACATACCACTTATAAATTTTTTTTTTTTTTTAAAAACCAATAACAATAATTTGACATATAATCTGCAGAACAATCAATGTACGATTTTAGTTCTAATATATATTTTAAAGGATATTGGTAATAATATAACTACATCATAACCATACATATTCATTAATCATGGTATTTACAAGATACTTGTGGTTTTACTGAATGTCCAAATAGCATAGTATTATCATAGTAAGACAAAAAAAAAAAGATAAATACAACTAAGATACAATTTAAAAATAAAATAAAGAAATCAATAATATTTGGTGGCACACAAGCAAAAATCACGTTTCTTATACAGATGCCAGGCAGATTAAAACCAATATTCTCCAGCAACATACTAACTGCACTTCACATATTACAACAATAACAAATGCATCTAAACACTATTAATCATATGCTAAAACAAAATTTTATTCATGCATATCAGTTAGGCCTCATTGCGACCTTGGCCTTGAAGCCAGCAACACACCCGAGGCCCCCAAAATCATGCATCTGTCACTTTGCCAATCACAAACGTGACCCTTGCACTATGCTAATATTTGAGCACATATGAAATACATCACCGGGTCTGAAACTGCCCTATTAATCAATACGTCTGCCATGTGAATCAGTCTTTCAGGGGCTAACAGGCGCGTGTAGCTAAAAAGGCACCGTCATGCAAGAAAAAACACATTATGCATAGATTTACCTCACGTAAAACGGCTTATAACAAGTCCCCTATTGCATGTACACTGCCAGGGATTGAATGCACGAACAGTTTTCGACAAATGTACGCCGGAAAGTCCGGTTTTGAGGGTGATAGTGGTTAGCACGCGAGCTCGTGTTAGCTTCGGTGGATTTTATTTATTATTTCAGGATCACGAGAGGAAAAACAGAAGTGATCAACGCGCGATGTGTTTGTAGATCGAGGCGCGTGCTCACCGGCGTTGAAGGGTTTTATTGGTCGTGTTGTGTTGAAGAGTGTCTTGTTAAACGCTGCTGTGCCCCTCTCTCCCCATTCCCTCCTGCTGCTGCGGCTGCTGTTGTCAGGCTACTGCGCGCATGTGAAGCCCGCGACTACGAGGAACGCCAAAACGTGAGCACAGCTACTATGACAACACAACAAGTCCACAGCGATGATATTTATTCAATATAAAAGTCTCCGTTCTTCGACCGAAAGGGCACTTTTAGAAAAATAAAATAATAAGCTATTTTCCTCCAGTTACACTGTTGTATTCGTCTACTGACAATCGTAGGAAAAAAATCTTTAATTGGTGTAATTTTCACTAAAGTCATAGAATTCAACTACAGCGTCATTTGTAGCACATCTCTCTCTCTCTCTCTCTCTCTCTCTCTCTCTCTCTCTCTCTCTCTCTCTCTCTCTCTTTTAAATAATAATAATAATTTAAACAAATTTAAATAAATAATAATTTTAATAGTAAACTAATCAAATAATATTTTCCTTTTTTTTTCTTTGTTTTCTTTTTTAAACGTAGTTTTCACATGATAAACACAGCATAGTTTATAAACATTTGCGTTTATGTTTCTTTCATTTCTGGGTTTAATACAAGTCAGTAAATGCATATTATAATGCATCTTTACATTTAATAGCAATAATACATTTCACCTTCTTGACCTTCTTACCTTCATGCAATTTTTTTTTAAATTTAAAAATTATAATAATAACATGTTTATATACACGTATCTTATTATTATTATTATTATTATTATTATTTTATTTAACAATCATGAAATAAAAAAGAATTCATTCTGTAACTAAAAATAAGAAGTACTAATATAAGAATGACAGAACAGGAGACAGCAAAAAAAAAAAAAAAACTTTGGTGATGATTATATGAACACATTTACAAAGGTTATTTCTGAAGAAGGGTGTTTCCTTAAAATAAGCTCGGTGTGAATAAATAATTGTTCATTATTTAAGACAACAGCTTTATAATTATAGAAAAGTATATTTATACAAATATGTATTTCCACTGTATGATTCACTCTTCAGGTCCAAGCACGTCTGTTTAGTGTTGTGTTCATGGTCTCTTACCTCCATCTACTGGTAATTTTAGGGACTACTGTCGTTTCGAAAAGGCGGTGTCTCAGTTCCTGCTAATATAATGCAAAGATAATCGGAGCTACAGAGAAGTAGGAAATTAATTAAAATGAGAATATTATAAAGTAACATACAAAAGAGAAACCCCACACTTAACTTTTGTTTAATGTCGTACAATGCCACATTTTAAAGCAACCATAAGACATAATACAAACATTAGCCTAACTAGAAAAATGCATGAACTATGTCAATAAAAAACGAACTGTTTATGAATTTAAATGTTTATTGTTTATCGGATTAGTTTTATTTACGCCTTTGATATATATTAAAATGTAAAAATGCAGAATAATTACGCAAGCTTTATTAAAAACATATAGTACTGTTAAAAGCAACTTATTCATTAAATGTTATTTATTAATTTATTTATTTTCGCTTATTCATTATTAGTCTTTGGTACTAGATTTTTCAAAAACACTGCACTTTCCCGAGATGCATCCGCTCCAGCTCTCCTCCTTTAGACCAATCAGAAGGATGGTGAAAAACTCCTGTTCTCTGATTGGCTTCAAGCTGCAGATGCGCAATTTTCAAAGTTGGTTAACTGTGCAGCTGAGGATTCGTAGTGTCTGAGCGAACAGCAAATATAGTGCATCTAAATATCCTGCGTTATTGGTTGGATTTTAAACGACTTTGGCATCTTCTTTTATCTTCTTTTACGTGGGATCAGTTGAACGGTACGTGCATTTGTTAATTTTGTTCTTTATTAGCTTGTTTTTATAATTTATTTTGGTTATGCGCCATTTAGGCTAGGCAATGTCACACTATGTATCTGCTAGTGTTTGCAATATGTTTATGTACGTTTTTATTTTTTAAATGATTTAATATTTATATAAATTGTTTTCCAGGTTGACTTATATTTGCCCTTTTTAAAATCTAATTTTGTTTTAAGGTTAACGTTTAAAGGGCTTTTAAGACGTGGAGCACAGAAGACGCTCTTCAAACATGGCTTCATCACAGTTAACGTTACCAGCAGCCAAAAAAGAGGAGAAAGGCAGAAATATACAAGTGGTTGTACGATGCAGGTAAATGTACAGGTTTTATACGTGTATTTGTATTTTTTGTAAGTAGTATAATCGAGCCTTCATCACAGATTATTTACAATGTAAGATCAATAGCAAACATGTGCTTGTTTTTCTTGTTGTTTTTACACTAACGTTAGTTCAGAACTGCTCCCATCACATGATTTAAATGTCCAATTTATTAAATGTATTAATCACTGCGTTTCTGGCCAGATCAATGGTTTGATCTTTTGTAATTGCTGACGTTTTGGCCAAAAAGCCTAATAATAAGATATTAATTTTTATTTATATATTTCTAACAGACCCTTCAACACAGTGGAGCGTAAATCTGCATCTCATACTGTTGTTGAATGTGACCAGAACCGAAAAGAGGTGATGGTCCGTACTGGAGGCGCCACAGACAAAGCAGCAAGAAAAACATACACTTTTGACATGGTGAGTGTTTCGCTTGTTTTCCACCCACATCCTGAGTATTAATGTCATCTAAATCTTTTCCGTTGTATTAATGTTCATTCGATTTCAATTGGTTTAGGTTTTTGGTCCTTCTGCCAAACAAATTGAAGTTTATAGGAGTGTGGTGTGCCCCATATTAGATGAAGTTATCATGGGCTATAACTGTACTGTTTTTGCGTGAGTATCTTTATTTAAATGTCAAATCATTCGACTTTACAGATAACATTTTGTGTTGTGTTTCATCTGAGGAAACGGTTTTAATCAGTTTCAGACCTACAAATTGTATTTGGTTTCTACTTTAGGATTTCAAGTAGATTTTTTTTCACCATAAAAATAGATAAAAAGCTTGTTTGGTATTAACAATCAGTTATACAAATCTTACGTATTTTTATTGTGGATTATTTCTTTTTGGCTTAAGATATGGACAAACTGGAACAGGGAAAACCTTCACAATGGAGGGCGAAAGATCACCCAATGAGGAGTTTACTTGGGAAGAGGTGATATTCAAGTCAGAGTTTGGAAGTTCTGCAACAGTGTCAAACCAATGGCTGTTTAAAGGGGCCATAGCATACGTTCATTTAATGTTTTCTTTTCTAAAGGGTTCTAATGTTTCTTGCACCAGTAACGAGTTTTAATGCTCTTTGCACATGAAGAAATAAGTGCTTGCTTTATGAGGTTTTTCTATTGGGCCAATATTTTCATGATATGATTTGCTTGGAGATTGATCAGGATTTTTTCCTCCTTCCTTCCTTCCTTCCTTTCACGGTTTCTCTTGCAGGACCCTCTGGCCGGAATCATTCCCAGAACTCTTCATCAGATCTTCGAGAAACTGTCCAGTAATGGCACGGAGTTCTCCGTGAAGGTTTCTCTGCTGGAAATCTATAACGAGGAACTCTTTGATCTTCTCAGCCCTACTCCAGATGTCACAGAGAGGCTACAGCTGTTTGATGATCCCAGAAATAAAGTATGCTCTTTTTAGATTTTGGAACGCATTATACCTATAATATCCATATATTTTTCCTTTGAAATGACCATTTATTTGTGTTCGCTAAAACAAGACGTTTCTTTATATCTGTCAGAGGGGTGTGACCATTAAAGGTTTGGAGGAGATCACTGTACACAATAAGGATGAGGTGTATCAGATCCTGGAGAGAGGAGCGGCCAAGAGAAAGACAGCCTCCACGCTCATGAACGCTTACTCCAGGTAGTAATTGCATCCCAATTTAAAAGGAGAGAAGATGTCATTGGTGTTTTGTTCATGGTTTATAACATCTCTCTTCACCTTTTGCTCATCCAGTCGATCTCACTCGGTGTTCTCCGTGACCATTCACATGAAAGAGATCACTCTGGATGGAGAGGAGCTGGTTAAGATTGGAAAACTGAACTTGGTGAGTTTAATTTCCTCAGATCTGGCGGTTCAATCTACAACTCTGGCTCAAATTAATTTGTGTTAAAGTGTTTTTACTCTGTTTAGGTGGATCTTGCGGGTAGTGAGAACATTGGGCGATCTGGAGCTGTGGACAAGCGTGCTCGTGAAGCTGGGAACATAAACCAGTCTCTATTGACTCTGGGTCGTGTTATCAAGGCTCTGGTGGAGAGAGGGCCTCACGTGCCCTACAGAGAGTCCAAACTCACTCGTATTCTGCAAGACTCGCTTGGAGGACGCACCAAAACCTCTATTATTGCCACTGTGTCTCCTGCCTCCATAAATCTAGAGGTATGACTTGTACTGATAGACTTTGTAGTGTATCTGCGTTATTTTGTGCTTGTTATTTGGAATATTGATTTGTAGGTTTATCGTAGGAAACTCTGAGCACTCTGGACTATGCTAACAGAGCCAAGAGTATCATGAATAAGCCAGAGGTCAACCAAAAACTCACCAAGAGAACTCTGATCAAGGCAAGTTTCTTTACTGTTTGTACATATATTTTCATAACTTCTTGGACAGTATATTTCCAATTTCTTGTTTATGCAGCACTGACCAACCTATTCATGTTTCTAAAACAAATGTTGTAGGAATACACAGAGGAGATTGAGCGGCTGAAAAGAGATTTGGCTGCCACCCGTGATAAACAAGGAGTGTATCTATCTGTTGATAACTATGAGTGAGTTCTGCATGTATTTTATTTTTTTATTCTCACCAAGGCTGTATTTATTTGGTAAAAAATGGTTAAATATTATTAGTATTTAAAATGACTTTCTATTTTAATCATTTTAAAATTTAGTTATAACTGTGATGGTAAAGCTGAATTTTCAGCAGCCATTACAGTCTTCAATGTCAAATAAATTGTGTATAATTGTGTATTTGTGTATCAATGTCAAAATAAATTGTGTATATATATATATATATATATATATATATATATATATAATTTTTTTTTTTTTTTTTTAACAAAGCACAGGTTTTTGCTGTCACTTTTGATCAATTTAATGTATTTGCTTAAGTCTAATTTCTTTAAAAAAAAAAAATGTGCTGTTGACAAATTAAAACTTAAATTGTGCAGTCAACACATTTTCTTGAGAAATCAAGTTTTTTTTTTTTTTTTTTTCTTGATTTAAGACTTTATTTATTTATTTTTTTATTTTTTTTGACCAGGGATGATATTTCAGAAGGAGCAGGGTCCTTTATTTATTTATTTATTTATTTATTTATTTTAAACCACTATTTGGCCATTTACAGGAATATGAACAGTAAACTGATGTCTCAGGAAGAGCAGATTACGGAGTACACAGATCGGATAGCCGCAATGGAGGAGGAGCTCAAAAAGGTGAGCATGTTTTAACGCCATTCTGCTTCTCTGTGTGTACAAGGCCTTCCATCTTCCACTTAAGTGTGCGTCTGTGAGGTCATGACAATGAGTGATGTATGTAATAAATATTGTGCTTTTGTTTTGGCAGATTATGGACTTGTTTACAGACAGTAAGCAGAAATTGGACCAGTGCGCTGAAGACCTGCAGGACAAAAAACAGAGGCTGGAGGAGACTCACAAGGACCTAATTGAGACCAGGCATCGCCTCACTCAGGAGGAGTACATCAGTTCAAAGCTCCAGAACAATGAGTGTCAACTCTATAGCACTGCGGACCAGGTCTGTGAATCAGATGTGTCGTTTGGTGATGCAATGGTAGAATAGTATGCATAAATGTTCTCTCTCTCTTTCTCATCCAGCTGTTGAGCACTGCTGAGACCAGCACACAGGATGTTAGTGGTCTCCACGCCAAGCTGCAGAGGAAGAAGGATGTAGAGCTCCATAACGGGGAGGTCCAGCAGAGCTTTGCCCAGCGCATGGAGAACTGCTACAACAGCATGCAGACCTCGCTGCAGGAGCAGAGCCACAAACATGCTGCTATGATCGACTATTACCGCTCTTCTGTGGGTAAGAGGTCACAAGGCTCCACTCTCAAAGTGTAATATGCTATTTTGGGGGGTTTAACAATAAAATCACTTCCAGCCAAAAAGTATCTTCAGGAAAGCAATCATGTTAATGTCTGTGTAGGTGAGCTGCTGAATACGAATGGCACAGTGTTCAAGGAGACGTTAGGTGCTGTCTGTGAGTCTTACAGCAGTATTAAAGGGGCTGTGGGAGAAGGTGTGGAGCGCTGCAAGGAGCGAGTGTTACATCAGGAGAAACTCTCTCAGGAGGCTCAGAAATGCATGCTGGAAATACTGGTAAGAACTCCATGATGATTCAAATTGTAAAGCGTTCGCTTGACAATGCTTTATTGGTAAAGGCTAAGTTGTTAGAATGGCTAAAGGGTGCTAGATATGAGTAGAGGTTATTTTTGACTCCGAGGCCTGAGATGGTGGCACCAGGAGCAGATTTGGTAGCGCTGGGGGTAGTGTGTGACAGATATCTGTGCAGGATTTAAATGATTCTCACTAGATCTCGCAGTAACCTTTTCATTGTGCGACGAATTAAAACGCTTTTTGTTGGATCTCGCAGCACTGATGCATCTGTGCTGAAACAGTGTCACAAAAAAGCTGTTCTAAGCTCGGACAAGTTTGTTTGCGTCGCAGTCCGAGCTGATAAACAGTCTGCCCTGCGCAGCTGAAACGTAGCGCATTTTAGATTAGCTTTCTTTGCATTTGCCGTTTGAATTTTGAAAAATTGGTCGCAGTCAGAAGCCCTGCGGTCTCTCTCTTTGTGTGTGTGTGTGCGCACGTTCTCTTTTATAGATCAGTGGGTGAGACCCTTTTGGGGTAATGTTAGGGCCTGTTTGTTTTTGGTGATTTCAAATGCAAACGTTGGCTATTAGAAATTGCTTTAATCTACCCTTTAATCATAAAAATGCTTATAGAGACAGAATTTTACTCAATTTATACAAATCTGGAAGTCATTTTTAAAATCAAGCAACCTGATTTACCCAGGTTTTCCCAGACTGTTGGATTTCTATTTGTTTTGGGTTATTTCAAAACGTGTTAAGTTTTAAGGGCTGCTTGTAAGTTTTCTGAGGCCCGTGTTTAGAACCAATGGAACAGTGTTTAATTGTGAATGTCTATTTTTACCCATTTAACATGAACAGTTTTACTCAATTGTATCTGTGAATATCCATTTTTCATACTATTTACCTTGTGGTGCCGAAATTGCTTTTTAAGTGTTTTTTTTTTTTTTTAGCAACGTATAGAATAACATTGATTGTGTGTGGGTTTTTTTTTTTTAGGATGAACACAAACAGCATTTAGAGGAGGTTTTGGTTGCCCAGGCGTTGCCAGGTATCAGATCTATCATGGCCGTGAATGACAATCTGAAGCAAACCCTTTACAGATACAACACTTTGGCTGAGCAGGTATTTTTCAGAAGAATTTACATGTTCTTATGCCTGTTTGATTTATTATAGATTATTTTGTGATCAGTCAAATTAAAATCTCTCTTACAGATGCAGTGTCTAAAAGCAGAGATGATGTCATTTTTTGACTCTTATGTTGAATCGTTGGCCAGCATGCGAGAGTTCGCTGTGCAGGGCTTCAGCAGTCTGCGTGCTGAGCATGACAAGCTCAAACAACAGATTAGCCAAGCTGGAAACAACCATCAGACGGTAAGACAACTCATACTGACACTGTTTCTTGAAGAGAAGGTTTGAGTTTAAGCCAAGTGATCACATTTCCTTGAAACTGATTGGCTCAGATGTTCACAAGCTTTGTGGGTGCTGTAAATGTCACCAGTTGGCCACAGGGATGCTGTTTCTGTACATTCAAGATTTTTTTCTTCATCACATACATGATTATATAAAGCATTTATATAACCAGCAGTGAAATGTGAGTCAGGTCCGCTCCATGGACAATGCAATTATTAAAGAATACCACACAGAGGAAAATATACATAAGTATAGATATGTAAGAATGAAATAAAAGTAAACCATAAAAATATAAGTAAAATGTAGAATGCTGAAATGCTCAGCAGGCTTCAGTGTTTAAAAAAAAAAAAAAAAAATTATAACCGGTCACTTTCCAAACTAGACCAAGAAAAACTCTTTAAAACTTGAGAGAACTTGAAAGGATCTTTATAATGAGAACATTTGGTCATGTGGCTTGTCTAAATCACTTTTTGACCACTAGAGGGCTCTAAAGCTGCATAAATTGTTTCTTTCTACAGCGTGTGGCCGAGCTGGTTCAATGTTTGCAGAACCAAATGAATCTCTTGGCAGTGGACACACAGACTGACTTTGAGGGTCTTGCACTGGCGACATCTGCCCAGACTGTCCCACTAGAAACGCTACAGAGCTCCATACAGAGGTGAGAGGACATTCGCATATATCTTCAAGTTTCCTGTAACAAAACCCTAATAAATCTCATCTTTGTTGTAGTAAATGCACTGTGGCTGAGGAGCACACGGTGTCTGTCCGTGCTCGGCTGGGTTCCTCCGTGGATGAAGTGATAACGGAGATGAATGGGGTGACGGAAGAGGGAGAGAGGGCACTGGAGGAGAGTGCTGGTTACTGCAGACACCTCCAGACATCACTGGACTCGTTGGCTGAGTCGGGACTCAAGTGGTGTCACGAAGCCAGAGGCTCAACTGAGAATAAAGCCCAGGAACAGATCAAACTCATCAGGGAGACAGACACAGCTGTGCAAGACCTGCTAAAGGTTAGTTTGGGCCTGTCCCAAGGGCACTAAATGCTTTGTCATTTATCAGATTTGGGACAGTCTTGCTTCCTGTCACGTGGCCAAGACTGAAAGTGTTGGTATTGTGACAGGCCCTTTGTGGCTAAACCTGCTGAATGGAGAAAGTTAACATAGAACGTATTACTTTTTTTGTTTTTTGCATGTGCTAAATTTCTATTGTTCTCTTGTGTGTACATGCAGTCTGTAGAAGAAAAGGGTGAGAAAGCCGTTAAGGAGTGTGAAAGCCGGTTGAGTCACATGCAGCAGGAAGTAGAAGGAATCCTGGGTCGTGTGGAATCGCAGACTGGCAAAGATGATGCTACCTTGCAAGAACACAAAGAGATCCTCTTCTCCATCAACACTCAAACATTGGACACAGTACACAACTTCATCAGCTCAGAGCTGCGGCAAGATTTACCAACAGGTGTGAGAGAAGATGTGGGGAAATATTCAAAATACAGCATCATGAATATAAACGTGGCTCAAATGCAGGCAATCCATCCATGTGAACTAGGCACTGATGTGACATGTGAATCTTTGCAGGAACGACTCCTCAGCGTAAAGAGTATGTGTATCCACGTGTGCTGAACAAGCCTAGGAGTCGAGAGGAGTTGGAAGATGAGTTCAGAGCTCAGCAGGAGCAGTTTCAGTGTGCACTGAGCCAGTGTGAGACTGTCACCGAGGCAGAAGAGGAGAAACCTCTCGACCAGGTATTGCAATCATAAGTTTTGACCATCCATATTCTAGATCTCATCCGTAGAAATGTTCTGTTTTCTTTTCAGACTAATTAAGACTTAGTTGAAGCTCTAGAAGGTGCTTTTATTTGGACTGGTGTAACTTCAGTTCTGTTTTTAGGACTCTATGGAGGATGAAGTCAGTGTTTCTAGTGATGGAAACCTCACTGAACAGTCATGCTATGATGAGAACCTGATGTGTTATGAAAACGGAAGAGTTCCGTTTTTCAAGGTGAGACATTTCAGACCTTTTTAATGTCAAGGCTTAAGGTGTGGTCATATTAGAGAAATTTTGTGGGCAAAAAAAAGGATTAATTTCTATTTATTTGTTTTTGTCTGTAAAAACGCTGAACAACTGTAGATCTGGCCAAACCTTCATAGTGCTGGCCACAAAAAAAAAAAATTTATTTGTTGTAGAGGCAGCTTTTAATATTTTGTTCTTTTTGTCTAAGCAGAAGAAAAGCAAGAAGGAAAATGGCAATAAATCACTGAACCGTTCAAAGATGGAGAACGAGAGCATGTGTTCGCCACCACGTTCTAAACTACCCCTCAGGTGTCAGAATTAACTAATTATATTCTTGTTTTTACTCTCTCTTTGTATGCCTAAAATAAACATTGTTTTAGTCCTATGTGTGTCTTTTTAAATATGATTTGTCTGTGTATTTAACTTTCATATGTCTGTTTCTTCAGTTTAGTAATGTTGTAACTTCATGGTGATTTCTTACTGTTGCCTTTCTGTTAGTTTCATGTTGTTGTTGGTTTTTTTTTTTGAACATTTGTATGTTTAATTAAAAGCTAAAAGAAAATTATCCACTCCATGTTTGAACCAATAAAACTATTTTTGAAGTAATTTTTTTTTTTTAAGTTTGTATGTTTTTCTATTACATTTAGTTTATTGATTGTAACATTGGTGCTCTTTGTAGATGAATGTTTTCCTCAAATTTAAGAGACATAAGATTCTTATTACAAGAAAACAAAATAATCTCTGCAGAATTGCTGCATTTAATAAAGGAATTAAAATGTAAGAATTTGTGTAACCTTATTAAAGCAAACTTACATATCGAGTAAGATAAATGTATCATACAAAGTTTTTTCCCTTGTTTAGAAAAACATTATTAAATACTCTTGGTTATTTTAAATGGTTAGGGTTTCACATTTGCAATTTTAAGTGTTGATCCTTCTTGTCACTAAATTTGTGCAAAGTTTAGCACTAAAATTGGCCTATCTGAACCTCTTTAAATTAGTATTCTGTTTCTCCGAATATGTTTATTTTGAACTTTCTACCCTTTCTGTCTGGACATTAATTTACATCTAAATAAGTGACTTGATAGTCGTTAATAATAACCATTGATTTTAAAATATAAAGAATTGTTATTTTTAAACCCCTAATTTTTAATCTAAATGTGATATTACAAATAACATGCTAAGCGTTAACAGAGACGTTAATTCCTGAAGTCCAATCAGAATCGCGGACTGTACCACGTGTTTGGTTGCCACAGTCTCGTCCAATCAGAACCACTATGTATCACGTGGTCTCATTCAAGGGAAGTCAGATCACAGGTCTGAAGTCTCTGCTGTTATCAAGCCCATTATTAAAATGTGAATATCAGCTCGTTGGCATGCAGTCGGGTGTTTTGTCCCTGGAATGGATTTAGAGGAGGCTTACCAGGTAGTTGGAGAATTCGGTAGATACCAGAAAAGGATGGTCACCATCCTGGTTCTCCTACAGGTAACGTTAACGTTAACTGAAGATAAACGCAGATCCATTAACACCGGACAGACTTGTGTTTGTTGTGGTAAATTCCTGTATATTTCTGTTCACACAAGCCAGTAATTATGCAAAATTCACATCTGATAAATCAAAACTTTGAAGCCATGTCACATTTGCATCTTATCCGCAACAATGGGATGTCTTTGCTTTAATTTGCCTTAGTTTCAGTGAATCAGTGAATGTCATTAGTTTTGGCTTTCTATGTTAAGACACTGGAATCCAGGATTGAAATTACTTTGTTGCCTCTGAAAACTGAAAATATTTGTATCTTCCCCGGGAACACATGATAGGTTAAAAAAAATTGATAGCCTGAATGCACTGTAAGTCGCTTTGGATAAGAGCGTCTGCTAAATGCATACATTTAAGTTAATTTAATTTGTATAGCAAGAAATATCTTGGATTCATTTTAAACTGCTTCTTTCATTTCCTTTCAAACTTTACTTCCAAAATGTGTGTTCTTCCTTGCCTATTACTCAGTAAGAGACAAGTAAAAAAAAGTGAAATAGTCATATATTATAATAAGATTTTAAAAACTATAAACTCACCCAAGCCTGTTTAATGTTGTTTATCTCATATTAGATCAACACAGAAATGTAATTTTGTGGTAAAAAGGGATACAGTTAATATTATAAAAGTAGTGTTTTTTTTTCTTAACTGTCCTCTTCTATCACATTGATAGGATATAGTAATGAGGTTTCTTTCTAAGGTGCACATGTATATTTCTGTCTTTCTTAAGTTTAATATATTTGAAATAACCTAAATAAGTTATGGCCATAATGTAATGTCAGTTTTAATTGATAATAAAGAGAAAATGAGATTAAATCATTCTAGTGGACATCTCTACCATAAGAGAGTAATTTGCACTGATTTGAGATCCGTTTGGATATAGTTCATTTAATGGTACTGGGAAACTGGGCATACATTGTTAAAAGTAACTTGAAATATGTCTTGTTTACAGATTTATATGGCATGTCAGTCCATGCTCATCATTTTAGTGGGTGCTGTGCCAGAATATCACATAGAACCTGTTACTGGACGTCTGGATGATGATATAACACAAAGTGTGAAATTCACAGAGGATGTCAGCTCAATCGTGACTGAGGTAAGAGACTGTCATCAATTCAGCACGTTAAACAAATTTGTCTTAAACTCAAGCTCTTCTTTTCAAATACAAATCTAACCTATACTTGACATCAAATAAAGAAGAAACAGTTTTTTTTTAATTTTAATGTTTGATCAGGACAATAGGTATATTCATCCATATTTGAAATTTCTTCTGATCTTTTCTTGTAGTGGAACCTGTTTAAGCATGAAGCCTACAAAGTGAACTTGGCTGGGTCCCTGTTCTTTGCAGGTCTCCTGATCGGAAATGTCTTGTTTGGTCCACTCTCTGACAAGATCGGCAGGAAGCCGGTTTTCCTCACTGGTAGGATGGAGCTGAACTGGTTTCTGTACTTTGTAATAATCTAAACCGTTTCACATTATTACAGTGCTTGCAAGGCATCAAACATTCTGCTAAGGGCTATACTAAACCTATATCCCTAATTCTGCATGTATGTGTATTTTTATATATACAAAATAAATAAACACAGTACACACAGATATACTAGTAAACAACTTAATTTGGATACGATTAATTGTTGCCCATCGCTACATAAAAATTTAAATGACTTGAATTTAAGTAATATAGGATTAAATTGGAAAATGTTTCATTGTGAGTGGTCTTTTCTTTCTTTTTTATATCCATTTAATTATCTATAACTGCTTTACTTTGCAAAGATGTCATGCTGATTTTCTTATACAACCGACTGAAAACCACCAAAAACATAGAAACAAATATAAAACCTAAACGTAACAGTTTAACATGTTGTTAAGGGGACCTCTATTAAAACTGTTCTCTCTCAGGTCTGTTTTTTGAGGTCTTGTTTGGGTATGGAACAGCGTTAGCACCCAGTTATGAGATATTTGCGTTGTCTCGGCTGCTGGTGGGGATGATGAATGGAGGAATGGCGTTGGTCTGCTTTGTTCTCACTCAGGAATATGTGGGAAAGTCCTACTGGGCTATGACAGGTGCACATGAATTCATATTTGAAGCAGTTTTGTTGGTTACTTTTAATGTAGTCATATAAAGGTACTATGGTTGTCTGTGTTTCAGGGACTTTGACCAATATGACCTTTGCAGTGGGCATCACTCTGTTTGCCGCATTGGGTTATTATGTTCGGCCGTGGCGGGACCTAGCGACTGCAGCCAACTGTCCTGGACTTTTGCTCTTCCTGCTCTGTGTGTAAGTGAGCGGTCCTGTTAAACTATAGCACTGTTACTTCATTAAAAGCCACCAGGAAGATACTGGCCCAGTTGATTTGTTTACAATGAAAGGGTGCTTTGTAAAGCTGCACTTGGTGTTGCTTTTAGGACACGTTTAGCATTGACCATTGAGTTTTTGTGTTTAATAAAGGAAGTGCACCAAAAAATGTAGTTAAAAAATATTTACATTTTTTAGTGATTTGAAGGAAATCCAACACAGAGTAAAATCAGTAATTTTATGAAATATTAATACAATTTATGATAAAGGTATTCTGTTTGAAAATATATTAAAATTGTTTTTATTCCTGTGATAGTGAAGCTACATTTTCAGCAGCCTTTACTCCAGTCTTGGGTGTCACATGATCTTTCAAAAATAATTCAAATATGCTGATTTGGTGCTCAAGAAACATTTATTGTTGTTATCAATGTTGAAAACTTTTGTGCTGCTTAATATTTCTGTGGGGACATGATAAATATATTTAAATAAATTAATAAATTAAAAAAAAAAAATCTAAATAGTCTTGATTTGAAATATTCTTTGTAACATTATAAATGTCTTTACTGTCAATTCTAAGCAAAATAATGTATCCTTACTGAATAAAATATTATATAATATTTTTATAAATGGGGCGAAAGAGAAAAAAAAAATACCTCAACCTCCAGGAAAAATATTGAGCTTGCATCATAATAAAAATACTCAGGAAAAATAGCCCCGTCAAAAGGTTCCAATCATATTTAAATATTATCTAAAATGTCATAATGTTTCTTGAACGTGAGAAATCAGAATACGTCTGAAGATATGTCTGTGGCAGGACTTTGCCAGAATCTCCACGCTGGCTTTATTCTCGGGGTCACACGGAGAAGGCTGAGGACATCCTGCAGGATTTTGCTGTGAGGAACGGGAAAGGCAGAATTCTAGTGAAGCTCCGGCGGGCCGTCGGCACCAGCGCCCCGAAGGGGTCCAGTCCTGGGGTTTTCCAGCTGGTCACACATCCCATACTGCGCTGGAGGACTGTGGTGCTCATGTATGTGTGGTGAGTGTATTTATTTTGCAAAGCTATGTCTTCACTTCACTCTTACAGCATGATGACAAAGGTTTGTGTATTTTAGTATGATCATTCTGTGTGCTTGTTTGTGTGTGTTGCAGGTATTCGTGTAGCCTTGTGTATTACGGGTTGACCCTCAGTGCCGGTGAAGATAAAGGTAATCGTTACCTTAGCGTTGCCATGTATGGCCTGGTGGAACTCCCTGCGTATCCGCTCTGCATGTACTTCATTAACAAACAGTGGTAAACACACAATCACATCCACAAGCTGCAGTGGCACTCTCTCACATTATTACCTGAGTGTGTTTGTTTTGTTTTGATTTTGGTTTTTAGGGCAGGCCGGAGGAAGTCAGTGTCCTATTTTCTTGCATTTGCAGGCATATCCTGTCTGCTCACGATGTTTGTACCTGAATCAGGTGATCATTTTCTCAAGTAAATTGTGTTTTAATGCTGCTTGGTTTAAGTTTTTGTTATTTATGCATTTCATTATTACAGTAATGCTCTACGATACGTTTGGGGGTCACGCACAATTAGTCAAAAGTGAAATAATTTACATTTTCAAAATGTTTTTGAAAGAAGTGTCTTATGCTGCATAAAAAAAAAATAATAATACAGTAAAATAAATAAATATAATTTAATTTTTATTTAATTGTAAAATGTAATTTGTTCTTGTGTTGGCAAAGCTGAATTTTCAGCCATAGTGCATATATTTTCTGTAAGCGTACATGATGCATTTATACTTTGGTTGTCTAAAGCACGTTGTTTCCCTTCCTCAGGGTCCTTATTAAGTGCCACGTCTCTGGCTCTAGTGGGAAAACTGATGGTCAGTGCTGCATTTAATATTGTGTATGTGTATACGTCAGAGCTCTACCCAACTGTGATCAGGTACAGTCAACGCCTTCGCTGTATTTGTGATACGACACATCTTTTGTGGTCTAGCTCTTTTGCATTTGTCATTTTCAGAAAAGATGTCTATTAAAACAAGTGTGAAATTGTATGTCTTTACAGAATAGGATTCTGTGCTTGAGCAAACAGTGCCCTATAGTGTAAACTATTATGTATAATCCGAAAGTCCCTCAGTGTAAGTGTTGGGTTAATTCTAACGTAAATTTGTTTGTGTGTGTTAGGAATGCAGGGTTAGGTGTGTGTTCCATGTCCTGTAGAGTTGGGGGAATTCTTGCACCGTTCGTGCCAAGTATGGTAAGCAGCTATAAACTGTGAGATTTGAGAAATGCCATGTTTTTCAACTAAATAATAGTTTCTTGTGTGATTAATGAATTATTATTTTATTCATATATTATTATTATTATTATTATATTGATTTATGTTCTGATTTATTGGTAATTGTCCAGAAAATATTGCACACCTCCATGCCATTTATGGTGTTCTGTTTGAGTGGGATTTCGGCAGCCTGCCTGGGGCTCCTTCTGCCGGAGACACTTAATAAACCTTCTGCTGAAACACTTGATGAACTGTCCAGCCCCACCTACCAGCGAATCTTACAGCCGCAGGTAAACATAAGCATGACAGAATTGTAATTTTACAAGATTATTAATGTCTGTCTACATAACTTCCTAGAAATCTCAATTCTGATTGGATGATCATGGCATTCTGCAGCCAAATATTTTTTTTATATAGTTTATGTCTCCTTACATTAGCATTTACTGTTATGCATTTGCAGCTGAAATCTATGTTTCATGTCTGTGTGGTTATAAGTTAGATTTGAAATAAACAGTCAGGTGATCACAAAAATATGCCATTAAGTTTTTAGTTATTATTGCTGTATAAGAATCCCAGAGAGACCTTTTCTTCATAATAGATTTTTGTGTGTTTTATAGGTTCACCTTTTGGAGGAAAAGCATTTAATTGACCACAAGGGGACTGATAGTGACTGAGACAAAGACCTTGAGAGCATTTCTTACACTTGTTTACATACATTCCTTGACCATGTTCAGAATGGTGTGCCATATACTAACTCACCGAAAGACTAAAGGTGCCTTCCAGAAGAAATCTGTCTGCTCAAAGGATCAATTCAACAGATTTAACTGTCAGGACTATTTTTAAATAATGGAAAAGGGACTAGATTCTCATTCGTAAGCTCTTTTCTGATAATGTGTGTCAATTATGACAACTAATTTAATGTTTACTGCCATTTATGAACAAATGACTTGTTCTGTTGTTTTAATGTGTTTTGTGTGTGTGTGTGTGTGTGTGAGAGAGAGCTGTGACATTACATTCATCAGCGTGTGTATATATTATCATTCAATTCATAATTAATAATGGCTGCAAATTTCAGTGATGCAGAATCTTTCTTTTAGGTTGTTTTAAAGAAATAGTTCACTCAAAAATTATAATTGTAATTTACTATTTCAAATCTTTACTGACAGATTTTCTGTCATGCTCATATGCTGGTATTCTGTGCCACATGTTGATTTTTGTTTTTTTTATTTTTAAACTTACATTCAGTCACTTGGACACTAGATGTGAAATTCAAGAAATATCAGTGGGTAAATTAGATTTGGGATTCATACTTTTATTACTGGCGTTTTTTTTAGACTGGTGTTACACTGAAAAAATATATATATATAATGTCAGCATGTTAGTTTGGATCAATGTGAGGGTGAATAATAGAAGAATTTTTATTTTTTTATATAACTTTTATTGACCAGTATTTTTCTTCAAAGGAAGAAGTGAAGTGTTGAACACATACATATTTGTGTATATTTATGTACATTGCTAAACATGCATTTGTTTTTATTTTAAAAGTTTGGGGGAAAGCTTTTAAATAAATGCCTCCCGTATAATGCGCGTGAATGTACATGTCCATCTGTCACCAGTAGACGGCACTGTTGAAGGCCACCTCCCCTGAACTGAGGTCACCTTTAACCTGTTCCAGTCCAAGTGGTGATGATGTCAGCGTTGACGCAGGTGAGCAGTGCTCAGGTAAACCACAGGATTCAGGAGCTGGGAGTTTCAAAGAAGCCGACACAAAACGTTCAACCACAAACCTGTTTTATTTTATTTTTTTGGTTTTCCGTTTCTTTTTCCTTGCTGTAATCGCAGCCTGTGGCACTGCATGTAGCTGACAGAACAGGTTACGAGAGAGTAAGCATTAACTATAATAACTGTTTTCATTCTGTAAGTCTTCATCCAAGGTCTGGCAGGCGTTATATCACCCTGCGCAAGGAGATAAACCGCAGATACAGAAGGTGTGGTCTCTTGAGTGCATCATTTATACCCTGTGTTCAACTTGTATTAAAAATAAAATAAACAGCTACATTTCTCTGTAATAATGAACACCCCCCCGAACCGTGATTTCGACCGAGGGGGGCCACCAACCCCCACAACTCCCCTGCCCCTCAGGAGGTCTGTGTATGCCACTGCCTCACATTGATACACATGATAATGTGTTGTAGTTGTGGTTTCATGTTGAAAATACTGCTTGCTTGACTGCTTTTTTATGCAATCGATGAGCACAGAAAGCTGTGTGATGGGATGGGCTTCATATAGAAGAATTTCTATAGATGAGCAAACTGAATGCTGTTTCCAGAAGACTGTTCTCCCAAATCAAAGTGGAAAGTATAAACGTCTGTGTTAACTTTTTTTTTTTTTTTATGTAATGGAAGTCTATAAGCCTGGAGTGATGTCACGTTCCTGCTTTCAGCTCATCATTGCATTCAGAAAGCACAACAACTGTCACACGCCTTTACAGAAAAGTAGCTCAGGTTCAATATCAGGTCACTATCATTGTTTGTACGTGGGTGTGGGAAGAGAATGTTCAAGAGGTGAGCCATCGACACAGGTATGAAGCCTGAGGAGGAAGCCAGATTTCTGGAAAATCATAGAACAAAATGACCTGAGACTGAACTCGCAAGATAATTGCTGCAGGCCATACTGTACCGGTTCTGTCTGTATATGCAAAACAACTTGTGAATATAATGTCTTCAGAATAAAAGATTAAAATAACAGGGATAAAAAAAAAAAAACTAAACTCTTTTGTTTGTTTTAAAGGGGTTAATTGATGTTGCTAAAAAGAACATTATTTTGTGAAATGTGTTATGCAGTTTAAGGTAAAAAAAAAATAAAAAAATTTACACATGCTGTACAATTATTGTTGCTCATCTATCCTCCGCCTTTCTGAAATGCATCAATTTCTACAAAGCTCATGGTTCTGAAAAGTGAGGTGTAATGTGATTGGCCAGCTATCCAGTGCGTTGTGATTGGCCGAATGCTTCAAGAGTGTGTCGGAAATGCTACGCCGCTTACCTTACTGTGATGCTGTGTGTCCCAGCTCAACGAGACAAAACCAATAAAACCCATTATAAATGAGGCATTTGTTGCATCCAGTGGGAACATAATAATGGATTATAATGACGTATACTGTTATTTTACGCATTGCATTGCATCGCGCCACATAAACATAAAACCATGTTATCCATTTGTGATCAGAGAAATGACAAACAACACTAGGCCTACTCTACACTGCTCAAAACTAGCCTTCGAATCTTCAAAACCTACTTAGGGACTTTGAGAACAGAAAGCACTGTAGTCTACTCTACCAGGTTCAGGAATCAGCCCTCCATAAAACGTGCTGCACACATCTGAATATTTGGGTTGAACTTTTCTGTGTTGTAAATACAATGTAACCACTCATTTCATGCCCCTTTTTTTGGAAGGCCAAACAAAGAATTTTCGTTTTTTTCCAACGAAACACACAGCGTCTTTACAACATGACGGTGGCAGTGGCAGCAACAATAAAGTTAGTAACATTGCCAGGTTCAGTCCTGGAACAAGCTCTGTTTGAACAAAAGCCAGAACCAATGCCACAAAGGGTGTGTCGTAGTGATGACGCACGTGATTATTTATCTATCTATCTGTCTGTCTCTCTCTCTGTCTATCTAGTGTTAATGGAGATGATGAGCAAATTGTAAGGACTTTCAGAATGCTTAAATTTTAGTTCAGATTCGACTTTCCTTACCTACCTGAGAATAATAAATTAAAAGGTGTATGGATAAGG
Organism: Carassius auratus; assembly: GCF_003368295.1. NCBI lineage: Eukaryota > Metazoa > Chordata > Actinopteri > Cypriniformes > Cyprinidae > Carassius > Carassius auratus. The sequence continues at coordinate 337,253 of NW_020528076.1, forward strand.
AGACACCATAAAACACTAAGATAAAACAAACAGAAATAAACTTCTGGTAATATGCTTATCCAAACTCTTTGAAATGTTTTTTTTTTATTTTATTTTTAATAGATACAGTCAAATATTGCCTTTTATTATTATGCTATTTTACATAAGTACATGTATTTCAAGACAAAACAACAATATACATAAAGTTAATATATAAATTATGTAAATATAAATAAAGTATATTGAAAAGTTACAACAACATCAAATATCTCAGGATGTACTTCAAGTAAATTATTAAAATAATTAAAAGATCAGGAGATTTCCAACCTTGATCCTGGAGGACCGCCTTCCTGCCTGATTTATCTGTAACCCTAATTAACACCTGAACCTGGTAATCAAGGCCTCCAAGGTCACTAGATCCTTCCAGACAGGTGTGCTGGAAAAAGTTGGTTTAAAACTCCACAAGAAAGTGCTCCTCAAGGATCACTAGTTCACAAAAAAGGTTGGAAACTCCTGTTATGTGCTTTTTTTTTCTTTTTAGATGATCCAAGATGTGGCTTTTGCTCTCATGCAAAATTTTATTTTTATTTATTTTCTCAGAAGAGTGATGGTTCAGCTGTCCAATGGAAATTATAGAAATATTATTTAGCAAAACATGCAAATGTAAACCCATGCAACACAAAGTAAATGCATGCAGTTAGCCAAGCTAGTCTGAACGACATTTGAAAAGATTTTTTATCATTTTGTGACAGTATCACTAGTAACCATCTAGACCGATGACAGATTTGTGAATTGAGATGCCACTATACTGTATATATAATCCCATACGATTTTAGCTCTAAAAAGTGCATTTACCCATGAAACTCCACCAAGTCCTCCCTGAATATTTGTAGACACTCAGTCGAGCTGAACCTATTCATTCAGACGCATTTTTGCTGCATCAAAAGCTTATGCAGATGTGCTGACATTGGGTGTAGCATTATTGTTGCGCTGATTCTTCTTTATTAAAGCATGTCAATCACTGTTATTGAAGCCTGAAATCCCTCCCAACTTCTGTTTCAGTGTCTGATGAATGACTTTAAGAATGCAGCACTGCGTGCACATTAGCTTTGATTCACCCAAAGGCTGTGGGGAGAATTTCTGTATAACACAAATTCAGTCAACTCAGGTCAACAGCAAGTCCTGTCACAGTGAGCTGGATATTTTCCCTCATGTTTTCCTCGTGAATGAATATTCCCCTTAAGGGAAGTACAGTAGGCACATGTGCACCTGAGGTGAAGATGATTATGTTCCAAAGAACAACAGGAAATAATGTGATCTATAGCCGGTTATTTGAAGATGCAGTAAGCTGTAGAAGTCATGTCGAGGTGATATCCTCATTTTTACGAATGCTGAATTTGAATCTATCTATCTATCTATCTATCTATCTATCTATCTATCTATCTATCTATCTATCTATCTATCTATCTATCTATCTATCTATCGATCTCTATCTGGCATATTGATTTATTAATAAAATAATGCATAGGCCTACACTGAACGATTAAGGATATGCAGCAAAAGTGTGTTCACTTACCTTTGCCCTTGTTTTGTGAACTCTAACTACAGAGGGGTGATGTGCACGTGTGTGTGTGTGTGTGTGTGTTTGGGTCAGGATGCATTTGTGCTGTGGGGTAATTACAGTGTAGACACCAGCTGCTGCTTCTGCATTCCAACACACATACTGATACTGCCAACAGAGGTCATGACACACCACACACAGCTTCCACCGTGACTGATCCCTAACAAACAATTCACATGGTACCTGTAGCTGATGACGTTCATTCTCAAATGGGTTTAGCTGAAAGACCATTCAGAATATAACAGTCAGATTTCGACATTTAACTCTTCACCAGAGTAGGTAAGTTAGGATGGCTGATAGTAACCTTTGTAGTGTGTTTAAGTCATTTGGCACTTACAAATCATGCTGTTTAAAGCGCTGTCAGTCAGATGATTGAAGGTGTGACATTATCTATACACACATACACAAAAAGTAATCCGGTTCAGAAGTTCAGCTGAACTATGATCCTGCCTCGGGGCACGATGGAACAATAAAATGGGAAATAGGATGATACTGCATGGATTACAAAGGAAATGTATTTGTTAGACCAAACTAGTTGAAAGGGAAAAAAGACGACTGTTAACACTGACTTCTTCAGCAGAGCAGAAACTCATTTTTTGTTTTGCTAATTTATTTGACTTTGTATATATTTCCCTTTTCCCCGTTTTATTTTTATATGATCAAGGTCAAGATCACAATTAGAGTCGCATGATTCCTTTAGGATGAGATTAAAAATCACTTCTTCCATCTATTTCTACTTCACTATAACCTTTCTTCATCCTACCTCTCTAACCACTCTCATCCTCTCGAATATATCTTGCACCCTTGACACTGAAGCACACTGTATGCACTCCATCTGGTATGTTTGTGTGCCCTTCGGCTGCTAGTCTTAAGGGTGTGTGTGTGTGTGTGTGTCAGTCCATGACAAATTCTTTTGTCAGTTTTATGTCCATACATGTGTGAAAGCTGCTTCCCCTTTTGCTCAGTGACCTTAAAATCTTTCAAACAGTTTGTATGGCTACGAGAGGCTGCATGTCTACTGCTGGTCGATTCAGGGACAGCTCTATTTGATCTAAACAATACGGTCTTTTCCTTCAAATTCTAAAGTAGTTAAGACAAAAAACGACTTGTTGAGACAAAACAAGACCTTTACTTAGTAAAAATTGCTCTCACTGACTCCTAAACCCAATTTTCACACTCAACAATGTGCAAATAAAAACATCAAATCTCTTTATTGAACAGAGACATCTTAAACACTATACCAGAACTCCAAATGCACATTTCAGAATAGATACCATAAAAGATATAGAATTAACATGAGCACAACTCCACAAGAGAAGCATGACCACGGTAACTACAAGTATTATAAGTATTGACACGACGTGTATAACACATATACTCCTTATTTGGAGAAAAAGTGCTGCTTGTTTTCTCCTTCCCTGTATTTAAACTGTTGCCCCAGTTCACAGCGCAAGAATCATTTTTCACAGCTTACATTCACAATAAACACAAATAACTATGCATTAGTCACCTATTTACATGGTTTAAAGCAATATGTAACTTCTGTACAGAACCGCAAGGACAGCACTTATAGTCATTTTAATAGTACAGTGGCCTAGCAATTAGAAAGTGGTGTGATATTATTTTTTTATTAAGTGAGCTATTTTTATTAACTTGAGAAAAAATATAAATAGAGCTTATTTGTGTTTCTACTTCATATCATAAAACAAAAACGGGTTTTGTTTATATATAACATACAAGGCTGAAATTAAAGAATAAATGAATTTAAATGCATTTCTCTTCTAATTTTTAGACGTCCTCGTGCACATCAAAATGGCTTGCTTATTCAAACCTAACAGGCTTTTACGCAGGCTTAAGTAACTTTTTCATGCATTCTAGTGGATATTCACCCTTTTCACAAATTGCAAGATTGCAAGATTTTGCATTATCTAATGAATGGGTCAAGTTCATCATTCCATCCATTTCCAGGTGTTTTGCTTTACATAAACATCAGAAAGGAAACTACATGATTGTTCATGATTCTGAAAAGCAATTTTATGTCTTTATGCTGACGTTTTATGTTGTACTGTGTCTCAATTAAGTTTTTTTATTTGTTGTTTATATATGCGTGGACTCCCTCCGGTTTCTCTCAACTCCGTGGGTTCTGTAGTTAAAAAACACATGCAATCCATTGACAGGATGCACGATTGGCACAGTCTGCATCCTTGGATATGTTTCTGTCGCCAAAGTGCAATCCACTGTGGCGAGCAACTCCACTGCAAGAGTCTTCAGCACAATCAAAGCTAGCTCTCGGCCGATGCACCTCCTCACACCGCCTCCGAAAGGGACATAACTGAAGCGGTCGGATTTGCTCTCGTTTCGATCCGTGGAGAACCGGTCCGGGTCGAAGAGCTCTGGGTTCAGATATGCTTCTGCTGTCTCATGCGTGTCACGGATGCTGTACATGATGCTCCAGCCCTTCGGGATCTGATAACCCTGCAGATGAGCAATATAGGAATTATTACATTAGAGCACATTGCCTTCTAGACCTTTCTGAGACCTCAAAATATATAAAGTAATTATAAAATTTGTCATCTTAAACATTTTTACACCATTTTTGTGTTCAGTGCGAAAAAAACATTTTACTACCATGTTTTCATCAGTAACGTCCTATTATTTTTACTAATACTACTACTTTTTTATTTTATTTAAATTATATCAGGATTTTGTAATGTTCCTTAAAATGTGACTGAAAAAAAATCATTTCATTTTTTGTTTTTACATTATTTTTGTGTTAGATGCACAATTTATTCACACTAAATAATTTTATAATGCAGAATATATATATATATATATAGTAATGTTTCTAAAATAAATAAAATAAAATATTATTAACACTATATCAATTTTATAATGCATCATTAAAAAATATACTGAAAAAAAATCTAGCTATTAGCATGAAATAGCTTTTGCAAACTACGAATACAATATCTAAAAATGGAATTTGCTGTGCTTATTTTGGCCAAATACAAAAACCAAACCAAAACAAAACCACTTACGTTTAATTCAAATGTTTGCAGAACTGTCCTGTATCCCCCAGACACCGGTGGGAGGAACCGAAGCACCTCTCTGACCACACAGTCCAGATAAGAAAGTTGATTCAGTTTCTCCAAACTAAGGTAAGGGACGTGGGTCCGAGAACAATGCACCTCTTCCTTGTGCCCTGCTTCTAAACACATTGTTTTATTCATCGCTGATCTCCAGTCACAAGTACCCTTCTCAGCAGCACCCCTTTCCTCACTGATGATGTTGCCATGGCAACGAGCACGGCAGTATCCGTACACGTCACCAATCAACCCCTCGCTTTCCAGCTCTGCTCTGGCGCGCTCACTCACATCTGGATGACGCAGGAGCTGCAGGATGAGGGATGTTGATGCACTGGCAGTAGTGGAGTGAGCAGCGAAGATTAACTCTACTGCGGTTTCCTAAAATGCATTTGAATTTATTTAGTTAACAAACATATATTCAGATGAAATCGAATGACAAAAATGAAATGCCAACAATTAACAATTAGAAAAGCAATTTATTTTGCATATACATATACTCACTACAAGACAAAAGTTTGGAATAATCACAAATTTTTAAAATTTTGAAAAACTTACAAATTGTATTTCATGCTCACCAAGGCTACATTTATTTGCTCAAAAATACAGTAAAAACAGTAATATAAATGTATATATAATAATGGTTATTATTATCAAAGCTGAAAAGTTTTTTGCTGCTTTATTTTTTTTGAAAAACTTAATTTTTCAGAATTCTCTGATAAACAGAAAGTTCAAAAGAACAGCATTTACTTGTAATATAAATCTTTGGTCACATTATAAATGTCTTTACTGTCACTTTTCAGTTTAGTGCATCCTTGAATAAAGGTATACATTTTTTTGTTATACAATTTTTTTAATATTTACAATATTACTGTTTTGCTGCATTTTTTTAATCAAATAAATGCCACAATTGAAGTGTTCTTTAAAAAAATTAAAAAAATTAAAAAAGAATTACTGCAAACTTTTGGCTTGTGGTTTTATACATATATATGTGTGTCTGTGGATGTAGGTATAAATAAATAAAATAAAATGTAATTGGATCAAAACATTGTCATGGGATCATCATCAGTGATGGAAGCAAAATATAATTCTACAAAATAAAATAATTAAAGCTAGGTAATAGTACAAAGATAGCACACAATACATTTGGATTTGGCCTTCTACTGTAAGGTTTACCTTGAGTTCTTGCATTGTAAGCTCGTAGTCATCTTCCTTTGCACTGCTCAGCATATAGTCAAAAGCGTCACAATAATCACTGCTTTGCTGCTTTTTCAGTTTCTCTTCTATGATCCTCTCCATGGCAGAGTGCAGAATCTCACGGGCCCTGATTCCCTACAACAAAACAATAGATTGTGTTCATGAATTAAAGTTCTCGAAAATGACTTAGATTTAGACATTCATCTAGTGACTTGGAAATGTACTCAGTTTTGTTTGCTCAAGCTGTAAGACAGTGTGACTATTAGTTTGTGGAAGAAAGATCAGAACTGGACTTATTCTCACCTTGCGCAGGCCGCTTATTGGGGTGTCAATAGGAAGAGAAAAGAGATTGCTCATGAGTTGTTCAAAGGTTTTGGAGAGAGAAGTGATTTGCTGCTCCTCCAGCCGCAGACCGAGCAGGACTCGCACTGCGATGCGGAAAGTCAGTGACTTGGCTGCGGTGTATACATCCACAGACCCGGTCTCGGCGCACCACTTCGCAATTTCAGACTTGACGACATCTTGAAGGTGTGACAGATAGGCCTCCAGCGCTCCACGGCTAAACACTTTTGCAAGGATCTAGGAAAACGAATAGAAAATTAAATTGTATTGATCAAATGCTGAACTATGTATTGCAACATTAATGGCTGGAAATGAAATATCAGTTTTTGTGAGGCTATAGCAAACAGTAAAGCCTCCATCTTTACAGGGTTATTTATAAGAGAAATAAAGCAATTAATGGGTTACTATTTTTGATCAGATGCCTTTTTTTTATCGAGACATTCAAACAACAAGTCTTTGAGAGTGCACGGATTTCAGATACACTTACTTTTCTTTTCCTCTTGTGCAGGTCACCAACTGAGTTTACCAGAGTGTTGGGCCCCAGGATGATGCGTGTGCTCTGGGGCCACTGCGTGCACACCAGCGTGTGTTCACCCAGCAGAATCTTACGGATGTTTTCTGCACCGGTCACTCGGATAAGGGGTTTGCCCAAAAGGTGAGTTTTAAAAACATTTCCATGTTTCTCACGTCTGGAGATGTGAAAGCTGGAACCCTGATACAACACAATAGAGTTTCATGTAAAATCTTTCATGCAATACACCCGGTCCTCATTACTTTTAACCAAATAATTTCTAAGACTTATCCAGTCATTTGTGACTATAAGTATTTTTAAAATGATATAGAGTTGACAATAACTACAAAAATGTATGTAGAAATGTCCATACTACTTTATTAACTTTCCAGGCCTACGTCTTGCAATTTTATTTATTTTTTTATTTATTTTTTATTTGTTTCTTCTGCAATGGATTGATTATTTCTGCCATTGTGCATAAAATCAAGGTGAAAACGTCTGTTTTAAACACAGTGGAGAATTACACCCTCATCAAGTCCATACATGCAGAGAACAATTCCCCTTGTTGATTTGTACATTAGGCCAGCAGAGAAACTTTACGGAAGCCCTAAGAGATTATTACCTTTTCTTTCTTGTTTTTTCGTGATCATGACTAAATTATCTCGTAATCTCGACATAAGTCATTTTCTTGTGATCACGACATAACGAAAGTAGTTTTCTCATGATCACGACTTAATTTGATCTGTGGACAGTTGTGGTCAAGCTACGCTTTACATTCTTTTTTAAAGAACTTAAAGTAACCACAAAAGTGAGTCAGAGTGTGCTAAATGTTTATACTTGTAATGAAAATCAGCTTTGTACATAGTGGTAATTATAATGACACATGGTTCTTTGCAGTCTAGCCTATCATTTATAATAAACAAAACAAAAAAATGAATGGATAAGTTATTATTTAGTGAGGCTATATAGGGTAGACCAGGTACAGTTGGTACAGGGGTACATTTGAAACACCTTAACTTCTATGGACAACAAGTCTGATCTGTGATATTTGCTTCACACATGGGTATTACAGCCCTCTTCGATCGTGGGGAATTTGAAGTACAGGTGTGTCTCAAATTAGAATGTCGTGGAAAAGTTCAATTACTGCATGGAGGTGATCAGTATGTGGCACTGCTGTGGTGGTATGGAAGCATAGGTTTTTTTTTTTGACAGTGTCCTTCAGCTCATCTGCATTGTTTGGTCTCTTGTTTCTCATTTTCCTCTTGACAATACCCCATAGATTCTCTATGAGGTTCAGGTCTGGTGAGTTTGCTGGCCAGTCAAGCACACCAACACCATGGTCATTTAACCAACTTTTGGGGTTTTTGGCAGTGTGGGCAGGTGTCAAATCCTGCTAAGCGCTCACAAATTTCTTGGTAAACAGGTGCAGTAGCTTTGGTTTTTAAAAAAATACAATGGACCAACACCAGCAGATGACATTACACCCCAAATCATCACAGACTGTGGAAATTTAACACTGGACTTCAAGCAACTTGGGCTGTGAGCTTCTCCACCACCCTTCTTCTCCACCCTTCCACTGTCAGATCAGCAGTCTTCCCCATGATTGTGTAGTGAACCAAACTGAGAGACCATTATGAAGGCTCAGGAAACCTTTGCAGGTGTTTTGAGCTGATTAGCTGATTGGCATGTCACCATATTCTAATTTGTTGAGATTGGTGGGTTTTTGTTAAATGTGAGTCAAAATCATCACAATTAAAATATCTAAAGACTTATAGCCTACTACTTCAGTCTGTGTGCAAGATATCGGTGAAAGTTTTTTTTTCCAAGGTAAAGTTTTTCACTTCACCACATCCCTTCCACAGTGAATAGTTTATCATCCTTACATGACTTTTGAAGGTAACTTACATTTTCGTAAACCTTAATCTGTGCTCTACCAACTGACATATTGCATGGCTTTGTGTCATGCAAGGTCATCGTAAAACCTAGAGAAATGTTTGAGGTGGTCAGCGGGGTACAGTTGAGACACAATGTATTAAATGTACTCACAGTAGAATCCTATTGTGGCACATGCAGTTTACTTGCATTACGTTACTGTGTTATGTTTATTAGGTTTTTGTTTGCATTTGATCTGTTTTATTATTGCTGTTTGCCATTACTGTACAAAACCAACATGGGTACAGTTGGAACAAAAAAGCTTCTTTTGTTTATTGTGGCAAATATGACCTATAGGGTGTTAATAATTATTAATATTTTAGTAGACAAGTAAAGGAACTGTTAAATGAAAAATCACTTCTTTTCTGTCCCTGGTTTTGGTGTGGTAAAGAAAAAAGCAAAAAGTGTACCAACTGTACCCAGCTCAACAATGTAATATGTAGGCCTAAGGAAAAAAAAAAATGTTAAAATCAGTTCTTGATTTATTTCACTGCGAAATAAGTCTATGATTTTATTTACTCCTTATTATAGAAAAAAAATCAATATATGTAAGAAAATGTTAGTACAGGTATATTGTTTAAAATGCATTGTTTACAATTTGTTAAATGCGCTGGGGCGCCAAAAACAAGTTGCCTAAATAAAATTACAGACCTATTTCTCAATGACCCTGCCTAGATAATTCAAGATCTGATTTTAACAGTTTTTCTCTCAGGCCTACATATTACATTGTTAAATATATAGCCTAACTATTTTTTTTTTTTTTTTACTTCTAAAACATTTGAATAATATAAAATTACAACGTGGGCCTATTATATAGATTGGCCTATTAGACCTCTCTAAGTGTTACTTAGCTAATCAAGGGAACAAAGCTTAAATTCATAATCAATAAAATATAAATAAGAGCAAAAAGAAACATGTATAATTTTATTTATGTGACAAGTCTTACCTGGATAAGCCAGTGAAAAGTTTCTCCGACCAGCGGCCAGCCCATGGAGCCCTGCGGGAGTGGGAGTTTACACGTCCGATCCCGGGTGATGCTCCACCTCATCTCCCACAGCAGCCGCGAAACCGCAAGCAACAGCAGAGCCGGTAAGACAGCACCGGCAGCCGCCAGCAACGCGGACACGAGGCAGATATCGTGCCCGAACATCTCCAACGATTAAAAAAAAGAAAGCAAAGAATCCACGTGCGTGTTGTTCCAGTGATGATTTCTTCTTCTTGATGGAGCGCGTCCAATAAGTTGCGTCAAGAAGCGCTTATGCAAATCTAGGAATGGAATAAAAATAGGACATTACACGGGTTTAACATGGGTTTTATGAAGAGAGGAGATCTACCGTGCTGTCAGTCTCTCCAGCTTCCAAGAAACTGACAACTATTCCAAACAGTTTTACAAGTTGCATGCGCTGGCATGTCTTTCATCCGAGTTTCCCATCTTTTCTTGGGGTGCAACCCCTGGAACAGCCTTGCTCTCGAAATCAGACTCGAAACGAATTTGAGATTATGGGAAGTTTGCAAACGAGCACATTTGTGCTTAAATACAGAAAATCACTCTTCTTGAACACGCTACATAGTAAGTTAAACTTGCATATTCTTAAAAACAGCATAAGGCTATATAGTCAAGTACATGGTGTACATAAACAACTTTTATTCTTTAGTTCTTTTATTAAGGTTTTATCTTCATTTGAAACATTAAGAGATTTAAATCTCCGAAGAATCATATCGCTACAGTGAAAAATGACTTCTGATAAGCGGATGGTTCTCACTTAACCTTATAATCGATGAAGACACTTTATCGAATGGAGTAACAAATCTTTGTCAGATCTTTGGCAAAAGCATGCAATCAGTAATCTAAAATAACATTATCTTAATAACAAAGGTAATGGTGACCTTACAAGCGAAACAGAGACGTACAATGAGTGTGTAGGCTACTCACCTCAACACGAGTGTAAAATCATACCGAAGATATCCAGTGAAACTTCCAGATTCTCTCTTATGTGAGTCTGCTGTGCATCTCGCGCGCTCTAGCTTTATAGGTAGAGGCACATGTTTTGATCCACCTTCAGTGACGTGTGAGCAGGCTTTTTTCTTTTCTTTTTTTTTTTCTCTCTGATAGTTGAAGAGGTCGTGGATATATCACAGGGTATGGGAAATGTTAGTAGTTTACGAACATACACACACACACAGAGAGAGAGAGAGAGAGAGAGAGAGAGAGAGAGAGAGAGAGAGAGAGAGATTGAGAGATTGAGATTGTTGTGGTATTACTTATCGCCTATTTCCTCATTAGAATTCCATTCGATCCTCTTGTCATAATTTTCATGCACTGCATTTTTGGCCAGCATTCTACTTAATGTCTACATCAAAAAAAAAAAATTGTGTAAAAAAAAAAATGTTATTCTGTTAATTAATTTAGATTAAATTATCTTCAGACAATCGAAAATAGCATGTTAACATTTGTTTACAGAGAAGCTGCACAATGTTAAATAACTTTTCAAATAAATCAAAAATTTCCTTCGTTAGAACACATGTAATTTAACCATTTCACATAATATAATTTTTTAGTCTGTGGATAATTTAGGTACTTCCAGCGGGCCATCTTTTAAAAAATAACAGGTCAATCAGTTTCTGAACACAATCGTTTTACTTTTGTCTTGCACAACTTTATTATATTTTGTCGCCCTGAGAAAATTAACTTATCTTAAACAAACCTATATATTTTGTAACATATTAGTGATGTGTATATATATATATATATATATATATATATATATATATATATATATATATATATATATATATATATATATATATATATATATATATATATATATATATATATATATAAAATATATTATTATTATTATTATTTAATGATGTTACTTGTGCAGGCTCTACGTCCGATACAGACATTAATCGAGCAGAAGTAATTTTTTCTAGGCAGCCTATTTCAATTCTGAATAATATTGTTACATACAAACAAAAGAAAAGTTCTGTCTCATTTCCCTCTGGAGCTGCTTTTGATAGCTACATTCTTAAAACAGGTCAGAAGATGAAGTTGGCTAGTTTTCATTTGTCTTTCTTGAATGATTTCTGATGTTTAAACTATGTCAAATAAGGCCAGAGTGAGAAAGGACAGATAGATAGGTACAGAAGACATTCTCTGTCTGGGGTGGTTGAACAAATCCTGTTATTAATTTTAACAACAGAGACTCAGAATACCAGCTAAAGCTCAAAGTCAGGTTAAAGACATGCAAGGACTTGCCAAATAGTCACACACTCATGGCCAGGTCTCCTCTCACATATATGTGCTGTACACACCAAATAAACATTCAGAGGCATTATATTTTAAAATACAGTGATTTATGAGTAATTAGTGCATAGATTTAAACATTCATTCAAGATTCAAATATCACTGCTATTTACTGTATTCAAAATATCCAGATATATTTATGTTTATGTTCAGATAAGTACAGAATTAATGAAAGTCGTGATAATTCAACACTCTTACTCCAGATGTCAAATACAAGATTAATCATCTGGCAAAAGCCAAAGGAACCCATGTCATTTTTACATAATTTTTTATAGTAATTGTACTTCTACTGTACTTAGTTCTAATAAATACCTTTACCTTTTTCTTATTTGATGGATACTTTTGATCTTATAAAACTGATGAATCATAAGTAAATATTTCCATAAATTTACCCATCATTTGTCAGATGCCAAACGATGACATCATCAAAGAAGTCACTAAAACCACATCACAACTATAGATAAATCAGAATGGAATTTTACCTTTGTGAAATTTATCACAATTAACCTGAAACATGAAACTGTTAATGTTGACTAAGGCAATAATATCGTTTTGTTGATTTTTCCCAAACAGACACTTGAAGAGTGTTGCCTTTAATGACAATGCTGATCTTTGATATCAAGATTACCTTTGATTAACTTTAAGGATACACATTTGGAGGATTATTTTACTGTGGCTGCTTAGGTGATGTGCTGAAAATGTCCCTTTTTCTGTTCAGACTTGCTCTTAATGACAGATATAACTTACTGTCTGCTTTCCAGACACACACTTAACTCGCTAAAATTTTACTTTGAGGCATCACATTGACTTCTATTGAGATAAATTCTCAAATTCTGTGACTATACTTTTAAAAGTTTTTTAGTGTAATTTTCACCTGGCAGATGGTAGAACAGACAAACATGTCTTATATTAAAGGGCAGGCCCTATATGCATATCAAGGTACATTTACACAGGTAAATTTGGAAGCTCTCTTTGCAAGTATACAGCCACATAGCAACTACTGAAAATACCATAGCATGAAAAGTAACTCAGAGTAGCAATCTTGTAGCAACATTCTTGAAACAACCCACAACCCCAATGATCATGGAGAGTTTTTATTTTATTTAACTTTACAAACTGACCCTAGTGAAACCTTAAAGTTTGCTTGAAATCAAAATGTCCCACCTATTTTCTAAATACATGTTATAAATTTTATTGTGAACAATTTATCCATGCATATGACATCATAGTTCTTAATCAAAATGTCACAAATCGATCTTCAAGTGAAACAACAGACTTCTCCAATCATAAACCCTTCCCTTTTCTTAAAATCGACTGCAAGCTCAAATTCAGATCAGAAACAAGTCTCTGCTCAACCATTTTTTTTTCCCCAAAAAGCTTTTTACTAGGATTTACTATAACTACTTCCATTTCATTGTGGTTTTAAACCCTCAACCCAATAGTTGGCATTTTTAGAAGTGACTGATTTATTAGAAGATTGCCTACATTAATCATTTCCTCTTTGGTTAAAACCCCCAGTTTAGCTAGCTTCTAGAGATACTTTTCATAATTTTTGGTCCCAAAATATAACTTAAACACATGCACACTCACACACAAAGCATACATGGTGTTTATGCTAAACTGCTCAAACATACTACTCCACTGATGTGAAATTTTTGGTGAAGAAGCACACACTCAAATTCTCACCAACACAGAGATATGCAGAAGGAGACCTACACAACTGCGTTTTAAGTGGTCACCTTATCCCTCGCTCTCTAAAGCTGCTCAATCATCAGTTCTCGGCTGCAGCTTCTGAACTCAGTGGAGGGGTCAGGGGGAGAGAAAGTGTCTCGGCCGATGACCAGAGGTACAGCCTCATCTGTCAACAGAACAAAAAACCCTTCCTGCTGGACACAGAGACGCCACTCAGTGTGAACAGGCTCCATCAGATGCTTTAATAAAGGATTATGATACAGTTAAAGAGAATGCAGTGAGATTATTATTAGGGAAATAAAGGACTATTAATAAAATATAAAGAATACTGCAAAAGAAAGAGAGATGGAAGACCGTATTTCTTCACTTGCAGATATCTTTCAACACTGTAGTCTCCAAACACTCTTGAGTCACATACACACACAGAGACACAGATGCATACTCGTCTCCTGGATGTCCTGCTTTGATTCCTAAGGGTTTTTCCCTCCTCTCAGATGCTTTCTGTCATCCCCTGTGTGTGTGTTTGAAAGAAAGGGTGGTGACAAAATGACATGATTTCGAAATGCATTTAATTTAGTTTGTCCTTCTTTTGCTTTAATTACAGAAGTACTTAAACTTAAACACAAGTTTGTGCAAAAAACGAATGATCATGTTCTCCAGTATGATTTTAGATGATCCAAAAAGCATCTGACTGTCTGTACAAGGAGTCACATGATCAGGGTCACAAATATACATATTTTGTTTTGACCTAGAAAGAGTGCAGAATCTGAAATATTTCTTATTTAATGCCAAACTGAATTTTTGTTTTAAAATTTTCTAAATCCTAAAACATCTTCAGGTTTAAGTCAGATTTTGAATCCCAGACTTTCGAATCTCACTGTATGTGTACGTGTGAATTGAAGGAAGCGCACTGAGCCCCTGGGGCCAAGATGGAGGTTTTTATCTGTCAGAGGGGTGTGACACTGAGAGGGTATCAGGTTCTGTTCTGGGTGTCACCCCATGACCTCACACGCTGACCCCTGAGACCTACACTTCCTCTTGTCGCTATAGTGAAATGGCAATACCGCAATTCATCATTTTTTTTTTTTTTTTTTTTATTGAATAGTTTAATTTTTAATTATTAAAAAACCAGGTGATATGGTCATGGATCGCCCTGAAATTGTCTATTTTGTGATAATGACCAGCTGACTGTACATAATTCTGCTTATTAGGCTGATTATCAAATTAGATAATGGACATGAATTATGGCTGTGAATAGAAATAATTTATTATATAATAATAACGTAATAATTAATTACATGAACAATACCACAGTAAACTAATTACATGGGATATTTGTTGCCTGGGACATATTATTCATATATTATTTAATATTGTTACAATTTCAAAAAACTGTTCTTTATTTGAATATATTTGAATATGTAATTTATTCCTGTGAAGCCAAAGCTGTATTGTCAGGAGCCATTACCCCAGTCTTCATTCTTATATGCTGATTTGGTGCTATGTTGCTTACATTTCTGTGTAGATTTTTGGGCATCTGCATCCATTATAAAGGAATTTATAGAGATTTTAACATCAGGAAGGCACTTCCCTTTTGTCGAGGTCATAATGACATGGTCGCTGTGCTCCAGGATAGGATCTTCCTCTCTTCTCACATTCGACAATGGCAATTTGAAGATGCACCCTGTTTACACTCTTAGACACCAAAAATCTATATGTATGTGTGTAAAATCCATTATCCTTGTGGAGCTCACCTCAGGCAGTGATTAAGAGGTCAAATGCACCTCAGTACAAAAAGGATAGACAGACAGAGGGATAGAAGAGAGGAAAGAGGGGGACAAAGACTTAAAAAGTCTCTCAAATGTTTTTTAAAAGCTTGTTTTCAAAAGGTGTTTCTGACAAAAAGCCTGAATCCATTAAACTGTCTCCTCTCCCTCTACTCACCTGCTGTTGCTTGTGTCTTCAGGCCTGAGGCGTCAAAAAGGCTCTTTGAATAAACAACAACAGTATCAGGCAGCGTAGATTGGTGGTTCTCAACTGTTTTTCTTAGGACTGTATTCATTGCGCAGTTTTTGAGGATGAAGGTCCATGTTAGCCTCTGCTTAATTTGCCTAGGCCCTCAATTATAAGGTTACTTGCATCTTATTATTTGCATATAAAACCTGTTGAGCACCACTGTGAAAGAAAGAAAGGACTTGATTTATACTCCTAAGCAGATCACATATCATAACGTGACTTGAGAATGGGAAATGCACACATCCACACACATTTATCACATATAAGACAAAATACATTGTCGGAATGTCTAATGTTCCAGCTGTCTGAACATTCACCTTTTGCGATAGTAGGAGGTACCGAAGAATATATCACACAAGCCACTGCACAGACACACACTGTCTGGAATGTGTTTCTGACGGCTGTGAACTTGATGTTTGTCCAACCCCCTACACTCCAGCACCCTACTTTACCTATGCACCTAACTTTTTGTCTGTCTTTTTACAGACTGATTTACTGAAAGTTAAATCCAAACATGCAGCACATGTTGGCCCAAAGTTGATACTGAAATAAACACTTCACAGCACAGAAATGTCAAATAAGTTCTTCCATTATTGTTTTCTCACATTAAGGATGTAAAAATAATAGACAAATAAAGGCCTATAGGAAACTAGATGAATTTGTGTGTGTGTTTGTATGTATTTATATAAAAGTATACACACATATATTCAAGAAAATTAAAAAAAAATACACACACACTTTACATAACTTACTTTCATGTCTGGAATATGTCTGTAGATCATTATTCTAGAGAAACTCATGGAGAGTTATTGTCTCGAAAGCAGGTAGAGGTTAAAGAGGACATTAGAGATGCAGGTTATTTTGACCCAGACATTTTAATGTTCTCCCTCCAACCAGAGGAAGTTATCTGGATGGCCAAAACGCCAATCACTCAACATCCCGCCTCCCCACTGACAGGAGTTTCCTGTGGTGAATGACAGGGCTGGACTGCAATAAAGAAGTCGATTCAGTTAAACCCTCCAGATCATTTGAAAGACACTACTTAAGAAAAATGTAGAATAAGAGAAGAAGTATACTCTGGTATCTCTTTAACATGGTAATTGTTTTAATTGCATGAGTGAAAATAGTTAAAGTTTAAACACAACCAATTATACAGGATTTCTTAATGAATGTTTTGGTAGAAGATCTCTACTGAACTGAGCACACCTGAAATATCAGTTTTTAACATGAAATCTGACTATATAACATATTTTCCTTGTGAATCACCAACAGACAAGTTTATTCGAACTTGTTAATGTTTAAAGAATGACTGTGAATGACCGTTTGCTTCATCATCATATGCTTTTTAATACATGGGAAAAAATTGAGCTGTTTTAAAGTGCTCGGATTAAAGATTAGATTGGTCAGAGAGAGAAAACTCAGTATCTGATATGGGAAAGTCAGGAAGAAACCTATAGAAAGGTATGCACACACACACACACACACACACACACAAACCGCCCACTGCAGTCACCTTTAAGTCCTCTCCATGACCATCAATATGAAAGGGAAAAGGAAGGAAGTTTTTAAAGGAGGAGCAGTAGGAGGGGGGACCGGTCCGCAGCTCATTTAAAACCTCAGTCCTGGGCTGGCCTGACTTAATGAATATGTCGTTGTCCTCTAATGGATTGAGTTAAAGGGGTCTGTGTGGTTTCCCCCCTGCCTTTCTCAATCACCTCTCCAACTGATCCCATTCATTCTAGCCTTGTGTAATCTAATCACAGCTAACTGGATTTATCTGCTGTCCTTTCACATTCAAACTCACATTACACACATGTGGCCCCCTGTTACAGAGACAGATTTTCAGAATTGCAGTCAATCGAAGGCAGATCAGCATCTTGGATCTGAGGATGAAGGGCCGTTCCACATGGAGCTAATCCATCAACTACATTCGGATGCTCTCTGTAAAATCCTTAACCATGCTTTGACTGATCCATTATACTTGCATTTGGGGCATAGAGAACACACAGGGAAGAAAGAGGCACTTAGATTCACTGATTCATGGACTGATCAACCTTGGGTTCCAATTAGAACCAAATGGTGTTTTAGATTCTGATGTCTTTAAAGTTCCACGAAAACTTTTATTGTAGTTTCTATGCTACTTATTTGCAGTTCATTTGAAAAACATACTTACTGACGAGTTCAGATTCAAAATATTTAAAAGCCTTTTCATCAGCCTCCTATATTTATGTTCAGTTATTTTACTGTGACCTAGACCAAGACCTAGACATTACCATTAAAGTAAACTTACTGAACCTAAGCCTAGGAACCTGATAAAAATGAAAATTTTAGATGGAAATGTCAGACAGCACTTAGAGGCTTTTGCATCTGAACACTTCATTTATGTGCTATAAAGAATCCAGAAATGAATATGCCAGTTTGAAGAGCCAGAATGAAGCATTACGTTCTAAAAATCCCTAGAGCAAGATTTTAATTTGTTTGAAAGAAACCTCTTATGCTCACCAAGGCTGCATTTATTTGATCAAATACAGCAAAATCTTTATATTGTGACATATTACTACAATTTAAAATAAATATTTATATTTTATTATATTCCTGCGATGGTCAAGGCTGAATTTTCAGCAGACATTACTCCAGTCTTCAGTGTCACATGATCCTTCAGAAATCATTCAAATATGTTGATTTGGTGCCCAAGTAACATTTCTTATTATTATCAATGTTGAGAACAGTTAATTAAACAGAAAGTTTAAAAGAAAAGAAAATAAGTAGTTATAAAAAGTAAAAAAAAAAAAAAAAAGTTTTCCATGGTAATGTATTAGATTTAATATATCAAATAAATATAAATAAATTCATTAAAAAATATCCAGACATTGCAAGGACATTTGCTCTTTTCTAAACTCTCAGATATGAGCAATTTATTTTATAATAATTATTATTTATCTTTTAGTAAGCCTCGAGCTACAGTTTAGACTGCAGCTGCCATATCTGTTCTAATGGCTGACCTAGGTTCCACTGTGCGGAGTGAATGTTATTCTGAAAGGAACAATCCACTCCCTGTCTGTCAATGCATCAGATTCCCGGTACTCTCCTTAGCTACCAAACCTTTAGCAGTGCAGACAGGTCAGGTTCCAAAAAAACCCTGCTGACTCAGTCGCCCTATTTAGACAGAAGCTCAACAGCTATTTAAAAACCGACAAAACAATTACTGCAAGACATACATTTAAAAGAGAAACGCTCAAAAAGGGGGTCACACACACACACACACCCATTCAACACATTCCTCTTGCTTTCATACTTTCTCTCTTTTTGGTTAAAGGATTCATTTGCTGAAAAATGAAAATTCTGTCAT
Organism: Carassius auratus; assembly: GCF_003368295.1. Taxonomy (NCBI): domain Eukaryota; kingdom Metazoa; phylum Chordata; class Actinopteri; order Cypriniformes; family Cyprinidae; genus Carassius; species Carassius auratus. The sequence continues at coordinate 356,282 of NW_020528076.1, forward strand.
CATTTACTCAGTCTCACAATTTTCCAAACCTGAATTATTTATTGTGCAGAACAACAAGAAGAACATAATAATGACATAACATGAAATCATTCCAACTTCAAAAAAGGATACAAAAGCACAATAACAACACCTGAAGCCGAATATGACAACTTTCTGTGACAAACATCATCACCGATAATATTTCCCACAGCTGCATTGTTTACAGCTGTGATTGGATCATTGAATCAAAACTCAAGAACGAGATCAGTCCAAGTCACGAATTAATCATTCAGACACAAATTAGACATCGACTTTCTGTTGTCAATAGTATCTCGATGTGTTGAGAGGTCAATCTCAAACTGTTCAGCTGAATTTGTCTGCAAAAACATTTTCATCATTACACAAAATTTCATATTGCTTGGATTCCCATGGAATTTATTGGATTTTACAAATAAAAATTTGCTGAATAACATTTATGTAATTTAAGAGCAGAGCTTGAAAATGTTATTCACTCTTATTATATTTCAAAGACTGGCCATATTCTTAAAAAAATAAATAAATAAATAAATAAATAAATAAGACAAAAGTAAGACAAAGATGGGTTTGAGCAAGTAAATGATTTTTGGGTGAACTATTCCTTTGAAGAGGAAAGAATAATAGACTATAATTCTAGGATAGAGAGAGTGAGAGCATTCAAGAGTTGAGAGAGCATTACACGACTTCTTACACGAGTTTCTCCCTTTTTTAAATGGCATACAGTCTGAGAGTGTGGCAGGCCGGCTTTTATTCTCTGTGTCAATAACACTCAGTATGATTTATGGCAGTTATTCAGACTTAGGGAAGAAATATGACTAAAGCAGGCTAATTACTTTAGCATTGATGTACCAAGTGCCTGGTGCATTGACAGGGCAAAGTACTGGAAGGAGGGGGGTCTCCCAATACACCATAAATCCTTATAGTCAGGCTGTCAATCACACTCAGTTGGGGGGCAGATGGAGAGTGGCATTTTTTTCCGCTGGTGGTCGACTGTAAGGCTCATTCCCAGAATGGACATTTTAGAGGAGGGATAAAGGGTGCGTCTATGACCTTGTGTGTGTGTGTGTGTACGTGTGTGTACGGTCTCGATATGGTACGATATACACCTGTCAATCTTGCAAGCAAACAATGAAAAGCAGGAATATCTTTCCATGTTTTTTTTTTTTGGCTCTCAGACACAACTGCAGGAGATCGAAAGCACTCTCTACTCCACCCATTCACAGGCATCAATGATTAAGTGTAAATTAACATGCTGTGTTTCTATGTGTAAACATGCACCTGTAAAATTATCACTAGCATTGCCAAAGTTGTCAAGCCCTATAGACGTGTATAGTGCCCTATTCAACTGCAGGCCACTCAGGTGAGAAACTATTCCTATCACCTGTACTGCTTCATAACAAGACCTGATGTGTATCGTCTCTTGTCCAAAAAACACAGTTCTCACGAACTGTCCGTGAGAGACCCGCAATAAGTTAGACAGGTGTGCCAGGGTGTGCCGGCATTTAATGCCCGGCTGTCTCGATGCTTAAGCCTCCGGATCAGACTAGTCTTCATCAAGTGTTAGTGGGGTTAAGGTCATAGCAATACATGTGCTTGTTTATAAACGTTTTACAGTATGATTACACTTAACATGCTAGTTTTAAATGAGCACAACAGAGGGAAAACTGGAGCATTTTGTGTAATGTTTACAGGCTTATTGTTAGCAATGTTTTTGAAGAAGAGCTGAGCAATGATTTCAGGGCTGTTTCTAGCCAATTTGACGACCTAGGCAAAATCTCTATTGGTGCTCCCCCAGATTTGGTGACAAGCCAATCAGCTAATCAACTAAAAACACCTTCAAAGGCTTCCTGAGCCTCCAAAATAGTCATTCAGTTTGGTTCACTAAGCTACACAATCATGGGGAAGACTGCTGATCTGACAGTTGTCCAGAAGACATTCATTGACACCCTTCAGAAGGAGGATAAGCCACAAACGGCCAAGAAATTTTGGAGCACTTCATGCTTCCTTCTGCTGACCAGCTTTTTGAAGATGCTGATTTCCTTTTCCAGCAGGATTTGACACCTGCCCACACTGCCAAAAGCAGCAAAATTGGTTAAATGACCATGCTGTTGGTGTGCTTGACTGGCCAACAAACTCACCAGACCTGAACCTCATAGAGAATCTATGGGGTATTGTCATGAGGAAAATGAGAAGCAAGAGACCAAAAAATGCAGATGAGCTGAAGACCACTGTCAAAGAAACCTGGGTTTCCATTCCACCTCAACAGTGCCACAAACTGATCACATCCATGCAACGCCGAATTGAGGCAGTAATTAAAGCAAAAGTACCCCCTACCAAGTAATGAGTACATGTACAGTAAATGAGCATACTTTCCAGAAGGCCAACAATTCACACACACACACACACACACACACATATGTTTTTACTTTTATGAAGTATTCTAATTTGTTGAGATAAAATGAGAGCCAAAATCATCACAATTAAAAGAACCAAAGACTTAAACTACTTCAGACTGTTTGCATTGTATTTATTTAATACACAAGTTTCACAATTTGAGTTTAATTACTGAAATAAATTAACTTTTCCACGCCATTGAGAAGCACCTTTGTGTAAATATATATATATATATATATATATATATATATATATATATATATATATATATATATATATATATATATAATTTTCAGACACCAGTTTCTTGTCACATTCAAATTGGTTGTCCCAGTAACAACAATAAATTGTGGAGATTCAGAGCATTGTGAGTTCCACAAATCTGAATGCATTATTTAGGATACACATCAGGTCTTGTTATGAAGGATAAACATTTTGCACAATTTATCAGATGTAATATAATTTTGTTGCAACTAGATGTCTGTAAAGAAGTTGTACATAATTTGCACATAAATCACACATAAATTAATTTAATTACATTTGGATGCATGTTTAGATATAATCAATGGCTATTTTTTGTATTCATCAGTTTTCTTTTTTTTTTTTTTTTTGTTGTTGCTTGAAACATTGATTTTAAGTGTCAGTTATTGCCTTATTATTTCAGTCAACCCTATAAAACCCTTTGTTACCCCAAACTACATATAAAAGCCTGATCAGTGGCATAAAAGTAATCAATACAGCTACTTAATCCTTTGCTGCTCATTAACCCTTGAACTTCCCCTTTAAATAATGTGATGCACTACCCTATATGTGAGTGACACTGCTCCCGTTAAGTGCTGTTAGAGGTGATTGAACTGATTCAGCATTTCAACACCTCTGTAAGGATGCATTCAACTCAACAAAGTGGTTTAATAAAGGATGTATTGATCTAATGAATTAGCAAATTTTACTGTACCAGTATTTTCTAATTGACTGTTAAAGTTTATATGGGAATATTACATGACACACTGATTCTTTAACAATGCATTGGCACAAAAACGCACACCTTTTGGACAAATCTCGCAACATGATTTATCAACTGCTACAAATACTGCCTAAACAAAATACTGATTTTGTGCACTTTATTTACTGTACCAGTATTTTAGATTGGCCTTTGAACTAGATTTATTACATGGCAAAAAAAAAAAAAAAAAAAAAAAAAAACTTGTCTTGCCAAATCACTGACGGAGCTTATTGATCTAATGGTGTAGATGCAAACTTTGCACACAACAATCAGGCAGCAATTGACAGCGATCTGATCCAATTGCATACAGGTATCGTCAGTTTGACAGTACTCTATCCCCATGATGTTGGGGGAGCCAGTGGAGGAGGCAGTCATATTTCAGGGTGACCATGCCACTCTTTATCACAACCCTGCTAAAATGTAGCAATGTAGTGCCAGTATGAGCGCTCATTGGAGCGAGTAGGATGAAGCTGCAGGCCCGGAGGCCCAGCTGCACTCTTAGACCTGAACGCTCAGAGCTGCACTTCCAGACATATCGTTTTTTCAGACAGTGCCTCCTGCTGTTTGGATGAACATTTGTTTAGTAACGTGTGCACCATAATAATTTCCAACATTATAAAACTACTAGCAAGTAGCAACATCGTACAAGTGATTAAGGTCATTACTTTTATTAAAGCGATTCCTGAAACTTATGGTTTTATGGCATAAATCAATGTGACATCTTATTACACCAAAAAAAAAAAAAGCCACTTGATGATGGTTTAATGATGGTTTAGTTATAGTTCGACAAAATAAGCTGTGAATTGTGTTCTCCTCATTTATTTTCAAAAACATGCCCATTGCGTAACCCATTATTGCTAGTTTAGTCAATGTTTGATTTGATCAAAATTAGTGTTGAAAGATAGCATTCTTTTTTTTATATTTACAGCTGGCTCTTATTTTCTGTGTTATTGTACCATTCTGTGATACTTAATGTTTTCTAACAAAATAAAAAAATAAGTAAAAATGTTTAAACAAAATGTATAATATATACTGTTTTTTCCGGACTATAAGTCACACTTTTTTTCATAGTTTGGCTGGTCCTGAGACTTATAGTCAGGTGCGACTTATTTATAACAATTAATTTGACATGAACCAAGAGAAATGAACCGAGAGACATGAACCAAGAGAAAACATTGCCCTCTACAGCCGCGAGAGGGCGCTGTATACTGCCAGAGATGCTGCTCAGTGCTCTTGTAGTCTACACTGAGCAGCATAGAGCTCCCTCTCGCGGCTGTAGACGGTAATGTTTTCTCTTGGTTCTTGGTTGTAAATAAATGCGACTTATAGTCCAGTGCGTCTTATATATGTTTTTTTACTCATCATGACGTATTTTGGGACATATGTGACTAATACTCAGGTGCGACTTATAGTCCGAAAAATACGGTAATTTGCATAGAATTAAAACAAATTTGCTCTGTTGGGTTGTCTAAATAATTTGCATGTGACCTGTGTATTTTTTCCCAGATGGATATTACAATTCAAAAAGAGGACTTAATGCATTCAGTCATAACCTATTATTTGTAATATATTATATAATAATGCATTCAGTCATAGCGTAATATTTTATAGTAGAAAAATTGTTTAAGTTGCAATTTATCAGCAACTGAATTCAGGTTAGGTAATCTTATCTAATCAGGTTAGATAATCTTCCAAACAGCAGGTGGCACTGTCTGAAAAAAACGATATGTCTGGGAGTGCAGGTCTGAGTGTGCAGTTTCTTTTACTGTCTATGGCAGTTGGGCCCATAGACAGTAAAAGAAATGGACACAGCGACCCCATTGGAACTCAATTGAGACAAATGAAGCCCAGTTTTAGCGTTTTTTAGCACTTCCGTTTCTGACGCGCAGACTCAAACGAAGCTTGACGACGTCAGCAACCTGTCTGCCAGATGTAAATCTTCTAGTGGCTGTGCGTGCAAACTGCCATCGTTAATCTTGCAGAGCGGCGAGCTTGAGCGGGGAGTTCTTTGTCCTGAGTGAGCAGGAGTAAGTATTCTGATTAATTATTTTGTATAGTATTTTAAAATGTAACGCCAGTACGCCATATTAAGTTAATTGTCTGCGAGCTTCTCCTCCTGTCTGTATGGTAATGCGACAGAGAGCCGAGTGGTTATGACGCAATCGTTAGCCTATTTTTTACAAAAACTGTTTATACGGGGCCATAATGTAACATAGAAGGTAATGGAGCCCTTTATACATTGTTGTGTATCTTTAGAAATAAATAATGGACAAACAGAGTCTTTAAACGCCTCAGATGTAAAGTTATTCGCTGTCAAAGTGACACCAAAATGAATGGGAGTCAATGGGAATGCTAACGCAAGTGAAGTTCTGCTAAAAGATGGCAGCCCCCACCCGACTTCAACTTCCGGTCGAGTTCCTTGCCCCTTGGTTGGGCCTCCAGGTCTGTAGCGGATTTCCAGATTTTCAAATATTTGTCCTATCCTAAAAAAAAATCCAACAATGGAAAGCTTAATTATCAATAAAAAAAAAACTGACCCTTTTGAATGGTTTTGTGGTCCAGGGTCACATATATAAAATAAAAAAACTATCGATTCTATAGATTAGAATCTATAGATTATAATTGATAGATTCTATGTTCCAACAATTTAATGATATGAACACATGACCAAAGATCTATAAACATTCTTTTTTTTTCAGTCAATAAACTTTCCTTCTTTTTAGCTATAGTTATTTTTTAAAGGGAAATAAGATCTATAGAATGTTATTCTAATTGTAAATATTCCATCATTTTTAGTACTGTGAAAATTTTTGCAACGTTCCTTGTTGCATCTAAACTATTTTTTTTTTTCTGATTTCTTGCTATTTCTATCAATCTCTAACATACACATACACTGGAAAACAATCATTAAATGTGCTACATCAGCAGAATAACCTCATCAGTCTTACCTCATCATTCATTTTTCAGTTTTCACCCCAATAACCCTTGCTCCTTGACCCTTGTTCCTTGCTCAGCATTGCTCTCTTAACAACAGGTATCCTAAAGTAAATTCTTTACATCGGCAGAGCTTGAGTTAAACCCACCAGAGCAACAAATATAACCTGATCCCCATTACCACCCAGCAAACACTGACAAAGACACACAAAACAGTTTGTATCACCATTTTCTGCTTACATAATGCATTTTAAAACAATTTAGATTTTCCCTGGCATAGGAAAAAAAATGGTGTAACTATTTGGCATCTGTTGGATCATTGGTATTAACGGATGGCTGAGCATGTTGCTAAAATAAACTGTGACAACAAAGATCTAGTGAGACAGAATCAAGTCGGTGGATTAACAACACCTTTGATGATTGTATTAGATATGCTGTATACACAAACCCTCACGAGCGAACAGCCCACCCACACCCACACGTATTAAGCTCCTGACAGTGTTGTCATTTGGCACGATACCAGTCTGTCCACAGCTTTGTGGTCGACTGAATTTCAGAAACATCCTCATCTCCCTCCCCTCCTTACCTGTTGTGTACCTGACTCTAACCTCTGCTCTCACCCCGACACCACTGCCTTTAATTACACTAATTACAAGCAATTACACGACACTACTCATGCCTGCCTCAAGGCCTGTTTCCTTCTCCCACTGCACTGTGCGATTCTGAGGATCTCTGTGGAACAACAGAAGATAATGGCGTATTCTGGTAAGGGCTCGCTATTTAAACAGTGCTCTTGTCACGGATTGTTTGTATAAGTTTGAATATAAAACACAATTGCGGAACTGCTGTCAGCTGTATGGATCTGGATTTCAAAAGGGTGGAGGATGAAGTCTGACACGATCATTTCCACAAACCAATTATCCATTGTAGGTGATGTGGTCTGACAACTGTTGAGCTGTTTTAAGGAAATGTTCTAGACTGTAATTTTTTTTTTCTTTATCACAATTATGATCAGTGACACCCCCAGCCAAATTAGCTGGAAAAGTGTGTTGTTTTATTCAGTGGTTCATCTATGTAGTCTACAGTGTCCTTCACCGGAGGTAAAGTTAAGTGTGCTTATCTTGTCTTAACATGGCAGGAGTTGAGTGAGCTGATAAATATTCAATATTCTCACAGATTCCGGCTCGGCTTTTCTGAGGGGTTTCTCACCCACAGCTGGTAGTTAAGGGGCTTCTTGTCTCAGTTGTGGTAAATATTTACTGAGGGTTAATTGGTTGGTCATTGTGGAAGGTGCAATTGTGAGATTGATTTTCTTTCAGATCTGTGTGATTGTCTAAGTGTGCACCGCGGCGTTTAGGGAGCTCCACAGGAATAGCTGATGTCTTGACATCTGCATAGATAAAATCTGCTGATACGGACATCTCAGATCCATCATATAATGCAATTAAACATTTTCAACATTTGCCTAATTGGTCAACTGCACTGTTGTGGATCAGGATGGACAGAAGAAAATTAAGATAACTAATCAATCAATAAGGGCTGAAAGAGTTAAATTTAACAGTCGTATGAGCCTGAACATGAATTCAATGTCTATGTGTGTGCGTATTTGTGTTTGTGTGTCTGCAAAATGTTCACTATTTTACCAAAATAAGAGGGATCATACTAAATGCATGTTATTATTATTTTTATTTAGTACTGAACTGAATAAGATATTTCACATATAAGATATTTACATATAGTCCACAAGAGAAAATAATAGTTGAATTTACAAAAATGACCCCGTTCAAAACTTTACATATATTTGATTCTTAAGACGGTGTTTTTACCTGGATGATCAACAGCATTTATTTTTTTAATTTATTTTTTTTTTTTGTGATAGTTGTTCATGAGTCCATTGTTTGTCCCAAACAGTTCATCTTCCTGCGGTTCTTCAGAAAAATCCTTCAGGTCCCATAAATACTTTGGTTTCCCAGCATCATTTGCGTGTTTAATCTCTTTCTAACAATTGCTTAGATTTTGATTTATGATTTTGAGATCCATCTCTGCACAATGAGGACAACTGAGGGACTGACATGCAACTATTACAAAAGGTTCAAATGCTCACTGGAAACACGATGTATTAAGAGCCTGGAGGTGAAAATGTTTTGAATCTGAAGATCAGGGTCAATTTTACTTATATTGTCTTCTGGGAAACATGCAAGTATCCTCTGTAAATTCTAGTCAGTACAAAAAAAAGAGGAAAAAATTTGAAAAATATACACATCTTCATTCTGTTCAGAAGTTTATACCCCTGTTTTTTTTCTTCTGAAACATCAGTGAGTGTTTGAACTTTTTGTAATTGTTGGATGTAAGTCCCAAAAGATGGATCTCAAAATCATATAGGCATTGTTGGGAGTATTGTTTATGGTATACTAAATAAAACTTTGCACCAGCTCACAAAACAGCACAAGAAACACTTAGAAAGGAAGTCTTTTGGGGATTCTTTCCCCTGGCATGAGCTAGCATGCTGAGGCTGCTATGGTTGCTCTTCCATATACACCAAGAGAACATCAAGACATTTCACCATCCAACTGATGTTTACTCAATATAGCTCATGTATTTCTGTTGAGAAATATGCTGTATACTCAAGAGAAGTATGAGATTAATTTTTTTTTTTTTTTAAATAGGTTATTTTGATAATTAAAAACATGCTGAAACTATTTTAGTTGTGTACATGTTAGATTATGAAAGTTCTTTGGCAAAGAGGATGATGTGTATACACACATAGGTGCAGTCAAGACATGCAGAGCTGTCAAATAACATGACTCGGGATCAGGAATGTCCAGAATGGAATACTGGTGTGCTGTAGCTGCACAATATAAACTGTATACTGCCAGCTCCTATTTAAAAAAATAGTATTTAAAACATCATTATGCATTGTGTAACAATAAATATTTGAAAATGTAAAATGCTACATTGTCACATGAACTCATTATGATGTCTTTCATGTATTCAAATACCGTGCACAGTATACAGTACATATAGTTTACTGCAAAAATAGTATGTAGGTGTGAAGTTAATATCTTTGACCTATGTTATTATTATTTTTTTTGACAGAAATCTATTGTTTTCTTGTTGTATTTATTTGATATAATGCAGACGTTTGTGTATATTTGTTGCTTTGTTACTATGATTTCACCGTCCATATGAATTGTCTCTAAGCATGAATACAGTATATCCTGTGAACATTAAAAGTAGGTTGTCTGCTTATAGTTCTCCATGACTGTCTTTTTTGGAAAACACTGGATTTGTGCAATCATCACTGTTTTAAATTTACATTTTTTAATTTAAATAAAATTTTTACATTTTAGCCATATGTAATTAGTGAGAGGTCAGAAGTCAGTCTGTTCTCAGATAGTCTTGACAGGGGGTTAGACTGAGCGCTTAGTTAGACCGAGATGACGGACATCTGTCCCGACCTTTGGCTTTAGTTACGAGATAGTGGAAGTAGGCCATATATATATATATATATATATATATATATATATATATATATATATATATATATATATATATATATATATATATATATATATATATATATATATATATACATACATATACATATACTTTTTTATATTATTTATTTTAGATGAATATAAAGTGATATATTTGAATAAGAAATTTAAGATTATTTCATTTATTTTATAACTTTTAGATACTTTTAGAATGTTATTTTCAAAGTTGTGCACACACCTAAAATTTGCAAATATTACTATATATATTGCACAGTGTTATACATAAATCATACCAATTCCTTTTCCCAAAATTTCACATACAACTTTATATTTTTATTTTATATTGCCTTATAGTTTTACTTTTTATTGTGTAGGCCTACTTGTATTTTTATATAAATGACACCTGAATCTAAGGGCCCTATAATGCACCTGGTGCAATGCGACGCAAAGGGCAGCGCAAGATTGTTTGCTAGTTTCAGTCTGGTGCCGTTCGCATTTTCCCGTCCAGAGCCAGTCGTTTAATTAGCAAATGCATTTGAGCTCATTTGTGCCTCCATGGGTGTGCTGGTCTAAAAAATAGGTGTGTTCAGGCACATTGCTGGTGCAATGCTATTTTAAAGAGCTGAAAACAGACTGCGCCATAGAACAACTCAAACCTGCTCTAAAGTCTGGCGCAATGTTTTTTCTTTGTTATTTAAAGAGCGTGTTAGTATAGGCAGGTCCGCAACGCGCGTACACGCTGCTTATTAAACACAGGGATGCACAGCAGCACACAAACATGCCAAATGTAGGCTAATTATATATATATATGCCTACATGTCATAATGGATAGTCATCGCATGTATCAGAATTATCTATTTGCTCGCACACAGCAGCTCCATTTCATCTCGGAGACGTGTTCTGTCTTTGCGCTTGCCAAATTCCGCCGTGTAAATAGCAAATCCGTCATGGCACGAGCGCAACTGGTTCTTAAAGTGAATGGAAGATGAGACTCTGATTGGTTTATTGCAAGTTACACCCAAAAAACACCCATTACTCATTAAGAGAATAGGGACAACCTGTTTAGACCATGCGCCCGGGCGCGCCAACCGTTTTTCCATTGTTTAAATAGCAAAAGTCAATTTGGACAGGCCCTTAGTGCACCCCTGGCGTGTGCTTTACACTTTGCGTTTAGATCATTAAAATAGGGCCCTAAATCTTCAACACATTTGAATGCCAGCCGTGAAACTCTACTGTATTGTTTCACATTTGACAAATAAATTGACTTCTTTTTTAAAACATACTGGAAAAACCAAACACACATACCTTGTGTCTCTCTAGCATTGCACAACAGGGGAGCGCGCTGGTTCAGACTAATAATCTGGTGCTGAAAGATACAGAATTGCCCCAGGATGCAACATACATGCACACAAACATAAGATTTTTGGCATGAGAGAAGCATACGTCAAAATTAGGTAATTTAACAAAGCACACATGGGTCAGATGTGGTAACCTGTGTTTTAAAACATGATTTAATCCCAGTACCACACACAGACAGCAGGCCCCTGTCATTATGTGTGTTTTAATTTGTTAGCATCAGTGCATGAGTGTGCATTAATATGTCTAGAATTTGAACATGTTGAATAGCATGCCAGCCTTGCTTTGAGCACAAGCCGAATGGACGACTATGGAAGGACTCATTGATGGAGATGTTTTTTTTTTAATGCCATGCCTTAGACCAGTGTAAAACTGGAGTTTGCTGGACAATTAAATTAGCTAATGTGTTAAAACCCTTAGAACAGCTTACCAACTGTATAGAAATGTGCTAAAAACACTCCAAACAACTTAGCAGCTGTATAGAAATGTGCTAAAAACACTCCAAACAACTTAGCAACTGTATAGAAATGTGCTGAAACACTCAGATTACCTTAGCAACTGTACCCTGGCGTTTTGCATGGAGGAAAATGCCAGGGTATTGTTTAAAATATAATAATATTATGTGTGACTGAAGAAACTAATAATCATTGTTAAATCATTAAATCAATAATTATTGCATTTCCTTTTATTCCTTTAGCACACACTTTTCTTGGATAAGCAAATTCAGATAAATAGGGTCTAAGACAGAGGGTGTTCTAGGTGGTTGCTATATGATTATGACTTTTAAAAAAAAAAACTTATAAAACCCCCAAATTCATAAATTTACATTTTCAGCTTCACTGTTAAAAAGTCTCAGTTATAACCAAAGTCTCGGCAATCAGAAGAAATACTTTATCAGTCTTGCTTATATTAAACACTTGTGTAACCACCAATTACTTTCTGTCACAACAGATACATAGACTTGAACTTCTATCTCTTTTTGCATAGGACGAATCAGATCTAATTTCAAGTTAAAACAATAGCTGCCTGTGGTTGTAATCTAAATTGAATCTGCACGGAGCCTTCTTTGACCTCTGTTGGATCAGACTCGCTAAACGTTAAGCAAGAGTTCATCACCTCATACATACGTCTCTCAACCTGTCAACTCTGCAGAGATGCTGAGGAATTATTTACGTTGGGAAAAAGCCCATATGAGAAAGAGAGTGTGTGTTAGAGACTGAAGTTTAAAGGAAAAGAAGGAAGTAGACAGGAGGTTAATAACTGGAGTGAATGACAGAAAGAACGGGAAGGAAAAACCAGGAAAGTTGAATTAGGGCCCATGCGAGGGTCACAAGTTGGCATCTGTCAAATCAAACTGAAATAAAAATTCTTGGGAAACGTACACAAACAGACTTCAGCTATTTTGTGGATCTATAAAACACACGCACACGCACACATGCACTCAGACTGAACAAGCATGACATGTCTGACCTACTGCATGTTGTTTTTAAGGCATAAGACATTCATTCAGTAAAATCATGTGGTAAATTGAAAAAGATTCACTGCCTGGTGGTGAAGGACAGAGTGACAGACGAGAGAGATAGAAAAGAGGTGCTGAGAGAGAACAAGGGAATGATGGGAGTGAGATCAGAAGGGATTTTTCCTCCACTTGGGTGAAAAAGACACACACAGCCTGAAGGGCTGTTGATTAAAGCAGTCTTGCTGTCTCTGCATCTCAGTCTGTCTCTTAGTTACTCCATCTGCAGGTCTAATTAAAACACATTTGACGTTTATTCAGTTCTCAAGATGGAATGAGAAGGAGATACTAAAAGACTAGGGTTGAGTCTCTCAGGATCACTTAAAGAGATGGTTCACGCCACAAAATTCAGCTATCATTTAGTCAACCTCATGTTTTTTCCAAAATTATATAACTTTCTTTCTACTGTGGAACGCAATTTAATTGGAAAAAGTTTCAAATGTTTTTTTTTCATATAGTTAAAGTAAATGGTGTACAGAATAACACTGGAACCTGTTGCCTTTCTTTGTAACAACAACAACAACAACGTTTAAAATGACAGAAGGGTAAGTAAAAAAAAATTTAAGATAAACTTATTTCATGTTTCGTCTCTCTCAGTTTTAATTAAAAAAATATATTTATGTAATTTTTTTTTTTTATATATAAGGCAAGACAATCCAGGTGTGGTTAAAAAACAACAACTACCAATAATAAACCACACTTCCCCAGTTGATTGATTACTTTAAGTATCTGATTTTTTTTTTCTTGTATTACACATTATGAATGGTAATGTTTATCTAATTAATTATCAAATTAAATTGGCAGTAAATTTCATACATTTCCAGAAAAGAAATCTAAACTTTGTTTAAAGCCAGTTTCAAAATTCTTTATGAAATTAATTGACATATTAGAGTAAAAGAGGGGATTTCTCTTTGGATTTCTTTCTCTATTTGGATATAGGAGTAAAATGTTTGAAATTATTGAATTATAAATTGCTATTTATTTTATATTTTCTGTTGTAATTGAACTGTTTTTAATTTTAGTAAAAAAAAAAATTCATATTTTTCTAATTTTCCTTTGAAATGTTGCCTTGGCAACTAGCTGAAATAAAGTCATTTTTAAATGTCTATTTAATAATATTATTATTATTATAATTATTATTATAACCTTTATTTTACCAGGAAAGAAGCACATTGAGATTAAGAATCTCTTTTACAAGAACGTCCTGGCCAAGACTGACAGACAAAGCAAGTTTGAGTGTAACAAATAACATCCAACAATACATACACACACAAGCAAATCCATCAAATTTCAATATCAATACATAACTAGCTAAAACATCTACAACCCGATGTTTCATTCTCCAAATCTTTTAAAACTCCTGAACTGCTGAACATGAGGGCCAAAGTCATCCATTAAAATCCCCAGATACTTATATTGAGACACAAATTCAATTTCTGAACCTTGGGGCGTGGTAATAGGCAGAAGATTATTATGGGGGATTGATTTTGATTTAGAAAACAACATGAATTTTGTTTTATCAACATTTAAAACTAGTTTCAATTCAAATAAGTTATGCTGAACAATATCAAATGCGAGCTGTAACTGAGAGAGAGCCAGACTGGGTGTGGCTGCTGAACTATATATAACTGTATCATCAGTGTAATAATGAAAATGTACATTTTGAACATTATGATCAATATTATTTATATATAGATTAAATAGGAGTGCTCCAAGGACTGACCCCTGTGGCACACCTTTAGTGACATTGAGTGAACCAGAGATAAAACCTTCTGCCTGTACACATTGAGTTCTGTTTGAAGATAGTTTTTAAACCAACCAATCATATGTTCCAATAATCCAATATCAAATGATTTTGATAGATTGATGAATAAGACTGCACAATGTTTCTTGTTATCAACTGATTCAATAAAATCATTCAGTACATTTAAGGCTGCCATAGTTGTGCTATGTTTTTTTTCTGAAACCAGATTGAAAATCAGACAGGGTATTATTAACAGACAGAAATTCTTTTAATTGATTGTTGACAAGTGTTTCGAGGACTTTGGCCAAGACTGACAGCTTGGAAATGGCCCAGTAATTATTTGGGTGTGTGGGCTCACCACCTTTAACCAGGGGAAGGACAAAAGCTGATTTCCATATAAGTGGAATTTCATTTAAGTCAAGTGAAAGGTTAAAAATATGAGTCAGAGGTGGGGCAATAAAATAAGCTGCTAGCTTTAAAAAGTAAGGTTCTAAATTATCAGGACCTGCTGATTTCAAAACATCTAAAGATTTCAGGGCTTTGCAAACCTCAGAGATTGCAATTGGTGAAAAGTTGAAAGATTGACTAGACACTAAGCTCTCTGACTGAACAATCAAAGGATTCACATGAGCACCGTTAACTGAATAAAAAAAACAAAAAAAACAAAACAGAAGCTATGAAGTGTTCATTAAAACAATATAGCATATTTACTTTATCAATGACTGTTTCAGAGCCCTTATTAATACATGATGGAAGTTCTATAACTTCATTATTTTCAATTAATGATTTAACACTTTTCCAAAATTTGGATGAATTATTTAGACTGTGAGATGTTTGTATAAGAAAATGTTCAGTTTTAGCCTTTCTGATTGCAACCGTGCATGCATTGCGCAATCGCCTAAAATCAAGCCAGTCTGAATTTAAATCGTTTTTTCTAGCTTTTGCCCATGCCGAGTTGTGCCCATGAAGCATAATTGATAAAGAATGAGAAAACCATGCATTATTCCGACCCTTCACCCTGTACCTTTTGAGAAGAGCATGTTTGAAATTTAAAAAAATTCCCAGGCTATTTCAAGGTCAGGAATTAAATTAATTTGTTCCCACTCAAAATTATTCAAATCGTGTAGAAACCCTTGTTCTGAGAAATGTTTCATGTTACGCTTGGTTATAACGTTTGGCTCAGTTTTAGGAATTTTTGTGTTTCTAACTGTTGCAATGACACAGTGGTCACTGATGTCATTTGCAAATATGGATGCAGTTGAATACTTATTTTAGTTAAAGTTTATTTTATGGTTAAATTATGGTAAAATTGTGGTTTTAGTATCAGTTATAGTTTGACCCTGATTAATTCTACTGAAGTGGACAAAAGGACAGAGAGAGAAAGAACGAGAGCGAGCAAGTCTCCAACTGCTAAACTTCAGTCTAGTCTTTCTACGTTGAGCTCAAAGCCTAAATCAAAGGCAGAGATTATGTGCCCCACTGACCCACTAGTGCAACAGAAAACAAGGACAGGGTCAACTTTATTATAACTGTCTGAGGCCTCCTCGCTTCTTTCAGAATCAGGTCTTATAGAATAAAGTTCTTTTTTCTTTTCCCAAATTAACTTTTTTAGTTTTTGAATGTGGTACCACTAATCTTCACATACGACATAAGAATGACATAAGAAGCTGTTTTCATTCAATTTTATGGGAAATACATTCACATTGTTATTTGTAAACAGCTAAAATGTACATTCAAGTTTTCATCTGTGTTAAATTCAATATGGCATCTAACATGACTAAAGTCTATGCTGTGAATGTTTACTAGTATTAATACATTTAAAAAGTAGAATTATTGCATTTCTTAGCACAGATGTGCTCTGAGATTCACCTTTAGATTTGTTTGAAACTGCCTTTGACAGGACATGGAAAGTCCCAAAGAATTCTGCCTTCCAGCTGTAAAGCATACACCTTGCATGTTTATTAAAAAGAGGAACAGGAAGATTTCAAACTTATTTGTCCTTTCATAACATTATAATAGGTTCAGGAAATTGAATTTGTGCTCATTGTTGTAATTAAATGTATTCAAATAAATCAATAGTATAACCAAGAGAATGGCAAATTTATTAACTGTGCGTGAGTGTGTGTGTGTGTGTGTGCATAAAAAGTGTCTCAACTGAATGCAAAGTGTCTCAAAGGAACTGTGTAAATGTGCAGATTTTTTATTAAATTTATTTGTTCAACTTTTGGTTTGCAGCTCTCTCTCAGCTTAACTCCCTCTTGTTATTTTCCTCCCAACAAATTCACGAGTTTGTGCTTACATATAATTGGATTGACTAAATGTTTTTTTTTTTTTTTTTTTTGTTTTTTTTAAGAAATTAAAATGTTTCTTTAGCAAGAATGCATTAAATTAATCAAAACTGACAGTAAAGATGTTTTCCTCAAAAAATGAATTTTGTTAAAAATTGTTAGAAAAAAAAATCTATTTAAATGTTCTTTTAAACATTCGTTTCAATTAAGAATTCTCAAATAATACATCAGTTTCCACCAAAGTATTAAGCCACATAACAACATTTGTTTTTTCAACATAATAATAATTGCTACCTAATAGAGTATACGAGATTCTGTCTGAAACTGCCTGAAAGTTGTTTAAGAAACTGTGTGAATGGCAACCTGCTCAACAATGGAATGATTCAAGCATCCCTGGACTCCTCTTTGATGTCAAGATGTTTTTATAGGATTTTATTTTATTATTTTTTTTAAATGAGGAATTATGTCATTGTACAGGCTCAGAGAAGAATGTTTCAACATGTTTAAACTGCCTAACCACCATTCAGAGCTGAATTTGGCTATGAATGACTATGAACTATCTTTCGAGTTGAGATGTGTTAAGGTGTGGGTGTTTGTGTTTTGAAACTCCCGTAAGTAAGTATTCCACAGTCATTTGTGAATAGCAAACCACAATAACCCATGACACATGCCCCACCTATGTCTGAAAGTATGAGAGGAATTTCCTTCATTTCTGGCCAAGATTATTAACTTACAGTTGTCCTCATATCCCCTCATTTCCTATAGCTGATATTTGCATTTATATTTATATAATTTGAAAGTGTCCAAAAAGTGTTGGGCAGCTTAAGCGGGACTTAAAGCAATATTTCATTCAAAATTAAAAATTGCTGAAAATATACTCACTCTTAAGCCATCCAGGATTTAGAGGAGTTTGTCTCTTTAGTAAAATGCAGAAAATTTTGCATGTTCACTAACAGATCCTCTGCGGTGAATGGGTGCCATCAGTATGAACAATCAAACAGCTAATAAATACATCACCATAATCCACATGTTATCCACACAACTCCAGTCCATCATTTAACATCTTGTGAAGTGAAAAGTTGTGTGTTTGGAAGAAATGCATCCATCATGAAGACATTTGTAGTTTCAATCCGGCTAAAATATGAGTGCTTTCTCCATTACAATCTTTTCTGAATCAGGAGAGAAGATCAAGCACTGTTGTATGCAATATTAAACACTGTTTACAAGTGAAAACATTCCAAATCAGTTCTAAATAAATATTTTTGTGGGTTTTGATGTGAGAGAACAACAGAGGATGCATTTAATTTTTCGGGGGAAATGTTATTTTGGATTATAAACTTATTTTGGCCAGAAGGAATGGTTTAAAGTAAAAACGCTTTAATGATGGATTTGTTTTTTTATAAAAATGTTGCTTTTCAATTCATAAGATGTTAATGGAATGATTACTTATGGATTACTATGATACTTTTAGGAGCTGCTTGGACTCTCATTCTGATGACACCCATTCACTGCAGAAGATCCATCGGCTGAGCAAGTGATGTAATATCAATTTTCTCCAAATCTGTTTCGACAAAGAAACAAACTCATCTACATCTTGAATGGCCTGAGGGTGAGTACATTTCAGCAAATTTAATTTTTTTGGATGAACTCCTTTAGATGCATGAATGCCATTGTACTAGATAAAATCACAGCACAAGCACACTTTTCAAACAAAGTATTTTACAGAAAGAAGTAAGTTCATGAATAGTTCACAATAAAGCCTGGTTACTCTGCTGGTGTGAACTTGATTTCACACATCTGTTAAACCTGTCTGCAGGTACAGTACCCGTGTGTACGGGTATGTGCAGTAGATTTGTCTTTGATAACAACAGACACACAGCTCTAGAGATTGTGCAGCTTATTGCATCCATTGCAGTGTTGCAATGTGACAGCTGCTGGGTAAGGCCACACAAGGTCAATTGTGCCCTTTTGGAATGGGTGCACTCTTCCCTGATCTGACACAATAGATTTAACAGACAGTGATGAAAGGGGACAGGTCTTTCAGTGAGAGATCAGTATGTACCCTATGTAAATGGGCCCTCAGACCCAAGCCAAAAACACTCTTACTGTAATCTCACTTTCTAGTCTTTTGACGTCAGTTGTTTATGGATGCAGTGACTCAAGGTGCTGAATAATAGTGGCTTTCTCACTGCTTAATGGACCAATTAATCCCGAAGGGGTAAGAAAATAAAAGACAAACAGGCCATATGCACCAGTTAGCAGCAAAATGCTTTTCTTTTTTTAAAACAAATACATTTGGATTAAATTATGATGTACATCTTCTTTTAGGACTCTGGTCAAGCGGTTAATGTGATAGCATTTAACCATAGCAATGTGTTTTAACATGGTAATGGTGGCAAAATCAAGCATTTCCAACGGCAGTCAAAATGTCAAAATTAAACCACAGAAATCCTCTGAAACTTTTACCTTAAAATCTTTTTAACAGTTACAATTATAAACAGTTAATTATACAACTTTTTTATAATTATAAATTAGATTTTGCATAAATGTTTTTGGACAAGTACTTATGTTTTTATTCATAAGTAAAGCACATTTAAACGCCTAGTTTTCAGTAACTCACTTTAATATGAAAATAAATAAATAAATGAATTTTCATTAATGCAATGCATAAATGAATAATTCTGCATTATGCAAATTATAAAGTAAGTTTGTATAGATACAATAGTATGCACTGCCAATCAAAAGTTTGGAATCAATAGGATTTTTATTTATGTTTGAGAAAGAAGTCTCTTACGCTCACCGAGGCTTTCTTTGATCAAATATGCAGTAAAAACTAGGGGTGGTTAATCTGTCTGATTTCCCGATTCGATTCGATTACGATTATTGAAGTCCCGATTCGATTACAGTCGATTTTCGATTATTAACGATTCTCGATTAACGATTATTGATTTTCCATTTCACAACAGTAAGTAGTAAACAAACTGTGTAAATCATTACTAATAAATGGTAGAAACAAACCGAATGCATGTAGCGGCTGGGATTTTCAGTTTACTACATGCAGCAGGCACTCTGATTCCATGTATGGGGCACATATATATTATTCATATGACACCCAAACACAAGTAGACAAGATCTTTTTAGTTCAAAATCTATGCCCCGTGTCACATCGCCTCTGCTTCTGTTATGAGCAGCGCGGCCAGATCTGCCTCGCGCACGCGCCGAATGTGCACAGCTCGGACTACTGTCAGGGTCATTGCGACTCCCCACCTTGCCTCCTAACTGTCCTATGAATACTTCGACCTCGTCTAACATACCCAGTGGCATTAGACAAAGTCTCCACTACAATACTGTCACCGTGATTGCGGAGAGGTGCGGTCAGAAGACAAATATACATGTCTAGCGCGGAAAAAATCTCCCGCTTCGTCCCCGCAACACTAACACGCCTGCTAATTTCGCAATGAACACTCGACCCCTGCAAACATTGTTCACACCTCTGACATTTAGCAAAGGACCATTTACATTGGGCAAAGGATTCACCGTTTGTGCTTGGTGTACTTTCACTTTCAATATCACCGTCATCTTCTGGATACAGATATTCCCCTTCAGAATCAGTGTTCGCGAATATAAGTCCCAACACTTCATTGAGGGTTTATTGAAGCTTTATTGATGCCATTAGATAATAATAAAAATAATAATGATAATAATAATAATCTAATCCCAGCTAACACAGTTACGTTGTGACGACGTAACTGGACCAGACCATATTCGTTGCAGCGACATCCCAAATAACGTTCCAGCGACGTAACTTTGTGATTCCCATATCCGTCGTGGCGACGTTATAGTGGAACGTCGCTGGAACGTGAGGAGTACGTCCCAGCGACCAAACTGGCACGTTATGAGAACGTTACTATAAAGTACCATATTGGTCGCAGCGACGTACCATATAACGTTCCAGTGACGTAACTTTGTGATTCCTATATCCGTCGTGGCGACGTTATAGTGGAACGTCGCTGGAACGTGATGAGTACGTCCCAACGACCAAACTGTCACGTTATGAGGACGTTCCTATAAAATACCATATTGGTCTCAGCGACGTACCACATAACGTTCCAGTGACGTAACTTTGTGATTCCCATATCCGTCGTGGCGACGTTATAGTAGAACGTCGCTGGAACGTGATGAGTATGTCCTGACGACCAAACTGGCACGTTATGAGGACGTGACATTACAGGATCATATTGGTAATTCATATTTTCACCTCACCATTACCTTGAAATACATAAAGAACTAATAAACTCAATCAATCTCTGGTGCAAAAAATAAACCTTATGAAATCTAATTGTAATCTAATTATAGGGGATTCATAGTTAATACATTAATTACATACATGCAATGCAAACAAATACAAAAACATTACATTCTAATATAAAATAGACAAAAACACACTGCATTCATTCACAAATCAATATTTA